>NC_046284.1:10406568-10716256 GCF_004115265.2 Rhinolophus ferrumequinum
AAAGGAAATAAGAAACAGAAGCTAACAGATATGGAATATAGTATGTAAAAGCTTAGCCTTTACATCAGACTCCCAGAGAGAAAAACTAGGGAGAATGGAAAAGAGGCAATATGAGGTGTGATCAAACAATATGGTGAATGTTTAAATTAAAAAAAACCCACATATATTTATTACAGTAAAAGACACATTGCCATTATTCCCCTTCACTTCGAACACACTTATCCCATCATTCTTGCCACTTTCTGAGGCAGTTCTGGAGGTCCTCTTCCGTGAGTGTCTATAGTTGCACTGTCGTGGCTGCCTCAATGTCCTGAATCATTTTGACTTTGGGGAAGAGCCAGAAGTCACACAGTGCCAGATCCGGTGAACAAGGTGGATGAGGACACACCGTAATGTTTTTGTTTGACAGAAATTGCCATATGCCAGAAGCCATGTGTGACATGGATCATTGTCATGATGGAGGGTGATTTATGGCACACTTTAAAACACCCCTTCTCTCAACCGTAGCTCACACCTGACTGACTGCACAGAACAAGTTGAAACTTGTCACACACTATTACTAAGGTTTGACGTGCTGTTTCCCATATTGAAAATCCCTGCCTTTCCGTTGGATGGCACTTGGCGGCAGCATTCACCATATTTTGTGATCATAACAGAAAGGCTACTTGTCACACACGTCACACATCGCTTCTGGTATGGCAATTTCTGTCAAATAAATACATTATGGTGTGTCCTCATCCACCTTAAGCACCGGATCTGGCACCGCGCAACTTCTGTCTCTTCCCCAAAGTCAAAATGACCATGAAAGGTCAATGTTTTGAATCGATTCAGGACATTGAGGCAGCCACGACAGCGCAATTAAAGACACTCAGGAAAGAGAACTTCCAGAAGTGCTTCAGAAAGTGGCAAGAACTATGGGATAAGTGTGTGCGAAGCGAGGGGGAGTATTTTGAAGGGGATTAATGGCAATGTGTCTTTTACTGTAATAATTTTTTTTATTTAAACGTACACCATAATTTTTGATCATACCTCATAGTATATGAAGAAATAATAGCTGAGAATTTTGCAGAACAAACTAAAACCCTAATCCACTGATTCCAGTAGTGCAATGACTCCTAAGGAGGAAGAAACAAAGAGAAATCTTTGCCCAGACACATCACAGGACAAAGAGAAATCCTTTAAAGAAGCCAGAGAAATACCAACAATGGAAGCCAGAGGAGAGTGAAATAAAAACTTTAACATGCCAAAAATAAAAAAAGTGCTATACCCAGAAAAAATGTATTTCAAGAATCAAGGGGAAATACAGACATTTGAAAATAAACCAAAACAGAATTTACCATGTTTACCACCAGCAGAGCTTCACTAAAGGAAGTTCTATGAGATCTACTTCTAGCCGAAGGACAATGATCATAGATGGAAGGTCTGAGCTGCAAGAAACATTTCAAAAAAATAGTCAATGTGTGGGAAAATGTAATGAGCACTGATTGTATAAAACTGTAGTAATGACACCTGGTGGGTTTAAAAACAAGATCGAAAGAAAATATTTAATGGTAATATAAATCGGGATGGGGATACATGGAGTAAAAATGTCTGAAGCTCCTTGCACTCCCCAGGGGAAGGGTAAAGTTATTCATTACCACTAGGCTTTAATAAGTTAGGTATGCATATTACAAACTAAAATAATAGAAATAAAATATGTATCATTAAAATGATAAATGTAGGGTGTATAACTTCTAACAAGTAGAAATGGGGAGACAGAAGGAAAATACGCGCAACCTCTCTGAAAGGCAGTAATTGATGCAAGGAAAATGAAATACAACAGGCAAGACTAATTGAAAGTATAAAAACAGATTTGAACTCAAATATGTTATTAATTACATTAAATGTAAATAAACTAAATGCTGCAGTTAAAAGATAAAGATTGTTGTCTGAATATTTAGAAATCTATCTACTAGTTACAAGAGACATACTATCTAAAACATAGGATAACAGAGTGGGAAACGTTATATTGTGCTGATGCTACCTCAAAGAAAGCTGGAATCGTTCATTAATATCAGGCAAAATGAACTTTAAGGCAAAAAATGTTACTAAAGACAAAGAGGGTCACTTCAAGCAAGCCAGTAGAAAAGCAGGCAAAAGACATTAACAGGCATTTCACAAAATAAGAAGCAGGAATGGCCAATAAATGTGAAAAGATGCCCACCTTCCTTATAATAAGGGAAACACAAATGAGAACCACACTGTGGTTTTACAGCACCAGATTGGCAAAATTTTTAAAGTCTGATGATACTAAGATCTGGTGAGGATGTGAAGCTAGGGGAAGCTTGTTTGCTGCTGATGGGAGTATTAATTAATGTCGTTTTTAAAAAGTTTGAAACTTTCTTGAATAATTGAAGATAAACACCCTAAAACTTAGCGGTTTCTCTCCTAGGTATATTCCTAAATATATTCTTCCACATGTATGTGAAGAGATATGTTTAATATATGATAAATGTTTAACTATTACATTGTTTTGTATATCTGAAACTAATAAAAAAATGTTGACAGAAAAAAAAAGAATGTTCATTAGCAGCGAAAAAAAAGTGGGAAACAATCCAAATGGCCATCAAAGGGAGAATGGATAAATACATGGTTACATTCATTTTATGAAATACTATTTCAATGAGAATGGATGACCTGTAACTACATGCATCAAAATGGATGAATTGCACAAACATAACGTTGAGTGAGAAAAGCAACTTTCAGGAGGAAAGCAGGCAGTATAACACCATTCATACAATGCTCAAGAGCACTGACAATAAGGATTCACACATACGTGACAAAATTATAACAGAGAACAATAGAAATGATCAAAGGAATATTCAGAGTACCGTTGGCTCCTGTGGGGACATCAGGAGGGCGGCGGTACATAGGAAGCTTCCATGGTGTCTATGTTTGTTTCTTAAGCTTCAGGGTAGGTACGTGGATGTTCACCACAATTTCCTTTATATCCAATATAAAAATTATAGATGCAAATATACGCATACACATGTATATTATTTGTGTTGTGCTCAAGATCTCATAACACAAAAAACGAGAAGGGTAGTTATGCAGAAAAGGACAGTCAATGGTGCATGGTGAGGGGCATTCTGATGATGGAGCATGTGCTGTGAAATCAATACAACTTTCCAGAATAATTCTGAGGAAGCGCCCAGTGGGTCCTCTTAGGCTCTATGCTGACAAAATGAAATCGTTCCTTTGCCACCCTTCCCTTTCCTTTACTCTACACCCAATAATAATAACCCTAATATCAGTAACTACCATTTGTTGAATGCCAACCACGTGCCAGGCACCTTATATATGTATTTATTGTCTTTATTTTACAGATGAGATAACTGGGGACCAGAGAGTTTCAATGATTTGCCCAAGGTCAGGTAGCTAATAGGAGCATTAATAATTAGGAGAGCTGGGATTCAAACCCAAGACTCTGACTCCAGAGCTTGGGTGCTTACCATTCTATTCGCTTTCCCTTCCCCCAGCCATTAGCAGCCTTTCATGCTGTTTCCATGCTAATTCTGGTTTCTGCTTATGGTAGTAATACCATGGGAAAATGGGGAGAAAAGAAAAAATATGCCATGTAAAACTAGCAACCACAAAAATCAGGAATCTATTCCGAAATCCTGTAGGGAATTTTCACATGACAAGCTATATCATTAACTTTTCGTGAATTTATCTGTAATCTGGGTGCACGAACATTTGGGGAAGAAGAAAGTGGCTGACATAACTTTTTCAATTCCACCCCATAATATAAAAACAGGTTCTTAACTACTACCACCGTCTCTATTATACTGCAAGAAAGACCTCACACACAATGGGATTTATAGATGATGTAATACAGAATTGTACACCTGAAATCTATGTAATTTTACTAACAATTGTCACCCCAATAAATTAAAAAAAAAACCCGGAAAAAAAAAAAGACCTCTAAGCTCCTAAATCACCAAAATCTGGGGTTCAAGCTCTTTCACTCTTTTGATGTGGCACAAATACCTGTATTTCCCTCATGCCTCATGTGCCTAACCTGTAATGTAGTTTGAAATACATAAAGGTGTCATAACACTATTCTGGAGTCAAGCCATGCACTGCAGCCCAAACCTGAACGAGAACACTAGATAATGAATGACTCATTGTGGTCTGTCTCATTCTTGGTTGAAAATAATCCTTCAATAAAGAAATAACAGATAATACATAAGGCGCGTGCTTAACTGGAATCACAGTCTCTATTTCCAGCTGATAAATTCTTAAAATGTTGCTGATAATCAGATTAATTTAGTTGGTTGTTTCCTAAGTGTTATCTTTAATAACAGAGAGTCTCATAAGTGGGTGTCTTGTGTCTTCTAGTTTTCATATAATTTAGAATAAAGTTTAGGACTGCAGAAGACAGACATCAGGGAAAGACATGGGAAATGCTGATGGGATTTTTTCTGGCCAAAGTCTAGTTTTGCCCCTGATTTTCTGTATTCCCAATCCAGAGTCAGAATAAATAAAGAAAAAGAAAAAGAAAGCCTTAATTGACAATAGAATACCCACAAGCATCAACAGATGTGATCCCTTGTAATGAAGCATGTGGGTCTAATTTGGCATCACTAACCACTTGGAGGATCCCCTAGCTGATTTCTTGCAGGCTATCCTTCTAAACCTATGTTTGGCTGGCACCTGTGCCCTGTTGAAACTGGCATATCACCGTGTGGGTGGGCACAGTGCCACCCTAACAGATGGCCATAAGAGTCATCATGCCAGAGAACTACTATTGTTTCTAACAAGTTTAACTTAACAGCAATTGGCAGCTCACTAAAGAAACACAAAATGGCGGCCTACTTTTCCATGGACCATAAACCATGACCTATGACTGACATGTCTGTGATTCGTATTTTGGAGCCATTTCACATACTAAGTGAAGACTTATGGGGAAGAAATGATACCGCAACAATTATGTACCTGTCATAAAGTGCAAACCCAAAGAGGGAACAACACATTTCAAGGTTCCACAAAAAAAAATTCAACATTCTAGTCTCCCAGAGACAATAAATAATTCAAATCAAATATTATTGAAAGCAATATTTTAAAACATCATCCCTAAAATAAACTTTCTGCTTGGTCACCTACCCAGGTCTGCCCCCATTGATAAAACACACTTGTTCAATTAACAATGTCTATGTGATTTGGGAATATTTGATTTTTTGAGGAAGAACGTTTCATTTAAAAACGCACATATTTACAAATAATGATTTTAAATATTAGATGTGAAGCCCAACAAATGTTCGAGTCATGTTAGAAATTATGGGGTAGACAGCCAAATTCATTCTGAAAAGACTGTAACTTAATGCCCCAAGCTTGGGAGGGAAACCATGAAGTTAGGAGGCAGTATGGAGGTTAGTACCAGCTGAAGGAAAAGGCTGTCTTCAGGGTGCAGAATCATGCATAATATGGAAATTGGAACATATGGCGTAGGTCATATAGTCACAAATTTCTTTCCAAACCCGCTTGTAGAAAGAGAAGTTGCCCACCTGAAACAATGAGACATCATCTCCTTTCCCCCAAATAATGAACTCAGTGACTAACCCAAATCAACACTCAAGTTTGTGGAGGGCTATTTAGGGCCATCTGAAGGGGGAAAAAATAGAAAGGGGAGATCATCTTTTATGAACATCTGCTACGTGTCAAGCACTGCGGTATACAGTTGGCAGGCAGTCCTCACCTTACACATTCTGGGTACATGAATTTCAGTTACCACAGTTTAGTGAAAGAACAGGCCCCCAACAACACAGTTCAAATTTCAGTTATCACGGTGTGTGAATTGTGAGTAATTGCATAAAGTACAAACTTCACTGTTAGCTCTTAAGCCCATCGTCGCCACACAGATACCATGCGCATCATGACTTTATTCAGAATCTGTCTGTGATTGGTCACTGAGCATCTGTTATTTAGTTCATAAACACACAGCAGTGTGTCGCTGTGTTGCCCCCTTGAGTCCCAGTGAGAAACCCACATGACACTACAAAAAAATGGATAATTGAAAGAGGGACTTCATTGGCCAATAAAGATGAAAGTGAAGCAAAGACACAAAAAGGGATAACACTGGAAGTGAACATCAAAACAAACAAACGTAAATGGAGTTATGGAAGAAATTGCTGACCATGGGACTATGAACACAGCTGCCATTCGAGAGTCCCTACATATGCAGCCAGAGGACCCCAGTGTAGACGAGGAAAGGGAGAAAAGGATGACAATGTCCCAGAGGAAGTGACACTGGCAAACATCTTCACAATAAAGGGATCCTTAAAGATATGTCACAATATTGAAAGTGCAAAGGATAAAATATTGGAAAGGGATCCAAACTTGGATGAGTATGATGACACATCAAGGCACAGAAAATACAGTCACTCCACACTGTAAGTTATACAAGAAGGCAAACACGGTTCAAACTACTCTTGATGTGTTTTTTAATAAAGACATAAAAGAGATGAACATTCAATGTTTCTAATGTTTTAAATTATACTGTACTAAATATGAGTTTTACAGTTTCATTTCATTCTTCTGGGTTTGTAACTGTAAGAGAGTTTGTAATATTTTTAAAGGTCACAGAACAATCATAATTTTTCCCAGTTAATCAGTGGAATCACGTTGCATGGTGTTAGCTTACATGGTCACTTTTATGGACGGGCACTGTTGTGAAAAGTAAGGAATGGCTTACATTATTTGAGACTCACAAAAAGGGCACAGGTATATGGTTGAAATGTTACAGGTAAAGATCAGAGAATTTAAGTACTTAACTAAAGGTCAAACAGCTTAGGGATGATAGACCTGTATACAAAGTACCTTCAAATAGTAGGCACTCAAAAAAGGTAAATTCTCTTCAACATGAACTAAAGACACTTTTGTATGTCTGACCTCAAAGTTATGCTCCTTCTAATAGGTGACAACTAAATACAAGTATTTCATTAAATACAGTCTAGGAATAGAACGTATTATATGTGGTAATTTTATCCTATGTGCCTATATAATAAAAATCATTTGGGAAAAGAATTATTATTTAATAAATGGTATTTGGTCAACTAGATAGCAATTGGGGGAAACAAGTCAACCCCATGTCAACCATAAATTTAAAAATTAAATTTAAAAAGAAAAATCGACCCCGACTAACACTAAGGTTTGTGTCTGGAATGAAATCAAAAGCTACATTACTAGTTGAAACTCTGACTCTATATCACAATTCAATTCAGATGAATCAAAGACATAATAATAAAAAGCAATACCATGAAGATTAGACATGATAATTTGTGTACGCTTTGCTTAAAATCTTGGGATGAGAAATGCCTAATATGTCACAAGATCCAGAAAACGTAACTTAAAAGTCTGGAAAATTTGAATATATAAAAATTTTAAATTTACATATAGTGAAACAACACCTCAAGCAAAGTTTAAGGAAAAATTAAAAACTGGAGAAAATATTTTCAACCACATATGATAAGATAAAGGAACACAGTCCCAATTTACAACCAGCTGTATTTAAACCAAAACTTTACAAAGGAAAAGAAAAAAACACACACAAAAATGGCAAAGGGCACCTTATAAATAAGAAAAGCAAAGCAAATTGCAAACATATGAAAGTATATTCAACTTCGATAATCATCTAAACAGCACAAATAAAACTACCATGAGATATCGTTGCTCACTTACCAGGTTAGGAAAGTTAAAGAAGGTCAACTCTCAGGAAACAATCGTAAAATACAAAAACTCAGTACTGTATTCATAAGAATGCTTATTGTAGCACTGTTGGGAATACAGACACACCTCGGAGATACTGCTGGTTCGATCCCAGACCAGGGCAATAAAGCAAATCTCACAAGAAAGCTAGTCTTAATCTCTTTGCTGGTGGAGGGCCTGGCCTTCAATTTGTTAAAAAGGCAACATCTGTGAATCACAATAAAACGACGGTATGCCTGTAGTGAAAAGCTGAAAGAAACCCAAATGTGCCTGAATAGGAGACAGGTTAAATAAATTAACATATAACTACACACAGGACCACCATGTAACCAATAAAACGCTGATTTGTTTTAACATGGAAAAATGCCAGCAACCGTTTTTTCCTTTTTTCACTTTTTGAATGATGAAAGTAGGTTACAGAATTAAATATATAGAGTGATACCATTTATGTCAAATATGCATATACCCTATGGTTCTCCACTGATTTGCACAAAGAGGACAGATTTATGTGAGTTGGTACAAATCTACAGATTTGCATTATATAATATTCCATTATTGTTGGAAGCACTTTTAATATCTTTGCTCCAAACTTAATAGACCAGTTTGTCTCAACGGACACTAGTAAAAACTATCTAAAAATAGGAAGAGTGAAAAGGGTAGAAAAGCCATATTTGTTGTGAGGAAAAGATTCAATCTACCCAAAGTCAGCAGTATGCAAATGAGTCATCTGTATATTGGCCTAAATGGGTGAGCTAAGTAATGGAAACTCTTCTAATATTACCCACGAGTCATTACTAAGGCACAGGGATTATGAGGGATGGTGACATGGAGCAAGCCGTGACCTCTCACTTGTACACAGTCCAGGGTTACCTCAACTGTCCCCCAGAAAAAAGATTTGTTCAAACTTAGTACATAACTTTGGCATCTGCTACCCATTTGTTTTTGGTTTTGTTTTTTTCTTATTTCAGCTTTATTGAGATAT
The DNA here is from genome assembly GCF_004115265.2 of Rhinolophus ferrumequinum. Lineage (NCBI taxonomy): Eukaryota > Metazoa > Chordata > Mammalia > Chiroptera > Rhinolophidae > Rhinolophus > Rhinolophus ferrumequinum. Next base: position 10,415,297 of record NC_046284.1, read on the forward strand.
AATTGACATACACAATTGTAAGATATTTAAAGTGTATATTGTGGTCATTTGATAATATACATACACGTGGTGAAAAGACTCCCCCCTGTAGTTAATTAGGACATCCATCACCTCACATATTTATCTTTTATTTTGTAAGAACATTTAAGTTCTACTCTGTCGTGCGAGGGACTCTGCTCGCTGGACCAGTTGTCACGCGGGGCGGCCTACGGGGTCTCAGCTCCCGCTCCCCTTATAAGAACGCAGGACATGGTGAGTCCAAAAAGGAACACCCACAGAGCCATAGATAGGGGAGTCACACCACCATAGTCTCACTGGCGGCTGGGTTGGAGACACACGAAGCAGGAGCCACACGATCCGCAACCTGCCGTCCACTTCTCTGACAACCAACCTCACATGCTAACTGCAATCTGTTCTTGCTAGCTCAGCCACCATCTCCTTGCTAGCCCCCATCCGCTGCTAGCGTAGCCACAGCAGTTATATTCGTGGCCAATGGCTCACTGGTTACAGCTGACGGCCAACTAGCCACAGCTGGTGGCCATCCAATCACAGTTGATGGCCATTTACTACCCTACTGAGCACCTTTCCATGTGAGGGTGAGAGCCTGGAAACTGCACTCCTGGCTCTGTCCCCACACTTAGCATAATACCCTCAAGGACCGTCCATGTTGTTAGAGCAGGATTTCAGCATTTTCTTATGGCTGAATAATATTCCATTGTATATATGTACCACATCTTCATTATCCATTCATCCTTTGGACATTTAGGTTATTTCAACATCTTGTGTCAATGATGCTGCAATGAACATGGAGGTGCGGATACCTCTTTATTACTGCGAACCATTTTTAGGACCCTCACAGTCGTCCTAGGAGCATCTTATCCTTTCTCAACTTGTTACTTTGAGGGAATAACTGATAGGTACCACCCAGTCACTGATGTATCAACTTTCTTCTTCTCATTGAGATTATTTCTTGTGTGAATATGCCTGCCCATTTTCACCAGAAAAGAATTCAAATCATTTCTATCAATCTCAAATTTCATTTATTCTTTCTTCATTCATTTTCCAAGCCAACCCTGGTTTTCCACAAGCAATAATGCAAGGTCTGAGTTTAGCATTATGTACAGGATTAAGTTATCAGAAGAAGAAATGAGACTGCTTGTTTGTCCTGGGTCACCTCGGTGTCTACACCATTTATTTATCTAATAAGAAACAGTGCCTGAGCGTTGACCCTAAGAGAGTATACATTCGGTACAATCTGTTTTCTTCCCACCCTGGAGGCAAACTCTCCCATAAACAGTCGTTTGATTTCTTATTTTTAATTAGCATGTTTTACTTAGCAAGTGGAACAATGGCAAAATTAATTTTAAAGGTGAGCTCTTATTACAGCAACTGTCCACATGGACATAGGAGAGTCACCAGAGTTTCCAGCTGCACACAGTATGTGGGCGGATATAACAGAAAAACAATTTACTCTCCTACCTTGGGTTCAGATAATCAATTAGCGTAAAAGTAGGAAAAAGAAAAATGATGCTGATGTAATCATAGCATGAAAAGTCAAATCGGAGAAAGAACTTTGGACTAAACTCCTACCTCCCTGCTTATACTCTGGGCCTAGTGGTTAGGGTTGGATCTTGAGGGGATGGCCAGATGGGGTGCATCTTTCAGGTAGCTCAAAGCAAAGAGAGCCCACAGTATGGACCAAGCCTTGGGGGAAAGGCAGAGCCAGGAGCCAAAGGGCCAGAACAAATGAGATCCAAACTGCAAAAGCGGAAACGAAAAAGAAAAGCAGAGACAAAAACAGGCTGTGGCCCCAAATCTAGGACTTAGCTTACTTTGTCACTGTAAACATGTTACTTAACTTCTCTGAGCCTCATGTTTTTTTTGCATTTATACCAAGGGGCAACTTAAACTGCTCTGTTGATATCACATGAGTATGTTTTGAAAGAGTTATGCAAATGTAAGATCTTGTGTGTTACCAAGTACAAGTATTTTGTCACTAGAATTCTCCTTTTTCGAAATTCTAGGATAAAGAGATGACCCTTGGAAATCAAATGTGTGTTTTTCTTTTCTCCAGTGTGAGAGATGCAGAAAAAAGCATCTTGAAACCTTTGAACATTGCCAATTTTCAAGTGTCCCTGTATGGCAATAATAAGAGTGCCCTTGGATTCCAGTGCCCCTTTTATTTCACTGTAGCAGCCAAAGGTGCCCGTTCTCTCTGAACTGTGGAAACCCCTAGAGTTCCCAGACATTTGGTGGGGGTGGGAGGAGAGGTATCAGCAGGGAGATGCTGCATTTCCTGCTAATGAGGAGGTGGGAGTTTGAGCAATTAATTGGGGGAAAATATCATAGATATAGGCATATTTGCATCCCGAGCTTGTAGAACATCTCACATGAGTTATTATAAGACACCTGTTGGGCAAATTCCAGAAGTGCCGTGCCAGAATATGAATGTCATGTCTCATAGGGGTCAATTAATAGGAGGGAACAGAAGATGGGGAATACAAAGGGCGATAAACTCAGAGGGGACAGCAGGTGCCACGGCATGGAAGCACAAGGAAGCCTTGGTGTGACTTGGATTTTGGGGATTAGAGCTCACTGTGTGATGTGTGGGGGAGGGGTGAAGTGGGGTGTTAGCAGTTAGGGCGACTGGGAAGGCAGGAGGCAGAGGTGACAGACCTTGAATGCCACACAATGATGTTTCTTTTGTAGGCCAGGTTTCTCCTCTGGATCTTTGAAGGTTTGTCAGCAAGCAAGTGATCTGATCACATCCAGAGAGAGTAGCAGGAAATGCTCTGCAGTATGACACTTTAAATTACACCAAAGTTTTCCGCAACGCATTGTAAGTATTTAAAAAAAAAAATTTAAACAGTTTAAAAGTCTCAGAAGCCTAATATCTTGGGTATGCCATCATTACATTAGATGTATCTGATAACTATTTATAATAGATTCAATGTTTTAAAAAACAAGAAATTTGATCCTCTTTAAAAATAAGGACAAAAAAATGTTTAATCAAAGAGCTTTGAGAAAGCAGGCAATATAAGGAGAACAGAAAAGCAAGATTGCGTTTAAGTAGATGAGAGTAAAATTGAATGGGTTATTTTTCTTCTTTTAGCTTAGACATGTTTATTTAATTACACACAGATCTATTTTAACACGCTAGTGTGTTACTATATCATAACATTTCCAATTCAAACTGAGACTTGCCAGGAATGCGGTTTAGCACTCTGCAAAACAACTATAGATCAACGCATTCAGGCAAACCCAACACAAGGCTCTCGCTTTCATCGTAACCCAAAGACTCCAATGCCACAAACTGCTAGGAAGGAGAACAACCCAAGTTCAGACCTGGAAGGGAAACAAAAAGAGGAGTGACGGAAATTAAATCATGTTCCCAGAGAACCACTGAGCTGTAGGCAGGCAGGAACACTTGTCCTTGAATGCAGTTCACTTAGAGGATATGGCACCGGAATGGTCCTAACAACCCCTATAATAGGAAATAGTCTTGTACGTAATTGGACTCTCTCTTCCTATCTGTAAACTCGATGCTGTAACATTTTGACTACAACCTAGCAAGGAAAGGTTGCTTTATTAACATTCAGCAACCTTTGGATATAATTGCCTTCTCCCAATAAGGAATGTGTTATAAGGCAATCAGGTGATATAGCGATTTCCCATTCCACGGAAACACATAATAATTGTCCTTCATATAATGCACACATCGTGGAAGCTGGGCTCTGGGCAAGTGACTTTCGTACACTGAGTCACATTAACACCCCCTTATGAGGTACTCAGGCCAGAAAGGCTTTAAGCACACTTTAAAACACATCCCTCACCGTCTGTAAAGACCTTAAATCACCTGGACCTAGAACAATTACTTTCTTGAGGAAATATCTACTACTAATCTAACTATAGACAAAAGACGCGGGTGGATAAATAGCATTCTCCACTTTCTTTCCTAATCAGGGATCCTAAAGAAAGGCTTTTTAAAACTTACTCTCAGGTAACAGAAAACATAAGACTGAATGGATGAAAAGGAGGGTGCTGAACAAGTTAAGGTGCCTCTTCATGGTCCATACTAAAAACATAATATTAGATAATGAACATTAACTCAGGTTCCTCATTCTCTCTTTCAAATTAACATGATGTTCTTTCATTAGGCTAGAAAGCACCAACATAAATCAAACAAGAAGAGAATCTTTCCCCAAATCATAAGTAAAGAAACATGATAGAGGAGGAAAGTACCAAATTAGCTACAAATTTTCCATCTCATTGTTTTCTGTAAAATAAAATTTTATAATGAACATGACTCCAGACAAGCTGTGCCGGTAGGTCTCGCTTCCAAAAACACTCACAGAGCAGTAATAAAAACGAAGCATGAACTCTAGGACATCTGCTATGGCATTGTTATCAAATGCAATCATTTTGGTCACAAATCTATACTCGCTTCAACTTTTTGTTGAAATATTAGTTTGTCTGCAGCATCTCCAATCTGGCACATGAGGACTGACAGATGCTCTGGTCTTACCTCAGCTTCAACTTACACGGCTTCTCATTATACTAGATATAGCTCGGCAAACTATTCCTCTGTTCTGGAAGGCGGACAAAATGCCATCTGTCTCTGCACGGTTATCAAAACGAATACTGCAGTGTGAAGAAACTCAGCTCCAAATGGAAGAATGAGGAGGAATGGCACCTCGTCCATATCCTATTACAAATTATAGATATACACATCTGTATACATAATGTGTATATGTACCTGTGCACATTATATATACGTATTTATCTTACATGTAATAGTCCAGTGTGCCAACGATTCCCTGATGTGAACATTTGCAACCAAAAGGCACGTCTCACTTTTCCTAGCTCTATTTGTAACCCGTGCATTTCACGTCATCTGACACTAATTACTAGCTAGAAGGCAAGAGAGCTGTGCTCCCCCAGCAAAAGACTGCAAGGTCCCTGGGCAACCGAAAGGAGGTGGGAGCCTTACTGTAAAAATCGGGTTAGGTGCAGAGACAATGGACAGAAGGAAAGGAGGAAAAGCCTTTACAGTAATGGAAGCACATGTCATTAGGTTGGTGCAAAGGTAATTTCGGTTTTTGCAATTATATTTAACCTTTTAAATCGCAATTATTTTTGCACCAACCTAACAGTTTCAACTAGTCTAATACCCCTGCAAAGCCAGCGGGCGGGCAGAGGAGGACAAGGAGGGCAAGAAAGAGGACGACGATGGGAAAGAGGAAAACGAGGAGGGCAATGGACAGAAAGCAAGACCACACAGAGCCTGAAAATGGTGCCAATAGTGGCTAGGAAGGGACCAGAGGAAAATGCAAAGCACGCTCATCTGCAGCAAAATGGGCAACCTGAACTCTCTATGCAACAGCACGTTTAACTTGGATTCCGGTACTTCCGTAGATTTGAAGCACAGAAATGGAAAAGAACTTTCACCCTGGAGAGGAATTTCATACTTGAAGAAATTCAAGGAGCTCTTTAAAACCAGTATTTTCTTCAGCGGAAGCTCTGGAGATCAAGGTGAATCGCAGCGAGGATCTTGAGATTTGGGGAATCTGACTTAGGGGATATTCATCCCTTTTCTCCCAAACATCTTGACATTTAAAGTTGCCTGCTCAGAGCCAACAATCTAGTCTCACCAGCCGGCAAGTGACAGGTACCCAAGTCCTTCTGGAGTCCATATGAGGGCCTTGTCATTTTCAAACTAAATCTTCATGTGAGCCCCTAACCCCAGACATCTGTCTAAAAAACCGATGAGGATCCGAAATCAGAATGAATGCTGTTTTTACTCCAAAGTCAATTGGTTTGGATCGTGTTTACATAACCTTTCGTTTAATTCTATAGTTTATGTGAAACGAGATTCTGAAAGCCTTCTATGAAACCTATCAGACCAATTCCCACATGGGTCAGTTAACTTCACTCTGTGACATGCCACAGCCCCATTCTGTCCCCTCACCCCATTGAAGCGTCTGGTAAATGGCGCCGTTGGTCACAATGGGAGCTAAGGAGAAAATGTGGCCAGATCAGTGCAAACTCTTCCTCATGGCTGAATGTTTAGAAGTCGGGAAGACCACCTTGAGTAGCACAGGATGGCCCATTTCATTGTGCTGCTTTCTCCTCTCCCACACTAAACTTCATTACAGACGTTGTTACTGCCCACATTGTCTGCAGTTCCTGCACGTACTGGTGTCTAACCTGTCCTGATAAATGTCATCGATGTATAATGATGCTAGTTTATGGGAGTAAGACAACAGAAACGCTTTCAAGAGAAAGTTTCTCTTGAAAAGGTTTGCCTCGACGCAGAGGAGCATCTCGAGGAACAGAAAAAGCCTGTGCGGGACCAGAAGTCCAGCTTTGCATGGAAGGTGTCCCTGCTACTACTCACTTAGCATGCCTCTTGCTTTCTTTGTGACTTTTTCAGATGGAGATAATTGCACTGATCCTGACTCTTTCAGAGGGATAAAAGAGTGCACGGCACAGACCAGATAATCAATATTTATTAACACATTGAAAGATTAGAAAGTTACAGGGTCATCCAAGTATAAGGTGATAGTAAAGCATTATCACCATAGCAGATGATTTTAAATGTGTGTTATGCTCCTCAATAGTTGCAGCAAATATAAGAGAGAAGCAACTCTCAATTGACAGTCTCTTATTATATATAAATATGGGTGCAATAACAACAGCTAATATTTACTGAGTGTATACTAGGTGTCGGTCAACATTCTAAGCACATTACATGGGTTAATTCATGTAAGCCTCACAAAAACTCTACTACATAAAAACTATTATTACCTTGATTTTAATTATGAGGAAACTGAGGCTCAGAGAGCTTAAGTAACATGCCTCAAGTCACCCAGACAGGGGTAAATGAGACTGCTGGCATTTGAGTCCAGTGCTACCACTGGGTCCAGAACCTGTGTGTTTCCATCATGCCATTCGACAACTGAAGATCAAAGTAAAATATGCAGCACAAAATATAAATTAGCCAGTCACAAACCAGACTTAGGTTGACACCTTGATGACAAACATCGCTTTATAAAGCAGCCCCTCTTGTTTCCCATCAGTCCCTGCTCAGATTTATGTAGGGGACCGTGTTCTTTATGTTATGTACAGTTTGCAGTACACCTGCCACATTCTATAAGGCAGCAGTGGGAAGGTGGAAGGAGCAGTGAGCAGAGTCAAAAGAGTAGGATTCTGGTCCTCGGTGGCGATAATAACTCTTTGCTTTCTCACTGGTAAATGAAGGAAGTTGAAAAAAGACTCAGTGTGAAGCTTCTAAAGGGGCTGAATTGTAAGATCTTAAAGTGTTGAAGGGAATGTTTATCCCCTGGCCCAATATTTTATGGTCTTAGAATGTTGAAGTCAATGTTTATACACTAATGGGGCTGAAGGCAGGGTTGGGGGAAAGACTCAACATGCTGAAACACCAGAGAAGACATTGAAAAATCCACAGGACCTCAGGCCAGAATAGTGTAGTGGCCAGTTTCAGCCCCAAATAGCTTTCAATGATCCAACTGCTTTAATTTCTTCATGGCAATAATGGGATTTGGATGATGATGATGGTGGTGGTGATAATTTATTGCCACCATTGACTGAGTGCCTACAATAAGCCTAGTGTTTCCTTTAACCTCGGAAGAACACTGCAAGGCAGGTATTATTATACCCATTTCACAGATGTGCAAACCACAGGTCAGAGAGAAGAAATGTTTTTCTAAGGTCACACAGCTGATAAGTGGCAGAACTGCATTCTGATCACTGGGCTCCAAGTTCTATGAAAGGAGGGCGCATAAGCCTATTCACCAATGTGCATCCAGCACCTAGCCCAACACCTAGCACTTACCGAATGCCTAACTCAATCAGTGCTTGTTGAATGAAGGAATGATTCCAAATTCACGCTCCCACCACTCTCCATGCTGCCATTTTCGAAGACCCATCTCTATTTCTTGCTCCAGATATTATGTTAGGCACTTTATCTATGTTATCTTGCATATTTCATTTAGCTCGACTTCAAGACAAATATAATTATTCCCATTTTAGAATTGAAGACACTGAAATTTGCAGGAGGTGGGTGGATTACCCACCCACCCAAATCTGTATTTGTATTTGTACCCAAATCTACAAACAAAAACAGCCAGGAAGTGGGAGAACCTGGCTAGTTTCAAATCCTGACCTTCTTATAAGATTTTCAAGTTATCTGTCCATTATGAATTATTATTCAAGAAAAAGAAAAGTAGCCCTGTGGGACACCACTTTAAGTGACGGAGCTGTGTGTTTTGAGTGCATTTTCAACTTTGCTGCCATCCTTTCCCACTCCTGTCCATGTAGACGCATATATGCCAGGGCAACTGGCCTCTTGGGTTTCTCGTTTAGCGTCGTTTGAAACCCACCCTCCAAACACCCAGCCCGGCCTCACTCACACAAAGCACTGCTGTTTCGAGCCACCTTGGGAGAACTGAGACCCATACAAGGGGCTTGCTTGCTCTTTCAGTTCCTTCCATCAATGTCATATATTTCATACTAATATAAAAGCAGACACATTCATGCTGAAAGACATTTTATACCTTCAATTGGATAACTTTTTCAGTCTTCGTTGGGTAAGAAATGAAGAAAAATAAAATGCCTTTTATTTCTCGTATACTCCAATTTTATCAAGCTGTCAATGTTGACGGAGGGAATACATAACTCCCACTGAACTGACATGAAAACAAAAGCAGTATTAGCAAACAGCGCTTAGAAAAGCATATAGTGGCGGACCATCATTGAGTCTGATCGGGGCGCCTTCATCTGAATGAGGGCACTCAGCACAACCCCAGGGTCACCCAACAGTGTAACATCTCTTCTCACACGGTAGCTTGGACAGGTACCAAAAATACCATCTAACTCTCTCGTTTCAGTTCTCCTGTCCCCCAAACTCACCCGGTGTGCTCTCCCCTCTGACTCACACTGCCCCAAATGCCATGCCTTTTCGGGTCTTCCCTCCTTTGCACATGCTGTGTCACCTTGATTAGGATGTCCTTCCTGCCCCACCTACTTGTTAGCAAAGTGAGTACCTACGCCTCTCTCCTGATACGGCTTGTCCTCTGGGAAACCTCTCCTGAGCTCAGCAGCAGAAGTAATTGCTCCCCATCCCCCACTTCAATGCCTGAGCTCATGTGCATCTTTGCACGACTCAGCTGACATGTCTATTTCTTCCACTAAACTGAAAGCCCCTCAAGATAGCAACCCGACTCGGTGCATCTTTGGACCTCCGTGCCTGGGTTCCATGGCGTCCGGCTCCTGATTGATATTCAGCAGAAAGCTCAGTGAACGAATACATGTGGGCTCTCTCGACATGGCTCGTCCCTTTCTCCTAGTCTTCAAAGCAGAAAATTCGAAAAGGCATTTCAAAAGCATGTGTCTTTACTGCAGCTGCCTGGTTAAATGTGTTCACTTCCCACCGAAGGTCATCCTTTTTCTTCAGTAAGGCACACATCTGACAACATGAGTTTACCTGGAAAGTGGAGTGTCTCCATTCCGAATGACAAAATGAGATGGTCAGGAGGAGCTGAGAACTGCAAAGCAGACTGTGATGCCAAATGAGACGTGAGGGTCAATCTCTTAGATTTGATCATTACAATACTCCATTGATTTCTGTGTGATTTGCATTGTATTTTCAAGCACCACAGTTTGGGTCATCTCTCTTCCAGCCAGTCACTCATTTGGGTATTATTCCTTCTCCTTTGTATTGATGCAATTATAGCATCTTAAAATTCTAAAAGACCTTGCCCCCAATCCTGTACCCAAAGTAGCTTAGAGTAGAAGTGGCATGGTCTTTGGCACCATGGGGTACGCAAAATTTTAAGATGACCCCCCCGCCCCCAGTGACTTACATCCCTGTGTAATCTCCTCCTCTTCAGAGTGGGTAGAACCTGTAGCCTATTTCTAACCAATAGAATATGACAAAGGTGATGGCATATTAGTCCTGCAATTGTGTTACATTATATGGCAAAGGTTAAGGGATTTTACAGATATAATTAAGGTCCCTAATTAGTTGACTTTTAGTTCATCAAAACGGAGATAGTAGTCCTGGCTAGACCTGACCTAATCAGGTGAGCCCTTCAAAACGGGGTCTAGACCTTCCTGGAAATCAGAGATTTGAAGGAGAAGAGACTCTCTCTCTTCATTGCTGGCTTTGAGAAAGCAAGCTGCAATGAATTCTACAGCACAAGAAATGAATTCTGTTAACATTTTAAGAGAGCCTAGGAGTGAGTCCTTCCCTAGTTGAGCCTCCCAATGAGACAAGATACCTGCTCTTATGGAATTCACACACTAGTGATAGGGAGACCGATAGAAAACAGCTTAATATATGAATGAACAAGAACATATGATGAAAATAAAACAGGAAGATGTGGTAGAGAGTGACAGGGAGACGTATCTCATTGGGGGGCCAAAGAACTCTCCAAAGAAGTGACATCTGACCTGAAATCTGAATGACAAGAAGGAAGCACTTGTGTGAAGATTAAGGGGCAGGGTATTTCAGAAAGAAGAAAGAGCAGGTGCAAAGCTTTCAAGTGGGAAAGAGTTTGATGTTTTTGTGGAACAGGAAGAAGGCCATTGAGGCTGCAGCAGAGTGAGCAAAGAGCTCAGATAGGGTGGAGAGGGAGGCAGGGGCCAGATTCTACAGAGCCTCAGAGGCCACAGTCAAGAATTTGCTTTTATCAAATATGGAATGTCAATTATAACTGAAAACAATAAGTGTTTTTTAAAAAAAAGAATTCGCTTTTTTAAAGAATTCCCATTGGAGGGTGATGGCCCAGGCAAGTGGCATCACCTGATTTATAGTGTGACGAGCTCACTTCACTGCGGTATGGTGCTTGGATTGCAGGGAGCACAGGTTGAAGCAGGGAGAACCAGAGGGTTGCAGCAGTCCAGGCAAAAGAGGATTATGCCTTGGCCTGCGTGAGGGGGAGAGCACTGCAGACAGTCATTCAGTTCAATAAACATTTTGTTAATGATTAGAGACACAGATCCAGAACCACACAAAGTGAAATGCCATATTTGTCCTTGTTTTCACCCCTTACCCCTCTTATTTTCTCATACCAGTAATCCAGAATATGTGTATGGCCAGCATCCGGTTCAAACAGCAAGGAGAGTTCTTTTATAAGGCAACAGAACACCACAATCAAGAGAATCCACATAACTTAGAAGAGTGCATGAAAACCATGATGTAAGAGTGTGAGAGGATCCAGAAGGAAGGATGTTAAAGCCCAAGGTGGCCAGGGAAAGGCATGGAGGCAGGGTATGGAATGAAGGAGAGAAAAGCCAAGGTCAAGATCAAATGGAGAATGGGCAAGAAGATGGTCTAGGGCAGGGGTGTCCAAACTTTTTTCAACGTTTTTTACCACGGGCCATATGCGGTAAAATACACAAACAGCCGGGCCACTCACTCGAGGTGAAGTACGTATCGCCTCACCTGGTTTATTTAAGTAAACAAAATCTATTTTTGGAATTTGCTGCGGGCCAATTAACAATGGATTGCGGGCCGCAGTTGGCCCGCGGGCCGCAGTTTGGACACCCCTGGTCTAGGTGACCACTGGAATATCTACAATCTTCAAAGTTTTTCCACGATTTCAAGATGGAACCTGTAGGTGGGTTAGCTGAATTTGAAGGGCTAAGGTCAAAACAAAAGAGGTGCATATATGTTTGGGGCATATACATACAGACAGATACATGTACGTATAAAAGTACATGTTAAAACCACAATTAAACATGTATACTCATCATTCGCCTTGGATTTCATAAAGTAAAACAAAAATAGTGAGGGCCAAATGCAAATTGACAAAAATGAAGCCTAAACATTGAATCGGATTCCCTGAGAGAATCCCACAGAGAGTTTTAGCAAACTGAATAGTATCATTAAATACAGTTTTCTGTGTTTAAAGTGTTTCTGTTTGCCAACATGCTCCATTAATTAAAGGTATTATTGTGATCTGATAGCCAGTCAGTAGTTCCACCTCTAACATTAATCAAGAGCCCAAAATAGAAAGAAATCGATGAAGTGTGACTTAACACATCTCAGTAATGCATGTGACATATCCAGCAGGTGAACAAAGAAAGGGCTTTGACAGCATGGAGTGCTAAACAAATGCATAGTAATAGAGATAACTATCTCCTCCAGAGGCCAGGAGTCTAAAAAAGCAGGGCAACACCCAAGGACACTACCTATTGTCATGTTCAATAACAAGGGCCCCCAAACACTCCATGCTTCTTGTTATTACTTTACAATAAACTTCCCAACGTTTCAAATACATTGATACTCCTCAACTGACAGCCATATCGCAAGTGCATGGTCCATGGGGACAATTTTATTTAGGCCTAAGAAAGGGTTGGTTAAGCTTTGCTCTGAATACTAGAAAAAAGCATCTGAATACAGAAGTGATTTCAATTTCGCTCTAGGACTTTATCAGCTGTATTTATCTCTTTGTAATTCTTTCTCACAAAGTCACTGCATTTGTGTATGATCTTTTCTTATTTCCCCAATCCACCCTCCTCCCATCTAAAACCAATCTAATACCTGATTGATTTGTTTTTCATAGTTACAGATGAGCACATCCTAGGTTACAAAGAAAATCTCACTAACTAAGTCAACACAAAATCCACAGCCATCTATTGGCATATAAGAAACAATCCCTCTCCTGTGTTTATTACTCATTGCAAAGGTTTATTGACTATTGAAGAAGAATCAGTGGGCCCCATCCAAGCTTAGAAATATGAATTAAATTACCCAAGGCCAGTTAAGTGAATTTCTACTTATGTTTGGCTTTAGCTCAGATGTTATAAGTCATTTCTGGCCAGTAGTTTTTGGTCTAATAGAAACATTTAATTAATTATCGAAAAAATTAGATTACGGACCACTCTGCTAAAGTTGAAAGATATGTACAGAGAGGCATTTCTAAGGGTGAATGCAAGGGGTTATACTTGTGTAAGACATAAAATTGTTTACTTCTCTGTCTCTTCCTTTTAGGCTATGAACCCTAAGAAAGCAGGAACTGTCTTTTATCTCAGGGGTCCTTGTGCCCAGCAGGGTGGGTGGTGGTACATAGTAGGTTCAAAAGGAACTTCAGGGTCTGTGTCTTGAAGTCCTCATATCTAATAGAGAAAATTGACCACATATGCAAATTGCAGTAACACAAGGCAGCTGATAAAAGTATATATATAGAACAAATTAAATGCAATAAAAATACATGGGATGAAGGGTGACTTTAGCATGAGGTCATATGCAAAGAAAGTCATGGAGAAAATAGAATTGGGCCAAATTTCTAAAGATGGGTAAATATGGTTGGAAGAGGCATTCTAAACACTTGGGAATGCCAGGAGCAAAAACAGTAAGGTAGGAAAATCTAGTGCACATTCATGAAATGACAAATACTCCAGATCCAATTAGATATAGTGTTGGGCATGGGGAAAAGAGAATGCTAGAAAAGTGTCTTGATTATAGACGTGGCAGATTATAGAGGTCCCATATACCAGGTTAAGGAATTTGGACATTATTTGGCAGTCAATTTGGTAGCCTTTTACTCAGGAGCCCCTAAAGATTTGTGAGTAGAAGACTAATGTTAACTAATTCAATAAACTACTTGTGAGAGATATCAATAGAATTATAGTTATAAAGTTAGGGGAGCGGAATACAGAAAACCGCAGATGAATCTACATAGGGAAACACACAAGGTACATACATGGAGTGACTAAAAACAGACAGCATCAATCCAAATGAAGGAAAAACTCAGGTACAATCAAAGAACACCTGGGCATCAGAGTGAATGACGATTAGACAGTAATAAAGAAGAATGAGCATCCTCTGAAAACGCTAATGTAAATAACCACAAGAGATCAAGTAAATACAATTTTGAAACATTTCATATTTTGTCAAACACATGAAGGCAGATCAAGTCTAACATTTATGTCCAAATGAAACAGAGGCATGCAAGGGATAAGAGAAGTACAATACGAGTAAGTTGAAATACACATGGAAAGAAGATGAGCGTGGTACCAGGTGAACCCGGATTTGAACCCTGGCTCCCCCACTTATCAGCTCCATGACCTGAAGCAATATGCTTAGCTTCTCTGAGCCTCAGTTTCCTTATCAGCAAAACAGTGATTCCAATAATACCCACCTATAGAGTTTGTACGTTAAATGAGCGAATGTAGGTGAAAAGAACTCTCTAACTTGGAAAGGCCAAGGTCAGCTCTTCTCAGTCCTTGGTGTGTGTCTGAAAATCACCAGGGAACTTGTTGACATGCACATTTTTGGTCCCATTGCCCCAGAGATTTGACTTAACAGGCTGGTGGTAAAGTTCTGGTATCTTCATAAAAAAAAGAATTATTTGTGGTTAAAAAAAAAAACATAAAATACACCATTTTAACTATTTTTTAAGTGTACAGTTCAGTAACGTTAAGACTATTCACGTTGTTGTGTAACAGACCTCAAGAACTTTATACCCATTAAATCACAGCTCCGTATTTCCCCCTTGCGCAGCCTCTGGCAACCTCCATTCTACTTTCTGTTTGTGTGAATTTGATTACGTACCTCATATAAGTGGAATCATACAGTATTTGGCTTTTTTGTGACTGGCTTCTTCCACTTAGCATAATGTCCTCAAGGTCCATCCATGTTGCAGCACATGTCAGAATTTCCTTCCTTTTTAAGGCTGAATAATATTCCACTGTATATGTACCACATTTTGCTTGTCCATTCATCAATCGATGAAGACTGGGATTGCTTCCACCTCTTCGACACTGTAAATAATGCTGCTATGACCATGGGTGTACAAGTATCTCTTCATGATCCTCCTTTCAATTCTTTTGAATATATACCCAGAAATGGGATTGCTGGATCATGCGGTAGTTTTGTTTGATTTTTTCAGGAACCACTATCCTGATTTCTATAGCATCATTTTACATTCCCACCAGCAGGACACAATGTTTCCAATTTTTCCATATCCTTGTCAACGTTAATTTTCTGGGATTTTTTGTGTGTGTCTTCTTTTTTGTTGTTGTTCTAAACAACAGCCAGGCTAATGGGTGGGAGGTGGTATCTCTTTGTGGTTTTGATTTCCATTCTCTAATGGCGTCTGCATTTTTAACATGTTCACAGATGGTTCCAATGCAGAGTCACACTTTCAGAAATGTTTCTCTAGGTCAACAGTAGTTGCTGTTTTCCAAAAAGAAGCATGAGGGAAGCAAAGGTGGCCATTTACATTTTTAGCACAGATACTACAGGAAAACCCAAGACTATCCTTCCTATCACATTACTATTGCCCAAAGAACTTTCATTTCCTGTACACTGTTTAACCATGCATGCTGACTTTTTGAAATTACTTCGTTACACAGCCTCCCTGGCATGATGCAAATGCAAGTTCAAATCTTCCGTGAGTGACATCTGCCGTGGTCCATTCATCTATGCTGTAGGCACAGGTATGCATGCAAAGAGCATCTTAAAGGATATGACTGTTATCCATGAAATGCTGTTTATACTACCAATATTTCCCAACAAAGAAAATACCGTGTTTCCCCGAAAATAAGACCTAGCTGGACAATCAGCTCTAATGCATCTTTTGGAGCAAAAATTAATATAAGACACAGTCTTATGTTAGATAAGACCTGGTCTTATATTATAGTAAAGTAAGACCAGGTCTTATATTAATTTTTGCTCCAAAAGACGCATTAGAGCTGATTGTCCAGCTAGGTCTTATTTTCAGGGAAACACGGTATTTCCCCACTCCTTTTCTTTTGGCCGCCATCATGATTTTTAATTCTCCAGTATCCTGGCCCACACCCAATTTTAATTCTGCATAATTTGAATGTGCACTCTAACTTTATCATTGGAGTGAGAGTGCCCATCCAATCCGTGATACACTCTAGACCAATTGCATTCAGATATTTTCTCCCTTTGGGTATAAGGTCACACGATCTTTGCAAAAAGCTCATGCGAATAACTGAATAAAACAGAGGGAATGTATCTTGGAAGTTGAAGGGCAGCCATAAGCATCTTTATTAAATGCTGCATTTGGAAAATGTTTATTGAGCACCTATTTTATGCCAATCACTTTTAGTCATAGATTCAAAAAACAGCATGCTTTAGTCACCACTTCCTGTAAAAGGAATCCTTGTGATCTAAAGTACTTTGAAGACTGAAGTGAAAGTTACAGCAGGGCTACAGATTAATTGGAAGATTGGAAGACTGATCCATTCATTATATCTGTGAGTATTTACTAAGCCCCTATTATGTTCCGGCACTGTGATAGATGCTGAAGATAGACTAGTGTTTTAAAACTGAAGAAGGCTGTTTCATCACTGAAGAACCACCTATACTTATCTCTTTGTTCTGCCGTGCTCACACAGACCTCCTTATTTGCTACTAGTAGTAATAACTATACACACACACACACACACACACACACACACACACAGATCCTCAATTACTAATTGTTTTTCTTTCTATAGGATTAAAATACATTCTGTTAAAAATAGCTCATGATACATTAAAGTAATCCACCATATCTAAGTTAAAATAGTATAAGTGCTTGACTTCAGGGATAGAGATATAAAAACCAGTAAAAACTACATCATAAAATTGACCAGATTAGGGTGAGCCAAAAAAAGTTAATATGGAGAAAGTTTTTGAACAAAGACAATTAATTTAGGGTCTCAGCCACAGCCACCACCCCCCTCCACACACACACACACACACACACACACACACACACACACACACAAGACAGTTCTAAATTTCAAATAAGGAAGAAAGACCATACATTACGAAAGATTTGGCTGTTACTCAAATGGGTATTTTCCCAGACAGGTGATCTTAAATTACACTGTTTAGCTTTAAAATGTTCTGGCAGCATAGAATGAAATATGTGTTTCTCTTTGGAGAAGTATGAGGATGGTCCTTTGGGGTCAAAGTTCTTAGGAATGGGGTAGGGAAAAAGTTCAGGCTGCCAGCAACCATGCTGTGAAGAGAATTTTAGGCCTCAGTGTTGTCAAAAGCTACTCCATAAATCAGTAACTTACCCAATGTTAAAATGAAAAAAAAAAAATTCTGAAATATGAAGAACTCTTTTTTTCTATCTGAAAAGACAATACTTCATCACCAGCCTTCATCAATTCCTTCCGTGGCATCCCAGCTCTCCAAAGAACCCACCATGGTGGATGAGAATGAAGGACTAGGGTTTGTTTTTATTGGCGACATCTTTGGTAATAAAGTAAACTCAGAATGTGCCAGTTACTGCAATTTCCCTTTAGTTAATACTTGGCACCCTGAGGTTTCAAGAAGCATTATCATTTTGTGGCAGAAATTTAAAAATCGAGAAGCTAGGAAATGTGTTCAAATTTCACATTAATTCACTGCTGAGGCTGGGAAAACACTTGACAAATGACTTTGTGTTTTCAGCTAAAGTGTTCTGACATAATCTCATTCATAACAGGAAAAACAACATATCTACCAATAGGTTCTCGTAGTCTGTGCAGTTTTAGGCTCAGAGTGAAGCTGGAGTATCTGAGGAAAATATAGGAGGTCCCTGGGCCTAGGTAATCAGGCACAGAGAATGCAGCCTCTAATGATTTTAAACAAGAGATGGCTAGGTGGACCCCGTAGTGTGTGGATTGAAGTTTGTAGCCTTTGCCCTTTTGCCCATACTGTTACTCCTGCATGAAACTGCCCCCCTCCACGCTCTATTGAATACATACATCCAAGGCTTATTCTTCCTTCAAATAAGGTCTCCTCCACAAAGTATTCTACAATCGCTCAGTCTTCAGGGCCATTTCATCTCTAATGTCTTTTAGATCTTATTTGGTGTCTGTATCTCATAATGTGTTGTTGACAGTCAGCATACTCTCTTGTTGACATTTATCTTCTTTCCATATATGCCATCTTTCCCAGTTAGGTAGTAAGTCATTTAAATGAAGAGATCCCCTTTACAACGTACTTAAAAAGTGGTCGCCCTTCTTTGATTAAGCACCTCAAGTAACATGGATTTAACTACCACCTCACAGAGTAACCCGAAAGGGGCAGTTGTAATTGTAACCCCACTGCCACCACCACCACACACTCTTGCTTATACCGAACAAAATCTGTCTTCCAATAGCTTCCATCCATGGGCCCTGGGTTCAACTAACCTCTGGGGTTACACACAGAGCATGTGCACATCTTCTTTTCCATGGGACACTTCATATGCCTGAGCACAAGTCATGAATTCCCATCTGATGTTCTCACTTCTCCAGCTAAACATCTGCAACTCTCTTGGACTGTATCTCGTCATGATTTTCACACCTCTCCCTTTTATCCTTGTGGCTTTCCACCGAAGATCCTGAAATTTGCTAAATGTGTCTCCATGTGTGGTGTCAAGAACTAAGCTTGATATTCCAGTTAATTTGTGCGTTTATTCATATATTTATTCATTCAACCAATATTTATTTAGTCGCAACTCTTTACCTGGCATTGTAATATGCATGGAGGATATAGAAAGAAACATGGTTCCTGCCCACAATGTGAGGAGATAAACACTTGACTGTAATTACACAAATAATTATTCAATAGCACTGTTAGTTTTCTATGCTGTGCAACAAATTACCACAAATTCACAGGCTTAAGACAGCACACACTTACCTCACAATTTCTGTTGGTCAGGAATCTTGGTACATTGTACCCAGGTCCTCTGCTCATGGTCTCTCACAAGATCGCAACCAAGGTGCCGACCAGGGCTGGGATCTCATCTGAAAGCTGAATTGGGGAAGGATCCACCTTCAAGATCCCACAGATTGCTGACAGAATTCATTTCTTTGCAGCTGGCCATAGGATTCATGGTATCTCAGTTCTTCAAAGTGAGCAACAGAAAGAGAGACTCTATCAAGACAGCTGGATTATGAAATCACGGACATGTAATCACGTACATCCTGCCACCTTCGCCATATTCCATTGATTAGAAGCAAATCACAGAGCATGCCCATATTCAAGGAGAGAAGACTGTATGAAGGTCTGATACCATGAGGTGGGGATCACAGGGACCATCTTAGAATACTGCTTACCATAGAAGCAAACTGAAACAGTGTTATGAATGAAAAGCTCAGTGTTATCAAACTAACTAACTTAGTGGGGGGGGGCATCGTGAATTTTTGAGTACAGTTTGTCTCACCTTAACCAGATCACAAGCTGACACAAGCAGAGAGCATAAAGTAAAACATTTATTTTAAAAGGCAAAATATGCACCTGGGCACCTGCAGACCAGCCCCTGTAGAAACCACCTTCTAACCACAGAAAATACCTTCTAACCATAAACATGGTGCTTCCGTTATCTTTTGGGTATTTTTCCTGGGACAGATATTATGGGCTCATAGTAAAATCTAAATGTAACTTCCTGTCCTATTGCTTATCCATTTGTTTTTACTTCAAGAAACCTAGCACAGAACTGCTCGTGGGTATTTGATAAATAATCATTGATTTAACTTAATACAAAATGGATCAAATGTTCCTGAACGTGTCAAGATTGAAGTCATTCAGCCAACTCTCAAAGACTGTTGACATTCATAGATTTCACGCTGGGTTTGAGTGACCCAATAATCTTCCCAAAGTACACATGAATAATAGCACAAGCTACAGAACAACAGGCCCATTTGCCCAATCCAGCATCTGCCTTTGAGGGAAGTTTTGCCACTATCCATCCCTCTCCATGTGAACTGGTAGCACAAGTAAAGGTGTACTTGCCATCTCAGACCAGTGCTACCAAGGAGATACATGGTTCAGCAAAGCCTGCCATAATCTCTGTGGTTAAGAAAGGCAGCCCTGAGGAGGTGACATTTCAGTCGGGACTGTGGAGCTAGCTGGGGGAATGAGGGGATTGTCGGGTAATGGGAGAGGCAACAGCTTCAAAAACAGGGCAACAAGAAAAAAACAAGTCTGAAGACCTATTATGGGAAGACCCCTGGTGAGGAGAGTGGAGGCTCGAGAAGTAGCTAAGTACCAACGTAGGGATCCAAGGCCAAGTTTGGGACAGCCACCTCTTTCTTCCACCACACCTTCAGCAACATACAAGGTTCACTCGAGTTTTTTCCTGGTGGTGACACCCACACAGAAAAGTGCAAGTTTTGGAGATCAATTAACAAAGAATCTTCTGGGATATTATATTGCCCACCAAGCAGCCTAGCATCCGGAAAGCAATTCTAACCCTTCTTTGTGAGGGCACTGAGGCATGTCTGAAGTCGATAAGTATATTAGAAGGTGCCAAAGGACTTAAGAAGTAGACAGTCCCTGGAGTATCATCAGAAAACTGTACACAAGGCCGGCCCGGTGGCTCAGGCGGTTGGAGCTCCATGCTCCTAACTCCAAAGGCTACCAGTTCGATTCCCAAATGGGCCAGTGGGCTCTCAACCACAAGATTGCCGGTTCAACTCCTTGAGTCCCGCAAGGGATGGTGGGCAGCGCCCCCTGCAACTAACATTGAACATGGCACCTTCAGCTGAGCTGCCGCTGAGCTCCCGGATGGCTCAGTTGGTTGGAGTGCGTCCTCTCAACCACAAGGTTGCCGGTTCGATTCCCACAAGGGATGGTGGGCTGCACCCCCTGCAACTAGCAACGGCAACTGGACCTGGAGCTGAGCTGCGCCCTCCACAACCAAGACTGAAAGGACAACTTGAAGCTGAATGGCACCCTCCACAACTAAGATTGAAAGGACAACAACTTGACTTGGAAAAAAGTCCCGGAAGTACACACTGTTCCCCAATAAAATCCTGTTCCCCTTCCCCAATAAAATCTTTAAAAAAAGAAAAAGAAAACTGTACACAAAATGCATTCCACAAGAGTCGACGTTGGCCAGACAGCATCATTATGCAGCCCTTCTGGTGCTTATGACAAGTCAAACTCCTTGCATATTCTAATGTAGGCTAACAAGACTCTTGTGAACTCAAGTTCACGGGAGGATGCTTGCTGTGGCTACCAATTACCACGATATTGTGAGTATCTAGGAAGGTTGTCCTCTTTGGCTGAGCCCAAAACAGTGAGGGAGGAAGAGGACAGCCCCTTACTCAGCGAGCGCAGCTGAATCAACTCTGGTGATTGATGTCACAGCCCTCACATCTGAGCTTCTGTGAGTAGAATACTGACTGTGTTTTGTTAACTCAAATAAATTGGGAGAGCAAGAACCTCGTTTAATTTCCAGTGCGACACAGCAAGACCTTAGGAGTCTCCACTCTACAACTGTCCAGACATTGGAATAGGCTATCAAATGTTATGATAGAATTTTCCACCCCTAGTGAGCAATCACCTATCATGCAGAATTTCGGGAGAAGCCTTAAAAGCAGAGGCTGAACTCAACGATCTCATGAAATTTCCTCTAGTTCTGGGGATCAGACAAAAATCAGTATATTTCATGCTGGCTGTACGTTCAGGAGAGCCGACATTCCAACAAGGTTTCCCTGCCATGATACCAGGATTTTTTTTCAAAAGTCTTTGAAAAGAGGATGAAGGAATGACCATATAATATGAAGTCCATAAAAACGATCAATCCCTTCAATTGTTTCAAACAAACCTTTCTTAGTTGAAATGATCTCAGAATCAGCTTCAGACTCAAAGGTGACACACTTCAAACCCAAAGGTAGACAGGGACAGATATTGGAAAGCGGCCAAATTAAGAAGCCAAAGACAATGGTATACACTTAATGAGAGGTCACTTAATCCAATCTCCTAACCAGAGCTAGGACGAGCAGAGAAGAGCCCAGGGAGATCATAAAACATGTTAACACTGGAATAAATAATTGGAAAATTCCTAGGACCCTCTAGGGTCCAACTTCAAGGTTATGTCCAAGGAGAATCATCAGCTCTCTTCATCTGCATTCTGCACTTCCTCAAAGATAACCAGAGAGTGAAATGTACCTGTATCCCAAGTTAGGACAGAACAGAGTAGAAACATGGCCCGCTACTGGCTGCAAATAAAAGTATTGCAATATGTTAAGACAAAGGGGCATAGGAGAGCTCTGCGATAGACTCACCAGGAAAATGAGACTCTTTCGATTTATAATTCAGCATCCTCATTCAGATGATATCCACTCAGCCCAACACAGAAAAGTACCTCGGGATTAATTATCAGGTTGTTTGTTTGTAATAACATAGCAAGAAAAAAAATAAAAACTGAATGACTCTGGCTGTGGTCAGAAGCAAATGGCCATCATTTCCATCTATTTCTTTCATTAAAATGGAAATGAGATAGTTTGTCTACAGTATTGAAGGAAATGCTGACTAGTTTCCCTTAGAGGATTTTCCGGAACAGAGCAAGTTCACATGTAACCTAGCTGCTCAATCCACTCAGAACTGCCCACTCTAAGGCAGGTGAATGTGGAGTGGGGTAGTTCTTACCTAGGGTCAATGGCTCACCACTGAGGAACCCTCTTTCCTCTCATTGGCTTTCATGGTTTCCCAACACAACTTATTTCTTCTATGGCTTCCCCACAACAGCAATGTCCAGAGTGTCTATACAGGACCAAGAAGTAAAACGAACTTCTCAAAGTCACAAAGCTTGTTAAGTATCAAGACTGAGCATTAAAAGCATCTCTGACTCTGTAGTCAATGTTTCTACAATTAAACACCATCCCCTGAAGTAGGTAGAGGTGTGTGAACACATGTGCATGCAAGCACACACAAGCACATGTGTGGAAGTGCAAATACACGTGTATAGATCTCACACTGGGTTCCCTCAAGACATCAACTGAAGTTCACTTGTTAGCTGAAAAGAAATGAATGTCAGTCAGCAGGCCATTTTAAGATACTCGGGAAGAACAATGTAGAACGAATGGCATTCAAGAACAAAAGTGGTATGGCAGAGAGTGAGCCATATATAAACGATGGCTGAAACAGTCAATAGAGGCTCGGGACCTTGTAGGTGAGTCCTTGTTCTTTTTCTCTGAATTTCAATGTACTCTAGGACAGGGGCTCCCCAAGTGGTATCCATAGGGGTCCTCCAGGGGGCCAAAGTTAGTCCAAAACATATATGGCATAAAGGCAGAAAGTCTCTTGTCACACATCATCCATTAGGTCAAAAGCCATGATGGGATGTGGAGTCTTAGAGGTCAGTGACCATCCCGCTGAGCCCAAAAGAGTCAGAACAGCAAAACACACAAAAGGCCTTTGGGGGAAAGTACATAGCCTCATGAGAAAAGGGAACAGTAAGAACAGTGTTTTCTTGAGCCTGGGAAAGATGAGCAAGAAAAAGGATGAGCAGACGGGGAGGTGGACCTCTGGGGAAAGAGGGCTGTGAGTGCCATTTTTGACATGATCCGACTCTCCGGAGTCAAGAGCTGGGAGGGTGAAGGGAAGAGACCATCTGCTCCACCCTCCGAACATCTGTTATAAAATAAGACTGATGGCATGTGTCATGTCAGGAGGATCTTGTGAAAGAAACTGCTGAGCCGTACATGATCTGAGCTAATGGAGAAGTCCCCAAGGTTTGGAGACCTAGATTCTAATCCCATTTCAACTGCCAATTTACTGTGGAACACGGAGAAACTGCTTAACCCTATTCTGTCTCAAGTTCTCCATTGGCAAAGGGGTAGTAAAATAAACACTCTCGGGGGTACTCCAAAATCACATGCTTGTATTCTTGATAGGTACAATATAACTACAAATTCCTAAGACTGTTCCTCCCTTTCCAATTCAAAGGGGTCCCTCCATTTCAGCCCCAAGAAGAGAAACCTAAATTCTTCCATTCTCTGTCAACTCTCAGAAAAAAGTACAAAAGATCAGTCTTCCATCCAAAGAGCGTTTTCAGAAACAAAGAGAAATTCACAAACATAATTAAATTACATACTTATCCTTCACTGGGAGGAACAATATCCATTTTGTTATATTTATGATCACATATTGAATATTCTCTAATAAAATACGAGACAGAGTCCACGCTGTAAGTATTACAGTGTAAACAGTCATCCAGTTCTTCCAGCCATAAATCTCCTTGGAAAGCGTAAAGGGTAGACCATCACTTCCCCCTGGATTCTTCCTGCTAACAGGTTGTACGCTACTCATTTTAGGTGTTTTTTTCGTTTGTTTGTTTGCTTTTTTTTTTAGAAATGAGCTCATAATAAAATAGAGTCAAATGAATTGACTGAACACTTGTTTGGTATTTTCAATTCCAGGCAGCCAACCTTAGAGGAGCTAGCAGTCGTATGGTAAGGAAACGACTCATCATTGTCATTTCTAGAACAAAGAAAGAAATGAAAGGCACATTAATTTGTTTCACATCTTGCCTTTCATTGGCCGTAAATATCCCACTTGTCAGAATGAAACAGATAAATTTACCTAAAGCAAAGGATCATTTATCTACCAATGGCTACTTACTTGTGGGGGAAAGGTGGGAACAGGAAGAGAACCTTGAGGAAGAGCTGGGTTTTTTGTTTTGTTTTTGCGGATAAATAACTAGGAAGCTGAAATCGGAAGGCCCCCTGGCGGAGTTGCTCTCAAAGTTAGAGGTCATAGTATCCGTAAATTCATCCCTTTGAGTTAACCATTGCGCTCTACAGGCAATATATTTTAAAATGAAAATATCCCTGAGAGGAGAACACATTGAACTAAGATCATCTTAGTGTGAATTACTGTACTGGATGGCTTTGTCACTTAGGTAAAGCCTGGGGGAGCACGATTTGAGTGCACTGGACCTATAAGTGAGCCTGGGCATAGACTGAAAGAGAGAGAATGAGAAACGGCTCTCAGAGAGATGGCTCTGAGAAAGCCCCAGACAGAGCTTCACTTCTGTACCACTTTGCTTGAGATCAGCTTTGAGAAGCTTTACGTGGTGATGGTATCCTAGGGAGTTGTGATAAAAGAAGGTGAAATTCCAAAGGGGGACTTTTACTCCAAACACACTTGCATTAAATAGGAATAGATGAGTGTGGTGTTCTTCTAGAGAAACATTGTCTGGTAGAAACACTATGTGAGCCATAGAAGTCATTTTAAATTCTCTAGTAGCCACATTTGTTTAAAGTAATAGGAAACAGGATAGATTAATTTTAATATTGTTTTTGATTTAACTCCAATACCCACAAATATTATCATTTCGAATGTAATTATATACAAATTTTTAAGGAGAACATTTACATTCCTTTTTTCAGAATAAGTCTCTGAAACCTAGTATATATTTTACACTTAGAACACACCACAATTCAGATGCTAAATGTTCGTCAGAAATATTTTACCTTTATTTAGATTTCATAACATTTACAATTGACAAACTAGATTCACATACCCACATTGATCTAAATATACTAAAAATATTTCCCATAACTGAACCAAATATTAGTTTTACAATGTAAACTAATATGGAAATGAAATCAGGATCTAAAAGAGATTTTTGCACCCCCATGTTCACTGCAGCATTATTCACAATAGCCAAGACATGGAAACAACCCATGTCTGTTAAGGGATGAATAGATAGAGAAGATATGTATAGACACACAACGGAATACTATTCAGCCATGAGAAAGAAGGAAATCCTGCCATTTGCAACAATATGGATGGACTTTGAGGGTATTATGCTAAATGAAATAAGCTAGAGAAAGACAAATACTTCATGGTATTGCTTATATGCGGAATATTAAGAAAAAGTCAAACTCCTAGAAACAAAGAGTAGAAAAGTGGTTGCCAGGGGCAGCGGGGGGGGGGGGGGTAGGGTGGGAGAATAGGGAGGAGTTGGTAAAAGGGTACAAACTTTCAGCTATGAAATAAATAAGGTCCAAGGATCTAATTATAACGTGGTGACTGTAGTTGACAATACTGTATTGTATAATTGAATTTTTTAAATTAATTACTATTCAAAATCCAGTTCCTCATTTGTACTATTTCAGGTGCTCAAAGACCACGTCCAGCTAGTATATTGGATAGTGTAAGTCTAGTTATGAGAAATGAGAGGCTTGGTGTATGTCACAGTTTGACAGTGAGTATGGCTAAGTTCGTTTTGCATTTTTCAGAGGCACAGGCTATATCTGCATGCCTGGCCAGACATTGAATACATGTTCTCCACAAGTGACAAGGCAGCCCTATCAGAGGGTAATGTGGATCCCCGTACCACCAGCCCCACTGCTTGTAAAAACAACTGCAACACAAGCTCCCAGAGGGCAGGATCTAGCACCGATTTCAACACTCAGGGTCTTGCCCAGTACCTGGCACAAAGTAGGATTTCGGCCAATTCTTGTTAAATGAACAACTGCTCTCCTGACTGTCGACCAATGGACTCCTTTTCCCGTTCTGTTGATCTGAGCTTTGTTCACACCGGGCATCGTATATGTATCGTCAGGAGACCATGTGAGCTCAGGACCACTGCCTCCTAAAATATGCACCTAGCAATGAGTGCTGGAACTTTCGGAAGTTAAATTAGCCTGTGGGGGTATAGCAGGACATTTAGAATAGAAAAGAATTGCACCCACTAGGATGGCTACAATTTTAAAAAAGGAAAAATAGTAAGCGTCGGTGAGCATGGGGAGAAGTTGGAACCCTCATCCGTTGCTCATAGGAAAGTAAAATGATTCAGGTGCTGTGCAAACACCACGGCGGTTCCTCAATAAGCTATTCATGGAGTTCCCATATGACTCAGCAATTCCACTCCTAGGTATGTATCCAAGAGACTGGAAAATAGGTGGTCACACTAACACTTGTATACAAATGTTCAGAGCACCACTATCCACAATAGCCAGGAGGTGGAAACAACCCAAATGTCCATCAATATATCAGTGGATAAACAAAATGTGGTCTAACCGCACAATGGAACATTATTCAGCCATCAAAAGGAATAAAGTGCTGAGTCCTTTACATGCTACATGCTACAACATGGGTGAACCTCCAAAAGTTTCTGCTAAATGAAAGAAGTCAGTCACAAAATACCACATGTTGCATGATTTCAGTTATATCAAACATCCACACTAGGCAAATCCAGAGAGACAGAAAGCAGATTAGCGGTTACTATGAACTACGGGAGAATGGGGAGCAACAGCTTCATGGCTCTGAGCCATTTTTATTACCTTTTGAGTACTAAAAATGCATTGGAACTAGATAGTGGTGATTTTTGTGCACCGTTGTGAATGTACTAAATCCTGCTGAATTGTACACTTTAAAATGGTTTAAATGGTAAATTTTATGTAATGTGTATTTTACCACAATTTCTTAAATGGCAAAAGAAGTATGAAGGATGACACTTATTTTTGTCCAAAATGAGATGGAATTTTAATCAATAGAAGGTCGAAACAATTCTTTCCTTTCTTCCTTCTTAGATTTTCTTCCCTTGCACCTTTTTTCTATATGATATAAGGTCAATGGGTACCCCTCCAATTCCTTCGTTTGCGTTCCAGCTCATAGATGCCACAGTCAGGAACCTCTTTTTTTCTTACTGTATTTAATGCAATCAAACCTTCCAGTAAAAGTCACATTATTTTCAACAAATATACATCCTCACAGTGCCTGCCTGTGATGTGTCAAGAACTGTGCCAGGTGCTTGATAAACATTTTCTCAATTAATATAGGAGGGAAGATTTTAAAATTGGAAACAGCAGCAATATTGCTTAAGAGCCATCTTTCAAAGGAGAAAAAGTAATTTAGAGGGTACCAATGGTGAAAGACCAACAAAATGAATCTAATCTGGAAATCCTTATTTTCATCTTGACAGATGCATTCATTCACTACAAAGATGAAAACTTACTGAGTACCTACTATGTGACCCTGCCTTTGATGGCAGAATGATGTAAGGGATTCTTCCTCAGGTCGATTTTGAGGGAACATTAAGAGGCATAGGGCGGGTGGGGGGTGGGAGATGAGGGTAAGGGGGATCAAATATATGGTGATGGAAGGAGAACTGACTCTGGGTGGTGAACACACAATGGGATTTATAGATGATGTGATACAGAATTGTACACCTGAAATCTGTGTAATTTTGCTAACAATTGTCACCCCAATAAATTAAAAAATAAATAAATTAATTAATTAATTAATTAATTTAAAAAAGTGCACATGAAACAAACAAACAAAAAAAACAACAGAAAAAGATATCAGACTTCTGGTTAGAGAGGTGCCGGCGAGGGGATTGGAGGGAAATGGTCAAAAAGTACTAACTTCCAGTTATAAGATGTAAGTACTAAGAATGTACTGTACGCACGATGACTGTAGCTGACACTGATGTATGATATATAGGCAAGTTGTTAAGAGAGTCAATCCCAAGACTTCTCATCACAAGGAGGAAAATCTTTTCTTCTTCTTTTCTTTTCATTGTATCTACATGAGAAGATGGATGTTAGGTGAACCTATTGTGGTAATCATTTCACAATATATGTAAATCAAACCATCATGCCATACACCTTAAACTTATATAAAAACATGTCAATTATTTCTCAGTAAACTCAGGAGAAAAAAAAAAAGAAAGAGGCATAGGGCAAGGTACTTAACCTTTCTGAGCTCCAGTTTCCTCATTGCAGAACAGGGATAATACAAGGTGAGTAACAATATGTACTTACTTTATAAAATTGTTTTGACGATTTTATAGGAGATTAAAGGAGAATATTCAAGTAAAAGGTCTAGCACGGTGCTTGCACACTTCACACACTCAATAAATGAGAGTGAACAATATTTTCAGGTCTCCTTGTTTCTTAATCCAGTGTTTTTCTCCCTCAAATCTCACTGCCTTCAGTGTAATTGAACTTGTCAATAAACATTTACTGAGAATTTAATGTCAAAAAGTCATAGAGTAACTGAAACAAACATGAACATTAGTCTACAAATGTGAGGACTAAACAGAAGAATGTGTTTAAGCTCCATGGGGGGCAGGGATAGGGAAGGAGACAGACAAGATCACTCCCTGCTGGCCCTCAAATAACATTTTGTCCAATGTCATTTTGTTATAACGATGATGAGGGGAAAAAAATCGATTCCCAGCCAGAGCCACGGTCTGTGTGGTTTGCATGTTCTCCCCATGTCCGCGTGGGTTTTCTCCGGGGACTGCAGTGTCCTCCCACATCCCAAAGATGTGCCCATTAGGTCACCTGGCGTGCCTACACTACCCCAGTCTGAGTGAGTGTGGGTGGCCCTGCGATGGAAGGGCGTCCTGTCCAGGGAGGGCTCCTGCCTTACACCCTGAGCTGCCCGGAGAGGCTCCGCCCACCCGGGGCCCTGGACTGGAATAAGTGGGTTGGAAAATCATGATCTGTGTCATTTGTGTTAATTTTCTCAAATGGATGTATAGCTGACATTTATTTCAGTGTTTAATATTAGAAATGTTTTGGATCTTTAATTAGAAGTTTAGTGATGTTTTTGTCACCGGAAATATGCTGTAGGCACTTAACTCTTGTTTATATCAGTCTATGGTAAATCTGGTTTCCTTATACATTGTTTCAATTAACGTCACAGTTTCTGAGAACCTATCGACGACTTTAAGTGAGGACTGACTGCTACGCACTGTATAGAGAGGATCACGTGACGTTCAGAGACTCATATGTTGTGTTCTGTACTTTTCTATTATTGTGTAATAGGAGATCTTCCAGACAAGAAAAAAAAAATGAGCTGTCTCGAATCCTGTCTGCTGGTCCTGACGTCCACAACTTTAAGGTATATGCTAAGAGGAAACAAACAGCAACTACAAGTTTGCAGGGGAAGCAGGCTGGCCTGCAAAGAGAACAAAAAATACATAAAAGAAACAAGTGAACCACACCCTAAATCTGAGGCTTCTGCTCAGTGATGGAAGCTTCTAAGCTCCTACGCTCATGCTTTTTATTTATCATTTATAAGCCCAACTGCAAAAATGAGACAAGTCAAATATACAGAAACCATGGTAAGCAACTGTTGAACGATGGAACAAGAAGAAAAGTGAATTAGAAAGGGCTGGAAAGAGCAAGCGCTCTGTAACATACATAAAGCCTCGCGATACTTTCCAGATTTCCTTACTCTTTTTCTTCACACAGACTGAGGGTAAGTGCCTCATAGTTGCCATTTCAGCTTATCAGTTAACCTGTCTGTTCATACTGTCACTTCAGAGGCACTCATGTACGTGTACATAAAATTGTCAGCCCCAAATAGTAGATTCAAAATGTGTAAAATTCGAAAAATCATTATAAACATACTATCTTGCAGTGGTGGCTCTCTAGAGTATGAAAGGGCATTCATATCTATTGCCTCATTGGATATTTAACGCAAATCATTTGAAACTTTTGAATCAGACATTCTTCCGATATGTGTATGTTCACACGAATATTTTCTAAGTAAATGCATTCTCTATTTCACAGATGCTATCTATCACTGTCAGTAAATTAACTTTCACAGTAGCCTTAAAATGCAAATCCTTACATAAAAAGCAAAATTAAAAACAACAGCCCCCAATTGAAAGCCCTGTTGGAGGCCATAAAAATCCTTGTTAATGGACTTGGTATTCAATAGTAACAATGGGCATATGGCTGAAAGTCTAGATAGAGCCCCGTTGGGGAAATAAAACAATAGAACCTATGTTTGGAGGACTTGATCTTCATGCAAGCAGTTAGCTTCTTTGCACTTTTGTTTTATTCTAAATCCACACCTCCGTGTGCAGTGTACCTGGTTAGCTAGCTAACCTCTGCCTGTGACAGTAAGTCTGCCTAATGGCTCCTGCATAAACAGAAACCTGGTTGTGATTGTTTCCTGAATGGGATTCACCCAAAATGCAATATTACTGCAGACATACCCCTTCCTCATTCAAGCAAACAAGCCACTAAGGGCTTAGAGGAGAGAGCACTTGCAGGCTCATTTTGCAAGAAGAAATGCGCGGTGGGGTGGGGGGAGCGTTCTTTTACTGCTGTGATAGAGGAGGAGGTAAAGGGAGAGAGCCTTTTTCAACAAATAGACTATTTATAAGAAAACCTGAGTACTGAAACAAAATTGAAGAGGAAAGCACATTTATCAGGGGGAAAGATTTATTCAAACATTAAAGCTCTCACGTTACCCCTGTTTTTGTTTGAGATATTCGTATTTTAATACCTCTGCATTCCAGCTTCTCCTCTTTCTGGATGTGAAGCTAAGTTTCTACCCTGTGCTCATGATTATGCTGTTAGCTAAATGATCAATCATGCTATCACCAATTTCACATTGAGACTTCACGGCAGGGTGAAATCAGAGAACAAAATGGCTGTGGGGGAAGAATTTGTTTAAATACAGCTAGTTTGAGGAACTGGCGAAATGGTAAGAAAAAAAATGATGGAAAACATATGAAGTGTAAATGCATCTATCTGTAAGGCAGATCCATTTCAAAGCTTTCCACAGCACGAAACTCATTGTGTGATGCATCTGAGTGTTTAGACTAGTAAAATACTGTCATCTGGTTGCAACTAAATGCCAATATTTCAGTCCATCGACTGTGGGCACTGATTTGTATTTACTGCATGTCTCTAAACTATACGAATACAAAGAATACACTAAAGGCTACTTATGAAATGAAGCTTGATTTTATATTTACAACCAGAAAACTGTTTTAAGAAAACCCAAGAGCCGCAAATCCCAAGCAAGAGGAATACAGAGTATTGGAATGAAGCCTGGTGATCTTTTCGAATAAGTGATGTTAGAGCCTATTCCCACATACAACACAGGAACTGGGAGACACAAGAAGCTCTATATTATAAACGCTCCAACAGTGGTTGGGAAGCAAGATATTCCAGGAGAAAGCAGGCAAGCCTGGGCTCTGACCGAGAATTGAACCTCTTCAATTTAACAAATAATGCCTACTCCTTTTAATATTGATATTTCATATAATGCAAGTTTTGAATGACTGCTCTCTAAAGATTCAATTGATGGAAATAATGTACTATTACAAGGGCAGATCATGCTTGCTTAAAATCAATCACTTTACCTCTGCCTTTGTAATACATTCCTGATACAAACAATTCTTTCTTCATGCAAGGCCTGCCATTAATTCTAATCTTATAGTGCTCTCTACTGGTGATAAATTATGCGAACCTTCATTAGTTATCGAAGAGCCTAATTAAGTTCTCATCTTAGGCTCAGATTACCACCATTGGAGTCCCGCGTGGCAACTCCCAGTTCACTGCACTGGACAGTCAGAAGGCAAGGGGCACCAAGAATCTCTCTCATGTGAGGAGGTAGAGAGGCCTGGGTGCCACACGTCCCTATGGACCATGCATCAGAGGCCCCCAGGAGAAAGGGTAACCGGCTTCAGAACAGGGACATTTAGGCAGGCTGCTTGCCAGGCAGGTGGAGTAAAACACGCTGAATGAGAAATTCCTACGAATTGGATTGGAATCCTGGCTTTGGGCCACAATAGCCTTATTACTCTGAGTAAGTCATTTCACCTTTTTGAGCTTTCATTTTCTCATCAGTAAAATAGGAATGATCATTCCCATCCTACTTATTTTACCAGGCTGTTGTAGTACATGAGATCATAGGTAAGATCATACTTTCTAAACATGATGCTATTTACTATTTTTATTATCATCAGAGTAAAAGAGATGTTATTTTCTTTAGCTCAGTGAGCCTTAAACCTTTCCCCCCACCCCCAGTGGAACTTTGTTAAACACAATGTTACATGGAAATTTAATATAGCAACTGATTTCATTAGTAGAATTATACTGTATATGTTCAAAGGTACAACTACTTATTTATTATCAAGTCAATTAATGATAAGAACAAAACTGGATGTATACGAAGTGTTCAAATCTGGGGTTATGGTTCTCAGATGAACTGACCTTTACCTCAACATCTAATGTGTTTCTGGACTTCCTTTGGTTGTTTAGTATTAGCAAAATTATAATTCATAAAGATAAGTATCTATACATGACAATGTTGTTGATGTTGTTTAAGAAATTGCCTGGAAATCTCAGCATATACTTCAACTAAAATGATCCAGAAGCTTGAACAGTAAGTGGTAACAATAGTAAGTACCGCTCATACTCTTCCCTAGATACCAGGTGTTTTTCTAATGACTTCATGTGTATTAATTTATTTAATTCTCGTAAGTACCCAATGAGGTAGTTGTTTGTAAAGTCACCGTTTTTCACAGATAAGGAAAGAAACTGAGACAAAAGAGACTAAGAAAGGTACTCAAGGTGGCACGGTCCATCTGGTGCCCGAATCTGTGCTCTTTATAAAACCACGTCTGTACAAGCCTTCTACACAGGAAATGGTTCTTTGGAAGTTGAATCACCAAAAAGATTGAACAACTGCTAGAAATCCTGGATTGGGGAACCTGCGAAATTTGGAGTCAAACAATGAAAGGAATACTCAACCAGCTTACATCATCACTATTTGGCAAAATAACGTTCCTAACAGATCTTGTTCTGACAGCACCCGTTTAAAAATATATGCGATACCTCAGTGCCTATCTGTCAGGTAGTCCCTGGAAATTTCAAAACAGCCAAATTTATTTTGTTTTGCATAATGCCTCCATTACAGTTTTCATTCCGTGGCTAAAACTAAAACCATAAGCCCTGTAACATTACAAGCACATATTGCCTGATAATGTTCCTTCTGTTTATTAAAATTCAGATGAAAGTATCCCAAACATGCCTCCACACTACATGGTACTTTGTCACCAGGGGATGCACCCCACTCCACACCCTCTTATTCTTATACAACTGCCACTCACGATTCCAGGAGAGTTTGTACCTGAGCCTCACCTGACACGTAATGGAGCCCAGCACACATGTGCTAGAGTAGCGACCTCACAGGTCTGATTCTGTGTTCAGGAACATGTGTCAGCTTGGCATTTCAGCTCCTTTTAATCCTAATTTATCTCCTTTTTATCAACAACATGTACAAATAGTTTCAGTAAATAAGCACACACAGAGTACGAGTTTCATTGCAAGGTCTGCACAAAAAAAAGACCTACGTAACTTTAATAGCAATTGTCACCCCAATAAACTTTAATTTTAAAAAAAAATGTTCTGCAGACACCACAAGTAAGTGTGCTAGGGGGTTCCGAGTTGCCTCACTGTTTTTCCTGCTCGAACTCCCCCTCTCATGCCTAAGGAGACCCCAAAGAAGCAATTCTGCCAGCTTTGGAAGATAGGACGACCCCTCCCTCCTTCAGGATATTTAGAAAAATCTATTTAAGTCCCATGGTAAGATTTTGGCAATTATTGGCAACCGGTTATTAATCTTGGGAGAATGGAAATATAAGTACTGTTTTAACACTGATTACAGATTTAAAAGGACTTTTTTTGGTTTAGCAGCTTTAGGAGGCATTATTTATAATTTGGCCTGCCCACAAAATTACCACATTTGGTATATTTACAGATATGAAAATGAGAAAAATAAAGGAATGATGGGGAAATGTATTATCTGATAATAAGACAATTCATTATAATTAAGCCTTTCCTCCTTTATTTTTTATCTCCTGCCCCCAATCTGTACATTTCTGAAGAGCACAAACTTAGGAATCCTTTAACTTCTAAGGTTTGATTTATATAAAATCACTGTTTCCTATCTGTTCTATTTAATTAATTATAAATATGTGACAGATTTAATTAAAATATATAACTTAGTTTTGCATCTTTGTGAGAACTATTCCTCATGACATTGCAATAAAGTTTATAACATATATAAAAGGAGGAATTGACATGAAGTGATATTCCTAATCACCAAATCAGAGCCAGAACTAGGAGTAGTACACTGGTGATTAGTTGTTTAAGAAACGGAATTATATGTGACTAGGTTATGTATTACTAAAACACACTAGGATTACTGGTCATTGTATACTTTCATTTACTTTGATATTTCAAAGTATCCAAACCCCAAGATGCCATCTTTTTGTCAAAGTATGAACTCTGAGATGTTAATTATCATCAAACAGAAAATAGCAGGTAAATGGCATGCTGGGAGTTTTCAACTTGTTCAAGTGAGGAGGTCAACCGGGGCCAACTGTAGGGTAGGTTTGTTAGAGCAGCAGGCAGTCCAATGTTCTAAGTTTAAAGGAACTCTTACATGGGGGATTGGTACAGGAAAGAGTCAGTACCTAGGTACAGAAACCCAACCAAGTGTGCAGGTATTCAAAACAAACCAATGGTGAACTTGAAACCAAACCATGAACTCAGCCATAGAGACTAGACTAACATGGTAGGAGTGGGAAAGCTGCAATTTGGTGAGCATGTGAGGGAAGAAGAAACACCACCAAGCACACTCGAGTCCAGGGTCAATAGAAATGAGGCTGATTCCAGAATACAGGAACCACAAGGATCTTTCGGCTCTCCTCACATTGGAGGGACTCAGAAACTAGACTGGACTTAGCCTTCAAAACCCCATAGATAGCTGAAAATAATATTTCTCTCCAAAGGTGATGTCATCAGGACACCCTCAGCTGCACACAGTCACAGAGACATCACACATACATTTGTGCACAGATGAGTTGGAAACCTCCCGAATCATTTTATGTTTTCATTCTCACTATTCAAAGGAACTCCATGAATCACACTCAGAACGTCTTTTTGCAGATAGATACACCTCCACTCTTGTCCCCATCTAGCTCAACTACTCTGTTGGCATTGTTGTAGTTGCTCCCTTGTCGTCCTAATGGTCCTGCAGAACCCTAAATTTGGCCTGCTCTTTTCAGGTGAATATCATTAGCACCCAGAGAATGAGTCTTATTAAGAATGGTGACCCAGGGCCGGCCCGGTGGCTCAGGCAGTTGGAGCTCCGTGCTTCAACTCCGAAGGCTGCCGGTTCGATTCCCACATGGGCCAGTGGGCTCTCAACCACAAGGTTGCCGGTTCAATTCCTTGAGTCCCGCAAGGGATGATGGGCTATGCCCCCTGCAACTAGCAACAGCAACTGGACCTGGAGCTGAGCTGCGCCCTCCACAACTAAGACTGAAAGGACAACAACTTGAAGCTGAACGGCACCCTCCACAACTAAGATTGAAAGGACAACAACTTGACTTGGAAAAAAAAAGAATGGTGATCCAAACCTAATGGGACAATATGGGGAGACAGCAAGCACATACTTCCTTTGCTGTCCTTGGTTCTTGGATTGGTAGGTTGGTTGTGTTTGGAAAGCCTGAACTTCTGCCAATAGCTTTGGCACATCCCTGGTTGACGATATTAAAGCAGGTACTTAGCAGGATTTTCATTTCACTCTACTCTTCAGCCATACATCCACTTGCCCTATACTTAAGCTCCCAAAGCTTATGCCTCAAATAAAATAAAATAAAATACTGTCCTTAAAATCCAAACTTATGTTCAGAAGCTACATAGGGCAGAGAGGAGACTAAATTGACACAGAGAGACATGGTGACTTCCAGTTTTAGCCATGCCAGTCATTTGGCATCAAAATATGCACCAGCTGTGAGTGTCTGGATCTTGATAAGTCAGAGGATGCTAGAAAGCTGACAAGTTACTGCTGTGAAACTGTTTTCAACTCCTTAATGTCTGCTCTGCCCCCTTAGTTTCCTACTTTGTTCCCCATGTAAGTGTATATTATATAACCAAATGAACACAAAATCCCATGAGTCTGTACTCAGGGTAGCATGGTGCTTTTGCAAGGCCTTTGAGATAACCTTCCAACTTCACCATTCGGCATGGTCATCCTTTTTCATCTGCCAGCCTGTTTTCTCTTACATGGCTCCAGCAGTAATAACAACGAATCGTTGTAATATATGTACCATAAAAAGAGGAGAGGGAAGTGAATGAATTTGCAAGCTGAAGTTTCTCTAGGACTTGATCTTCTCTAGAAATCAGTGAATTCCCCATGGATTTCACCAGGAAATTGGCCTGCTAAGGGATTATGGGTGATAAGGCCTTAAGTGGGACTTATGAGCTACAGTTTCAAATCCAGGACCACTTTGCCCCTGTTCATTAGTGCTTATGAGGAAATAAAATACTTCTTTTAATTTTGCTTTTATTGCATTTTTGTGAAAGGAAAAATTATTTAAATTTGTTGGGAATAAATACTTTCTCTTCCTTATTATTTATTCATATGCATATTGAATCTCATAAACTCAAGTTGCCAAATTCTAACCTGCTGATGAGGGTGAATCTTCATGCTTTCCAACTGTTCAACTGAGTCAACAAGATGCTCAGGCTTTGGCCTCTGTTTCCACAATCAAAAGCCATAAGAAAAGATGAAATACTGCCGTTTGCGACAACATGGATGGATCGTGAGATTATCATGTCATGCAAAAGAAGTCAGACAGAAAAAGTCAAGACGCATATGACTTCACTCATAGGTGGGATATAAAACTGAAAGCAACAAAAGAACAAGACAAACAAAGAACCAAAAACTCATAGACACAAAGAACAGTGTAGTGGTTACCAGAGAGAGGGTCAGGGGAGACGGGGGTGGTAAATGAGGGTAAACAGGGTCAAATATATGGTGATGGAAGGAGAACTGACTCTGGGTGGTGAGCACACAATGCAATATATAGATGCTGTATTATAGAATTGTACATTTGAAACCTATGTAATTTTACTAACCAATGTCACCCCAATAAATTTAATTTGAAAAAAGCCAGTGGGGGGCTACACATACCAATTACCTGTGGGACGACCTTTACTTCCAACAGAGCCAGGGAAGAGA
The DNA here is from genome assembly GCF_004115265.2 of Rhinolophus ferrumequinum. Lineage (NCBI taxonomy): Eukaryota > Metazoa > Chordata > Mammalia > Chiroptera > Rhinolophidae > Rhinolophus > Rhinolophus ferrumequinum. The sequence goes on from NC_046284.1 coordinate 10,452,849, forward strand.
AAGAGAGTAAAATCTTCCGGCACAACCACGTAATAATCAGTACAAAAATCCTTCTCCCCCTCTCAAACAGACCTTGTTATAGATCAGAAATCAGCCTTTTGTCTAAATAAGAAACTAATTGTTTTTCATTTCCAACTGCTCTTAACGTGATTTCACAGGAATTCCATGTTGGAAATGAAAGTTGGTAGAGACAAAGGTATTTTCTCAAGCAAAGTTTTCACTGGACTTCAGCTTCTCATCCAGGGCAGATTAATTGATTTATAGGCAGCATGACTCTGGTAATGCTAACAGGATATAGAAAGAGAGGAACTCACGTTATGTCTTGGGCTCAGGCAATTTGCATTAGGTACAAAAAAAAAATCCTTTCCAGGATTATCTGTCAGCCAAAGCACAGTTTTTAAATCATAAAACCAAGCCACAGATGCAAAGGTCACCCAACATAAAATTATGAGCATAACTAAGGGTAAAAAGCCCTTTATGTGTCAAGAACAGGAAGCGATTTTGTGTTTCTCTACAAAAATTTATAGTCAGCAGCTGAAGGCAGAAAAAGCAATAAATTATAACAATTAAATCCAAAGTAACTTGCTGTTTCCATTCAAGGTCACAGAGCTTGATACAAAAGTCATGGCACAATATCACACAGCAAATAATGTGCAGGGTGAAATATAAATACACACACACACACACACACACACACACACACATATATATACTGTGTTTCCACGAAAATAAGACCTAACCGGACAATCAGCTCTAATGCATCTTTTGGAGCAAAAATTAATATAAGACTAGGTAATATAATATAATACAATATAATAATATAACATAATACCGGGTCTTATATTAATTTTTACTACAAAAGACGCATTAGAGCTGATTGTCCGGCTAGGTCTTATTTTTGGGGAAACACAGTATATATATATATTCATATGCATTCATATTTATATCTGTGTACAGGTCCTGTTAATGTCACTTATGAGGCAAAAAGGAAGTACTGAGGAAAGCTCATTACTCGCCACCTGCATCCACTGGCAAAGGTGAGTAGGCCTACAAACAAGCCTGCACTTTTCAGAAGGTGTTAAAGAATGGATTCATTTCACACACCTTCCATTTCTGGTATACAACTTCCAGTTGGTTGAGGCCCTACTATGTTCTGGGCACTGTTTGAAATACTTTTCCTATGATATCTCAAACCATGCTAACAAAAGCCTTGTGAGGTAGATTAGCATGACTTCATTTTATAGATTAGAGACGTGTGTGTGTGTAACCAAAAAATGTATACACATTTTAAGAAAGGAAAAAACTGAATTAAAATTGAAATACTCCATATATGCCGATAACAAAAGATGAATACAAGTCACGTTTGACTTCTGCATTTATAAGAGGTGCTCAAAGTGGTTGCCATCAGCGTAACTTTAATACAGTTTTTTCCGTTCTTAAAATATGTATACATTTTTTGGCACCTCTGTCTGTGTGTGCGTGTGTTTTATATATATATATATATAACACACGCACACACGCACACGCACAGAGCAGGTAGTCCTAGCCATTATTTGAACTCAGGTCTGTCTGAGCTCAGGCTCTTCTTCCCAAGACTCTTGGTCTTATTAAGTACAGTAGCATTGGGTTCTCTTGTAACTTAGAACAACTAAGTCTATAACTCCCAGTTTGAATTATTTCTCCCTACACGATTTATAATGTTGATTATACAAATCCTTTGATTTCTCGTCCAAAGAGCCAAGGGAAAGAGTCATCCATTTATTTCTGCATTATTCCAATTAGGTTACGAATTCTTTGAAAGCAGACACTGAATTTTAAGAACATATCCTCTCCCCAAGTTCCTGTCTCAGTCAGGACGTTTCTGTTATTTGAGGAGCCTATGAGAAACTTTCCATCTTTTACTCCCGCTTTTCCATTGATCCTCCGCAAGGAAACAGGAAGGGTTCATCAGGTTGTTTGGAGTGGGGCAGCAGTCACAGACTACAGGATCCTCCCACTCTCTCTCTCTGGCTAATTGATTTATAGGCAGCATGACTCTCGTCACTCTCTCTCTGGCGAGCAGTCTAAGCAGGGCTCCACTGTTGACTGTTAGGAAAAGATGGAAACCTACTGTTCTCGAACTGCTGCATCCATGGTAAGTAGTGTGATGGTTCATTTTAGATGTCAACTTGGCCAGGCCATGGTACCTAGATATTTGGTCAAACATTTTTTGTTTCTGTGATGATATTTTTTTAAGGAGATTAAATCAGTAGACTTTGAGTAAAGCAAAATACCCTCCATAATGTGGGTGGGTTTCATCCAATCAGTTGAAGGCCTTAAGAGAAAAAGACTAACCTCCCCAAAAGAACAAAGAATTCTGCCAGCAGACTGCCATGGAACTTGAACTGCAAGTCTTCCCTGTATCTGTAGCCTGGAGGACTATCATGCAGATTTTGGATTTGCCAAGCCTTCACAATTGCATGAAAATAAATCTCCTGATAGATGATGACAGATAGATAGATAGATAGATAGATAGATAGATAGATAGATAGATAGATAGATAGATAGATAGAAAGATGATAGATAGACAGATAGATGGAAAAATATACAGATATATGTATCTAGATATATATTTGTATTTATATGTATATCTCGATATCTATCTGTATCTTCATCCTCTTTGTTCTGTTTCCGTGGATAATCCCAGTACTATAGGTAGGGTAGGCACCATCTAGCAGAAAGCTGATTCTTTTCATGTTGGCTCCAATTATGGAATAAAAAATCAGGTAGAAGAAAGTAGATGCCTATAAAACCCCCAATCTAATCCTGAATGATTTTATCACTGAGAAGTTTGCACTAATAGACCTCCAATATATATTTATTGAGTGAATGAGTTTGTGTTAAAAACATGGCTGACTTCTATTTTCAATGCCTCATGTCACATGAAATCCTAGAGTTGAGTTTACTTATCTTTTAAATAAGGTAGTTGAGATTATTGAATAAAAGGAAAGCCTGGTATTATGGTTTCATGCCATATACAGACGATTACAGAGTGACTAGACATTGCCAATCAATCCTCTCCCTGATATCTGACTAAGATATGTTAGTTTTCTATTGCTGTGTAACAAATTACCGCTAGCTTGGTGGCTTAAAACAACACCCATTTATTAGCTCATAGTTCTGTAGGTCAGTGGTCTGGGCAGGCTCATCTAAGTCCTCTGCTTAGGGCCTCATAAGGCCAAAATAAAGGTATCAATAATTGAAAAATCAAATTGAGCTGGCCTGGGCTCTTCTCTGGATGTTCTGGGAGAATAATCCATTTCCAAGCTCACTCAAGTTGTTGGCAGAATTTGGTTGCTTGCAGCTGTAGTACTGAAATCCCATTTTCCTTGTGGACCACTCTCAGCTCTTAGAAGCTACTCTCAGATCCTTTCCACACAGTCCCTCCATATTCAAATCAGCAATAGTACATTGAGTCCTTTCTCATAATGTAATCTCGCTACGTCTTCTGCTACAAAACGGGGGGAAAAAAAAAGCTCTGCTTTTAAAGGGCTCACACGATTAGGTTAGGCTAGCCTCCATCATTTCCTTACCTTAACACTATTGTTGCAACATTCGGACATGTTTTCCTGTGGTTTGCACTATCAACAACAAAGATGCTTTGCATGCCATATTGTGTTAACATTTTGTAATCAATTTTTTATGTCATCAATGCCATTAGATTCTAATTTATCTATACTTAAATCTAATTGATACTACTTAGTAGGTTGAGTATTTTTTGCTAAAATTTAATATAATGGTAAATGTATTACCATATAATAAAGGTGTAAAATAAAAATAATGTCATTTATGTACAAAACAGCTCAAAATGTTATTATTCAATGCATAAAATAGTCAAAATATCAACTTTTAATTTTTTTGTGGATTTTTGACGTATTTGGAAAAAACCTCTTGAAATTAATTAACGCAGTGAAAGGGTTAAGATCAACTGGTTAGGAACCTTAATCACACCTGCAAAATTCCATTCGCCATGTAACAATAAAACCATGGGAGTAACACCAGGAGTGAAGATCATGGGGACTATCTTAAAATTCTGTCTACCACAAAGACTCATTCACACTGTCAAAGAGAAATTATTCTGGCATTGATAAAATGGTAAGGAGAATTTATTCAAGATTAGTGCCATAGGGGAGAGTCTATTACAATAAAGGAGAGAAACGAGACTCAATCTCCAATACAGCAAAGACAGTTGGGGATGTATAGCCAATGAGAAGTGTGAAGGTAAAATTACTAAGTGGAACTTTATTAGATATCAGGGTAGGGTGATTCTTGCTAAACAAAAGGCAGGCCGAGGACTTAGAAATCAAGTGTGGAATATGAGAAGCTTGATCATACATAGAGAAGAGAAGAAGTGCTTGAGGGGATTCTCAGTAAATTAGCTTAGCAAGATTCTTTTTTTAAAATGGAGCTCCACAGGCCAAGGTCAAGGTCTTATCAAGAAGAGGACTCAGAAGAACCTGACTGAAGTTTGGTGAAGGAGGGACTCATTGGCAAGACACGTGACTGTCTTAGAATCAGGTCGGCCTATCCAGGGCTCGCCATGTAAATAGGCAGGATACGTGCTTATCCATGTAATGATACTCAAGGGATTTCAATGAATTTCTTGGCAAATATATCTTGCCAAAAATATCTTTTCTTTCAGATAACTACACGGTACTATCCAAGGGAAGAGGGAATGAAAGGGACAATGCTACAGAAAAGGGAAGTGAGAAGGTGTCACATGTAGACTTTCTCTTGACCAATATGCCTGGAAACAAGTGTGATCACTCGCTGTGATGAATCAATTTTATTGAGATTTCATAACAGCTCTCTGTTCTAGGGCCTTGAGTTCTTTCTTATTTTTAATCACCATGCAGCTAAGAGGTCTCATGCAAATCAGCACAATGCCACAGACAGCATGGAAACTTAAATGTATTTTCATTACAAACCGTTATTTAAATTTTAAAAAATCAACACGACACAGAGAAAAAAGTTGAAAATACACACGCTTTAGCATCTTTATCAAAGTTAAAATTATTAAAGAGTTCAAACTGATATTTGAGGGCTGTGACACAGAGACAGAAATCAAGAACAGGTTCAAATCTCTAGTGATACATTTCAATGTGAGATATACCTCGTTCCTTTAAAGTTTAAGCCTTTCTATCTGATTGCCTACCTTTCAGACCTAAACATGGAAACTGAAAACATCAGGGCTAGAAGACCCTTAGAAATGATGTAGCTACCCAAATCCCTCAATATGCAGACAAAGACACTTGACTTTATAGGTGCCTAAATGCTTCCATGTGGAAAGTGACCATTTTTCAAGCCTGTTTGCGTTATGTTTAGAGAAAGCCAGCTATAGAGCAGCTGTAATGTGAGCCCAGATTAACCTATTTAGGCCTGTGGATGATGGCACTTATATGAAATGATTTCCCCATCCCTGTGCTATCCTCAACCCTCACTGCTCTCTAAACAAACCTTGAGTTTTGATGCCGCCATGATCTTGGTCATATTGTCACCTAGGCCTGGAGAGGCCTTCTCTCACCATTCAGACTTATTCTTTAAAACAAAGTAGAAATGTTGTCTCCTTTCTGTACCTTACCTGGACCTGTCCCCCATCTCACCATTATTTCTAGCAGAAAACATGGTTTCCTCTATTTTGTCATTTATCATATAATGTTATGATTATTTCTTTAAATGTCTGTCTCTTCCTCAAGACCAGGGGCCTTACCTTATAGAATTTTATACTATCCTCACCTAGCACAGTATCTGATACAAAGAGCTTAAGAATCTGTTTGTGAGTCTATTTCTGTTTTGTTTTCTCATTTCTTCTGTTCTTTAGATTCCACATATAAGTGAGATCATACGGTACTTGTCTTTCTCAGACTCACTTATTTCACTTAGCATAATATTCTCTAGGCCCATCCATGTGGTTGCAAATGGCAAGATTTCATTCTTTTGTTATAGCAGAGTAATACTGCATTATATAAATGTACCACAATTTATCCAATCGTCTATTGGGGCATTTCAGTTGAGTATGTTGTTTTGTACACCTGAAATTAATATAATAAGAAAAGAATTTGTTTGTGGAATTCAATTGATTTGGTTGGTTGGTTGGTTCGTTGGTTGGTATACAGGTAAATTGGACGGATGACTGGTAGGTTGGTTCATTGGCTGATTAGAAGGTTTTTCTAGATGTAAGTAGATAATGCTTCTGTTCTTCCCAGGAGGTGAAATCAAATAAGGCAACTTATCCATTGCTCATAACGCTGACAGAAAACATGGCAGCTCTCACGTAAACTAGATCTGGATTCAAATCCTAATCTCATCCCCCAATGTACTCTTAAGAAACTGTAGCCTCAACTCAGTAGTTGGAGGTCACACAAACTTAGCAAGACTCTCAATAAAATTTATCATTCTATCAAGGATTCAAAGTTTGACTTATTTGTATATGCGACCTAGGAAGAGTCTCAATATGACAATGGACTTATACACCTAAATCACGCTTCATGGTATTTTTTTAGTCACAGGAAGCCCTTCAAACTAGTGTTACATTTAGAAGCATGGCTCCATTCCCACCGCGACAGGAAGGTTACCCTTTGGATTTTTTTACTGCCAAAACCTCTTCATGACTAAAATATATACTTTCCAACAGTCAGAACCCAAACTGCGTAGCTGGTATTTTCATTCTTTTCCATGATAAGAAAGCCACACAGATCCCACTTGTCAACAGTCTACTGAATAAGAACAAACGTTTCATATTGGTGCCTCTTACTATGGCACTAATATATAGGGACAAAGTCCCTATATGCTCTAAAAACAACTTTAGAATGGGGCTTCACTGTCAATTTGTATTACAAAAAGGAGATTCAGGTTTTCAGTTACAGCCAGTGCTCCGGGCTCCCACATCATCACACAAGTGTTTAATCTTAATACCTATCTTGTCAGAATGATTCTCCACCAACTTCACTTGATTTCCCCTAGCAGTTCCGTACCTACCCCAAATTCAAAGCCTGTTTCGAGATGCGTCTCAGTCCTTTTCAGCTATAAACAACACTGTCACAACCAACTAACTGTCACATCCACAAAGCATTGCCTATGGATGTTTGTGGAGAACGAGGGTAATAATGATCTTTGTGTTCCTATTTACAACATGTAGAGTAACATAAATAGAAAGGCCTAGCCATTGCTTGCTTGGTTTTTCTTTCACTGTCAGAACCAGAGACAGAGACAGTAATAAGCTTCCATGCTTTTTCCCAGGTTGGTCTCCATATTAATCGCTCAAGAGGTTCATCTCTCCACAAAGAAAAAAAGGGGGGGGGGATTTTCTCCTAGAGTAAACACAAAAATGGAGCAGCAACATAGGAGAGACCTCAAACAAGGATTCTACCCCAGCACTTCTTGAAGTTTAATATGAGAACAAATCATTTGCTGAGCTTGTTCAAATGCAGGTGCTGATTCAGTAGTGCTAGGATGGAGCCTGAGCTTCTCCATTTTAACAAGCTCTCAGGGAAGGCCAGTGTGGCTCGTCTGCAGGTTACACTTTTAGTAGCAAGGATCCTCCCCTCTCTCCATCATGCCATATTCTTTCTTGCATAGGGGAGTGTATTCATCTCTACAGAGGGACATGGTTTTTGCCACCTTATTTGTTCATTACCCCCCCCCCAATTAACCGACCTTTCCTTTTCTTTGCTATACATTGGCAGATTATTGTATACTATTCTACATTACCTATTTATCTATTTTGGCTTCTTATTAATATTATCTGTGCTTTTTATTGTATTATTTTTATTGGAGGACCAGAAATGCCTGTATTGCAAGGAAATTGTTTTTCCCCTTTAAGTCTGTAGAATCCCATCCAATCCCAAAATGCAGCTCCCCACACAGAACAGGGGAAATCCAAACCTCTGCCCAAGAGAACAATATTCTTTATCTTCTAGGGACTCAAAGAACTACAGCATGACTGCTCCTCTCGTCTTCAAGGATCACACAATTCCTAGATAAGACACTCAAAATCCTTCTCATCTTTACTAAACCCCCCAACTAGTGCATAATGAACAGATTCTCCAGTCCAATTCGAAATTCAAGGGTTTTCTGTCTCCTTAATCCATCATAAGTGCCCCCCACCAAATGCCAGTATTTTGTCACCCAATGGTGCTGCCTCTCAGATGGAGATGCATCACAAACACCTTTGATCATTTGCTCTGAGGCTTGTTTCAGACCATTATCAGGACTTACAAGGAAGTGAAAATTCTCAGCCAGGGAGCCCCTCTGACTAACTCCTCCTCTACTGCTTCATTCTCTGTAAAAGCCAAGGCTTCATGAACATTTCTGTAAAGACTCCTTTGAGGGAGGCATGATAGAGTTTCCTGCCCTAAGTTATTGAATTCACACTTAGAGGGACCTGTCTCCAGAATATATTGAATGAAACTCCTCCCACTTTCATCAAGACAGGGCTTCAAAAGGCTTTTCAAAGAATGCCATCTTTCTCAACTCCTTTATCTCATCATGAAAGAGTCTACAAGTCAGTGACTGTTATACTCACATTATTACTCTCCATATTATTGAAAGAAAAAGCCAATAACCTATCTTGACAACCAGAGCTCACAGACTTTTAGATCACTGAAAACGTGGACTCCTGTCGTGGTGCTGTCACCTACCAGCAGCATGAACTTTAGAAAAGAATTTACCTCACTCTCCACATTAAGTGTTGTGAGGATTAGATGTGTTTGAAGGAATTACTTAGCCCAGCACCTGACAGCGGGTAAGTAGTCAGTCAGTAAGGTTAGCTAGTATACTCTCCGTATCTCTTTTTCTATATATGATAACAAAGATGGTAGGTAGTTCTGCTAAGTGATAAGATAGGTAGCCCCTACTTCATAGGGTTATGGAGATTAAATGCCTTTGAGATATACCCATATATAAGCTAATAACTATACAGCACTTACCATATTCCAGATACTGTTCTAAGCCCTTAAATATTGACTGTATAATGTTGCTAGCAATCCAATAATGCAGGTACTACCATTATCACCATCATCCCTACTATTACAGATGAGGAAACTAAGGCACATTGAAATTGAGTTACTTGTTGAATACGACTCAACTAAGAAATGTTGGAGCCAAACTCTGAACCCGGAGAGGACATGATAAAGGCCATGGTTTTAACCACTATTTTACTGATTTTTGAAAAATAAAATAACTCCAGGTTTCCTCCAAGCCTTTTGCACAGTTGTCTGGATTTATATTTGTATCACATCAGTAATACCAATCAGAAACTAGCTTAGAATCAATAATGTAGAACTATATGCTACTTAGAAGGTCCAAGATGGTGGACTAGGCAAACATTATGCCTACTGTGTCCCAGGATCACACCAAAATCACAAATAAATTATAGAACAGTCAACCTCAAGAATCATCTGAAGACTAGCTGAACAGAACCCCTATAATGGGTTTGGGAGAAGAAGCCACATTGAGACTAGTAGGAGGAATAGGGACGTGAAACGGGCTGACCCCAAACCCACAGATAATGGTTGAACACTGAGAGGGATACCTCCTTGGTGGAGGTCCCCCCAAAGGAGGGAGGGGTCCTAGCCACCTAGGGCTGCATTGTCAGGGGCACTCTCAATACCAGGTCAACTAGCCTGGCCCATGCACCTAAAGAGGCTCTTTCAATGGCTGAGCCTTACAGGCAGCCAGCAAGAAGCAACAGGCATAGGGAGTCCTGGGCCTTCTGCTAAGCTGCCCCAGGACCATTACTGGTGGCAGCCGCCTCGGTTCACAAGTGAGTCCACTCCCTTAGGCGTAAAGTTACATACTGAAAAGAGAAATTAAAGAAGATACAAATAAATGGAAACATATACCAGGCTCATGGATAGGAAGAATTAATATAGTTAAAATGTCCATACTACCCAAAGCAATTTATAGATTCAGTGCAATCCCTATCAAAATACCAATGGCATTTTTCACAGAACTAGAACATATAATCCTAATATTCATATGGAATCACAAAAGATCCTGAATAGCCATGGCAATCCTGAGAAAGAAGAACAAAGCTGGAGGTATCACGATACTTGATATCAAATTATACTGCAAGACTGTAGTCATCAAAACAGCACAGTATTAGCGTAAAAACTGACACACAGATCAATGAAACAGAATAGAGAGCCTAGAAATAAATCCATGCCTATATGTAATTTAATCTATGACAAAGCAACAATAATTCACACTGGGGTAGAGACAGTCTACTCAAGAAATGGTGCTGGGGAAACCAGACAGATACATGAAAAAATATGACATTAGACCACCTTCTTATGCCATATACAAGAATAAACTCAAAATGGATTAAAGACTTAAATGTAAGACCCCAAACCACAAAACTCCTAGAAAAAAATACAGGAAGTAAACTCTCAGCCATTACCCTTAGTAATATTTTTACTGACATAATCTTCTTGGGTAAGGGAAACAAAAAAAAGAATAAACAAATGGGACTACATCAAACTAAAATGTTTTTTCACAGCAAAGGAAACCATCAACAAAACAAAAAGACATCCTATGAATGGGAGAAGATACTTTCCAATGGTACATCTGATAAGGGGTTAATATCCAAACTAAAAAAAAAAAAATCTCATACAACTCAACACCAATAAACAAACAATCCAATTGAAAAATGGGCAGAAGACCTGAACAGACATTTCTCTAAAGAGGACATACAGAGGCCAATAGACACATGAAAAGATGCTCAACATCACTAATCAACAGAAAAACGCAAATAAAAAAAAAAAGAAAGAAAAACGCAAATAAAAACCACAGTGAGATACCACCTCACTCCTGTCAGAATGGCTATCATCAATAAATCAACAAACAACAAGTGTTGTTGAGGATGGGGAAAAAAGGGAACCCTCGTGCACTGTGGGTGGGATTGCAGATTGGTGCAGCCACTATGGAAAACAGTATGGAGGTTCCTCAAAAAATTAAAAATAGAACTACCTTATGACCCAGCAATTCTACTCCTGGGTATTTATCCAAAGAAACCCAAAACATTACTTTGAAATAATATATACACCCCTACATTCACTGCAGCGCTATACACGATAGCCAAGATATACAAACAACTGAAATTTCCATCAATAGACTATTGGATAACTATTGGATAACTACTGTGGTACATTTATACAATGGAGTATAGCTCTCTCATAAAAAAGAATGAAATCTTACCATTTGCAACAATATGGACAGACTTAGAGGGTATTATGCTAAGTGAAATACGTCAGACAAAGACAAATATCATATGATCTCACTTATATGTGGAATCCAAAGAACTGAATAAATGAACAAAGTAAACAGAAATAGACTCATAGACACAGAACAAACTGATGGTTCCTAGATGGGATAGGAGTTGGGGGCTGGGTGAGAAAGGTAAAGGGATTAGAAAGTACAAACTGATAGTCATAATATAGTCACAGGGATGTGAAATACAGGACGGGGGAATATCGTCAATAATGCTGTAAAGACTATGTAGGGTGCCAGATGGGTACTAGACTTGTCGGGGGGGATCACTTCATAGATTATACAAATGCCTAACTACTGCACTGTACACCTGAAACTAACAAAAAACAATACTGAATGTCAACTACAACTAATACATATATATATATATATGTATAAATATATATTATATATATATTATTCATGGGATGTAAAGTACAGCATAGGGAGTATAGCCAATGGTATCGTAATAGCTATGTACAGTTTCTGATGGGTAGTAGACTTCTTGGGGTTATCACTTTGTGAGGAGTGTAAATGTCTAATCATTATGTTGTTTTGTACAAATGAAACTAATAAAAAACGTGAAACCAAAAATTATATGCTACTTATTAATATTCATAGGATGTTTATAAACGTTTTTTCCGTGACTTGATTTTTATACCTGTACAATGGGGTCACCATCTTTTAGGATACTAAATATTCATGAGATAATGGTGTGTAAAGGCTGAGTGACATGTACAACCCAAAGATGTATGAAGAATTACATATAAGCTAGATACATGAATGCACTTTAGATCCTTATTTATCCCTAGAAAAGTACATTTCCACAACATAATGAAGCTGTTTTTCTGCCTTCACTTTTGCATTAACTGTGGCAAATGTTACTACATGTGCTATCTGTTTGATGTATATGGATTGCAAACTGATTGTAAATTAATCATGGAAGTTCTTCCAGTGTTATCACAAGCTGTCACCGTAAAGATTAAGTGGTTTGTAATGCTGATTGCTCAATAAATTGCTCAATAAAAGGTAAGTCATCAACTTGCTCTATTATTAATAGAGAACACACTTTATAAAATCTGGATTGCTGATAAAAGAACAATAAAAACCACTTTGGTGACAGAAGAATGCATTGAAAGCACTTGGACTGATAGCTGTATCATGTTCTTACCTTGCTCTTTCAGAATTTGACAGCATTTAGACAGTAATTGGTAGGATGGGGGAAAGAAAACTATTAAGTGAGGATTTTCTCTCTAAGAAATTTATCCAAAAAATCTTGGTGTTGCAACGTCAACCAGTGTGCTCCAGGGAAAGCAAGAGGTGAGTTGCTACAGTACCTGTATCAGACGAGTGTGCTTTCTCAGGATGGACTTGTACATGTACAAAGGGAGACAGATCCCAGGGGAGGCTGTGAGTCCCTCTCTTCCTGTGTTATTAGTGATGAAACAGAAAGATTGGGGTTCTCAAAGTGCAAGCTTTTATTTTGCCACCCTGGTCCCATGCACTGTAGTGTAATTAATCAGAATGGTCAGAAAGGGGCTTTTGAGGTTCACTGAACACTTGAGAAGGTTGAGGATATTCTGTTGTCACATGTGTGAATTTTCTATACATGTCCCAGATGATTCTGAAAGGCAGTCTGACTGTGAACCACCACTGTGTATTCCATACACCAGCGGGTCCTCAACTTTTGAAAAGTGAAAATGAAATATGTATTACTGAAACTACACTGAGTAGAAATTCATTTTAATTTCATGATCTGTAAGAAAACAAACTCTTGCCTTATCTCTGGTCTGCTATCATCTTATACTTATTCAGTGTTGTAGGCAGAAAACAAGTACCGTAGGAAGAGAAATGAGTCCCTGGTATCGCTCCCTATAATCAATTAGTCCATATACAGAGGATGTAGAAAATGGTGCCAAAAAAATGTATACACATTTTAAGATAACAGCACTTAAAATGTGTATACATTTTTTTGGCACCCCCGGTATATCAAGATTCCTACAATTATTTCTACTCTTTAATCCTGTAGGACTCTACCTTGGGGAGTTAGATATTTACTCAAAATGCATGTACAAGAACATACATAGCACAATACCAATGAGATAGAAACAACCTGATTATTTAACCAGAGTTATGGCTAAGTTAAGGAAGCCTTACCCATAGGGTGAATTATCATGCAGGCACCAAAAACCATGCCTTTGAAGACTATTTAGTATGTGTGGAAATGTCAGGTAATAATCTGAATGGTAACAATATGTACATACTGTAATGCCAATTTAAAAAAATAAATTAATCAGTGAAACTCTAGAAAAAATTACAATATTCATAGAGGCTAACTCTAGGTGGTCAGATTTTATGCAATTTTTATTTCTTCACACCTAACTAAAATTTCCAAATATTATACCATGAACATGCATTACTTTGCAAGAAAAGAAGTGTGTGTGTGTGTGTGTGTGTGTGTGTGTATACACCCACAGAGTGAGGGAAGAGGGAGAGAGAGAGAGAATGGTCTCACTTAGTATTTCTCAGATTTTCATGGGCTCTTGTTGAAATGCACATTCTGATTCAGCAAATTTGGAGCAGGGCCTGAGATTCTGCATTTCTAACAAGTTCCCACACTATGCCGATATCGCATGTCTGTTTCTGAGGGACAGGGGTCTAGAGTAGCCAAGCCCCAAACAATGATCAAACAGTTCTTCTAAATAGAGAGTAAGTGTTGTTCCATTTACAATCACTTTTATTGAGATACATTGGAGAAAATTTACATCACGAGGGCCTTGTCACAAACCTGTATCCACACCAGATTCTGAGGCACCAGCTCCCACAAACAACAAGAGCAAAGTTTTTTTAAAAGTTTTTTTAAAAAAGGAAGGAAGGAAGGAAGGAAGGAAGGAAGGAAGGAAGGAAGGAAGGAAGGAAGGAAGGAAGGAAGGAAGGAAGGAAGAAAAAGACATTTATTATGGGACCTGCCTCACACGATTCTAGAGGGCAAGTTCCACAATCTGCCATCTGCAAGCTGGAGAACCAGGAGAGGGGGTGGTATCATTCAATGAGTCCAAAGGCCTTAGAACCTCGGCAAAGGGACTGGTGGCGCTGGTGTAAGTTCCAGAGACCAAAAGCCCCAGAACCAGGAGCTGCAATGTCTGAGGGCAGAAGAAGATGGATGTCTAGCTAAAGAAGTGAGAGGGGATGAATTTGTCCTTCCTTCACCTTTTTCTTCTGTTTGGGCCCTCATTGGATTGCATGCTGCCCAGCCACATTGGTGAGGGTGGGTCTCTTTAGTCTACTGATTCAAATGCTAATCTTTGCCACAACCCCCTCCCAGACACACACAAAAATAAGGTTTCACCAGCTCTCTGGGCATCCCTTAGCCCAGTCAGATTGACACATAAAATTAACACACTTCCCAATCACCATTTCAAAATACCTTGAATTCTGCAGGCCAGTCCTCCTCTGAAATTGTTCTCTCCAAGGTCTCTAACGACCTCCTTGCTTCCAATCATTTGCATGTTTTACAGTACTTAATCAGACTTGACCACCCTGCTACACTTGATTTTGCTGAGTACTCGTCTAGCAACTCTCCTCAGCTTGTTCCCAAAATACCACATTTCTCTTTGCTTTCTTCCTCTCTCTCTGACTCCTTTTCTAATTCTTTGTAGGCTTATCTTCCTCTACCTTTCCCTTAAATTCTAGAATTCTTCTGGTTCCAGTCATTAGCCCGTTTCTCTTCCATTTTACCCATCGCCCCCGGGTGGTCCCATACATTGATTTCCATGGCTGCAGTGATACCTCTTCATCATTGATTCCCAATCTCCAGGTGTAGCCCAGATATCATTCCTGAGCTTTAGACATGCATTTCCATATTAGTCAGGACAGAATACATCTACGATTTGATTTTAAAAATTCAAAAACTTCAGAGGATTCACAAAAGTTGATTTCTTACATATGCTCTATGTAAAATATAGATCTGGGTAACACTCCAGGGCACTGTCCTCCAGCAATTAGGCTGACAGAAGTGCCATTGTTCTGTACCTATAGCATATGAACTAGTCAGCCTCCTTGATCAACGCAACAGGGGAAGAGACACAGGATAATTCGACTGAAATAAATGCTTTGGCCCAGAAGCAACTCACATTACTTCTACTCACAGACCATTGGTTGGAACTACTTGCAAGACCCTGTCTAACTTGAAGTGGAATCCCCCCAGTGTGCTCATAAGGACAGGAGGGCCACATATGGGGGAGCACTGCAACTCTCTACCAAAAGATCCAACAGTATACCAGATAGCTCCATTTTGGTATTACATTGGCACATAAAACTGAGTATGACACGTAATTGGCACTGCCCTAGACACGTAATTATTCTCTCTGCCTCCAGTCTTCCCCTTCTCCCAGGCAACCAATCTATTTTCCATCTTACATTCATAAAGATCTTTTTTAAACACAAATGTGATTGTATCATTGCCATGGTTAAAACATTTTTCAGTGTCTCCATGTTGCTTAAAGGACAAAATCCCGATATGGCATCAAGACCATCCATGATCTGGCCTTTACCACCTCTCTGGTCTGATCACTGTCACCTTTCCTCATGGGCACCACCCATACCAGCCATGCCAACCTCCTTATATGAGCCCTTGGCCATGCCATATTGTCTCATATGTTCACACCTTTGCTGATATGCCCTTCCCTGCCACTCCCGGGACCATCTTTTCTATCTGATTGACTCCTTCGTACCTTTTAAACCTCAGCTCAGCCATCCCCTACTGGATCACGTCTTCCCTGAAATCCTGTGCTCACTCCATTTATTCAGGAGATAGGTCCAGAATCCAGGAAGTAAGCTGAGAAGTAAGTGACCTAGGCACAATAATAAAAACAATTCTATTCACTGAAGATTGGGCTCTGTATCTACACCCAAACTGTCCAATATGGTGGCTACTAGCTACGTATAACTCTTTGAATGTAAATTAAAATATATGAAAATTAAAACTTTAGTTCCTTAGTCACACTACCCACATTTCAAGTGCTTACTAGCCCCGTGTGGCTAATTACTACTACATTGCACAGTGCAGATGATAGAGCATTTCAATCAATGAGGAGAGTTCCATTGATACTCTCGACCATGCCAGGCACTTTACATATATTATCTCACTCAGTTCTCAAGGCAGCCATATGAAGTAGGTGCTACCATGAGCCCCGCTTTACAGATAAGGACACTGAGATTCAGAGAGTGAAGAAGCCTGCCAGAAGTCACGGGCTGAGAAAAGCAGAAGTTCATTCTGGGTCTCAGCCCAGGTCTATCCAATGCCAGGGTCCATGTTTTTCTCCACCCACGCCATAGCACCCCTCAGTAAATGTTCAGGAAGCCAGGTCCAAGGCTGGACATAAACAGTTAAAAGGCGGGCAAAGTAGAGGAGCCAAAATGTCACCAATCCTTGATCAAAGGCCTTTTCAGGCAAGGCCACGATAGGCACATCTTTTTGGAGCTACAACTACAGACTTCAGAGTATAGATTTTTCTCTGCCCACAAGTCAACTAGGCACAATGAGTTGCATTATTACTGCTCACATAGTTCAATTACAAATAGTTTTGAAATATAGCATCTTTTTAAAAAAGGTATTGCCCTTGTTAGGGCCAAGACAACTTAAGTTCCAACCCCTACTCTGCAATACACTAGCCATGGGACTTCAGGCAAGTTAATTAGTCCTTGCAAAAGCTGTAAAATGAGAATAATTTTGGCTACCTTACAGGGTTATTGTGAAGGTTAAGTGAAATAATGTATATAAAGTGTCTACCACGCATATACCAGGGGTGCCAAAAAAATGTAAACAAGCGGACACTTTGGTCAACGTTGCTCAAGCAGTAGTTCGCCGTCATCAGAAGTGTCTGGACGCTGATGGTAACCACTTTGAGCACCTCTTGTCATTGCAGAAGTCAAACCTGACTTGTATGCATCTTTGTTATCAATATATATTGAGGATCACAATTTTAACAGTTTTCCTTTCTTAAAATATGTATATTTTTTAGGCACCCTCTATATAATAGCTATTATGGTTCCAGAGCAACATATCCCCACGTTGGCACGATTCCCAAGGAGAACTTCTAGAAATGACAGCTGTATTTGAAATAATTGTGGTGTCAGATGGGTATTAGATCTATGAGGGTGATAGATGGGAAGGGGGTTGGGGGCAGGGTGAAAAACGTGAAGGGATTAAGAAATATACATTGGTTGTTACAAAATAGTCGTGGGGATGTAAAGTGTAGGGAATATAATCAATAACATGGTAATAACTATGGATAGTGCCAGGTGATACTAGACTAGTCAGGGGGGATCATTACTTAAATTATATAAATGTCTAACCACTAGGCTGTACACCTGAAACTAATGTAAAATAATACTGAATGTCAATTCTAATTGAAAAATTTTAAAAAGGAGGAAAAGATCCATCATATTGTGATAGCGTGGTACAGTGTCAGATGGTTGCTGGACTTATGGTGGTCACTTCTTTAGCACAGGGAATATAATCAATAATGTGGTAATAAACTGTATAGGGCTAGGTGGGCACTGTTGAATAGCTATGATGTACACCTGAAACTAATATAATACTATTTCATACTATTTTGTATTTTAATATAAACATTTTTTAAACTTGAAAAATTGAAACAGAAAAATTCAGATTATTAGAAGCCAGGACATGGAGGTTAGGATCTATACCATTCTCCCTGTCTCCCCACTACCTTCTTATTATCAAGAGTGCTGTAATCCATTTATCTGTTGATGGACATTTTGGTTGTTTTCATAATTTGGCTACAATAAACGTGGGAGTGCTGATATCTCTTCACCATTTTCAATTCTTTTGGATAAGTACCCAGAAGTGGGATTGCTGGATCATATGATAGTTCTAATTTTAATTTTTTTAGGAACCCCCATACTGCTTTCCAGAGTGGCTGCACCATTTTGAATTCCCACAGTGTGTAAAGGGTTCCAATTTCTCGACATCCTCACCAACACTGATTAGTTTTGTTTTGTTTTGACAATGGATTGCTATTCAGCCTTTAAAAAGAGCGAAATTCTACAATATACAGTAACATGGATGAACCTTGAGGACATTATGCTAACTGAAATAAACCAGTCACATAACGACAAATACTGCATGATTCTACTTAGATGACGTATCTAAAATCGTCAAATTCATAGAATCACAGAGTAGAATTGTGGTTGCCAGGTAAGTGGAAAGTTACTAACCAGTGGGCACAAAGTTTTACTCGAGCAAAATGAATGTTATAAATAAAAAACAATAAAATGAAACAAATTATTTTTATCAAAGGCACATCGCACCCTCCTAATAGGTATTCTCCCAAATGACTAGCTCACAGCGTATCTGCCATCTGAGAGAGTGGACTATAGAGATAGACATGGGTAAGCCACACCAGTCCCCAAACAAATGCATCTAGTGAGTCCAGAGACCTGGATCCACTGCACAAAACAGACTTTCACTGTCCACTGTCATCCACTGTCATCATCACCTCCTCACCCTCTCCATCCTTACTCTACACTCAGTTCAGTCAGACTGGCCCACCTCTCGGTGCCTCCAAAGACTCATGTTCATGCTTGCCACTGGGTCTCTCTCTCTCTCTCTCTCTCTCTCTCTCTCTCTCTCACACACACACACACACACACACACACAAACGGCAGGTGGGGGGAGGCTGACACAAACTAGGCATTACGAAAATATGTTCTCAATGAATGAATAAATGAAGGGAAGTCATTCTGATTACAATGGGATGGGGGCGGGGGGGTGTCCAGAGTCCCCTCTGTGGTGGCTCTGAGAAGTCTCCCCAGAGCACACCAGGATAATCACCAGATGAGAAGTCCTCTATGATCCACCCCATATCTACCAGACTGTGATCCTGCAATAGATTTTTAAAAGGGAGGGGGGAGGAAATCAAAGTCCTAATACTGGATATCAGCAAAGAAGTCAGTACATGATGTAGGTATCTCAGAGTCACTTTCATCCAGTTACATTTTCCAAGGAGAGAGAATGTGACTGGCCACCACGGGGGGTGTAAGGGATGCATGATGACCCCGGGACTTGTCCTCTTTTCAGTTTGATCATTTGCATTACATGAAGTGACTCACATTGTGTGAACCTAGAGGACATAACAATAAGGTGGCTCCTGCTTGGTTCCCTGACTTCTATCTGCTCATGGCCAGGCCCATGCCCTGTTACTTGCCATCAAATATCTAATCAGTGCCTATCTGAAGTTCAAGGGAAAGAACCTATGGGTGTGAAGAAGATTGTTAAGGGATCAGACCTGAGAGCATGAGATCCTTACCAATTTAACCCTAGCCAAGAAATAATTCACTCCCTGGACATACAAAGAAACAATTGTTGATGGAATTGTGCTGGAAAGACGCCTAGAGTCAACCAGATGGGTTTCTGAGTGGATGCATCCTGGTGAGCAGTTTGCATGGTGAAAAAAAAAAATGTGTTTTCGTTTGTGTTCCAGTCTCCAGGACTGATTTAGTCGCTGAAGATCAGAAACTAAAAGTGGACAGGCAGGCATTATTGGCAGTTAAACTTTTTACAACTGTGAATGCTGGAAAGGGCAAATCAGATAGTTAGTGCAAGCCAGGGTCTTAAAGATAATGCCTTTACATCAAGACAACTTTCCCCTGAGAATCCCTTGGGGCCAGAGCCGAAAAATGTTCGTGCTTTTTACAGCAGTCGTCCTCACTGCTCTCAAGAGCATTTATAAACTGTTTTATATGCCCTAGAAATCAAAAGAGTTTCAAGTAGGATTCTGAGTGCAATGGTTAGATATATTAAAAGCAATGATCCGTCTATTAAAAGGCCTCCACTCGTGAGTATGACCTGTTTACACTGCCATGTAGGAAATCAGGAACAGCCTGTGCCCCTTAATTCCTAAGTAGAAATGTTATGCAATAAAGCCTTACTTCTCTTAGCAGCATCTCTGGCAACCTAGAGATTCTGAATGGCTTGTCCTCTGGGCCACTGGCAATATAAGTCACTGAACCAGAAACAGAAAGTGAGCGATTGATGGAGGTAAACGGTTAGTTAGTTAACATGAATGGATTTTTGAGTTGAGCAAAACTATCAGAATATTCTAGTGTTGTTTAGACAGCTGTAAAAAAAATAATTTTCAAAGGAAATTTCTATAAATTCTTAGAGTTTTCATCTGCAAGCTTCTACATTTTTTTATTAGTACTCACTAGCTACCTCCCTCTCCTTAGAAATGTCAATGCAAGTACAAGTAATACAAATATCACAATACCTAGAGCACCTTTTAAATATTATATAGCATATCTATATACATATATATGTATTGCACCAGAAATATAATGGATATATATGTATTTAATATATTTATATTATAAAATATGTATTGTATACCATGAATATTTATTATTACACAACATAGCTTGGAATATGTACATAGCATACGCTTATTAACAGACATATTAGCTATGCCTTGTGTAATAAATAGAAATATATAAGCCATGAGAAAAGAGAAATGGAGACATGCTTTATATGTGACTGTTTAAGCAGCAAACTTACCTCACTAGTTCTCTTTTGCTGAGGTAAAGATTATAATAGAGAGTAATTTCTTGTTTTTCAGTTAAATTTTAAGAGCAGCTCTTTCTTACATTTTGGTGAAATACAGCATTCATAAAGCGAAATAACAATAAACACCTAAGTAACCACCGCTAAAAATGTCCAGATCCCAATTCCAGTGCCTTAGTAGGAGGGGTCGGTCCCCCCACTGCAATCAATTCTCTAGGATACCAGCTGGGTTTCCTGCACTTCAACTCAGTTCTGACCCTGTTTCTGGAGATAGCATCAGATCCCGCAGGTTAAGGGCTCAATCCTCTAAGATTCCCCACACACAAACTTCAGACTCCAGTCAAAAGCCCAAGTTATTACCCGTGTTTCCGATTGGAGTTTCCAATGACCCTCTTCCAACTCAGGAGGCCAATCTCAAGCCCACGTTGTTACCAACTTGTTAACCGACTGGCTATAAATCAGAGGCTCCCATGATGCCTTCCTTAAGTTTGATTAATTGGCTACGATGGTTCACAGAACGCAGAGAAACATTTTCCTTATAGATCACCAGTTGATGATAAAAAGGTATCTCAGGAACAGCCAGATGGAGATGCATAAGGTATCAACCAAATAAGAAAGAGATTGTTGCTGGTCCCCGGGAGCCCCTATATTCCCCCTCCAGATCACCTTGAAGAATATATCACTATCCTAAACTGTATGGTAACTCTTTCCTTGTCTTTCTTTATGGTTTAATCACATATGTATGCGGTGCCAAACCTTTCAGGATAGTTTTTTATGGTTGTGAATCCTCTATAAATGAAATCACTGTATGCTTCTTTGTGGCCTTGCTTTTTTTCACTCAGCATACTATTAGGTTGGTGCAAAAGTAATTGCAGTTTTTGCTGTTATTTTTAACCTTTTAAACCGCAATTACTTTTGCACCAACCTAAAAGTTGTAAGATTCATCTATGTTGTGGATGCAAAAGGGGCCACATACTAAAACCTGAGGGAGGACAGCATGGCAAGCCCTACAAACTCAGAGACTGAAAGTAACCACATAAGATGGTCTGAACATAAAAATTCCTAACTAAAAGCGAGTCATGGCGGGTAGTCATGTCTTAGGCCTGTAGCTTCCTTGACAAAGGTCAGTCTTTACCTTAAGTGAGCCTGTCTATTGCCTTTTTACATCTAAGGTAACATACCCTTGGAGTGTCAGGGTAATCTTTTCCAGACCCCTTAAGGCATAACCGCTGGCGCCAGTATGGGAGACCACAGTGTTATCTTGTTGCCTGCATACCATCTCTATGTGCTGTAAATGTAACCGTCCTGTACCCACCAATAAAAAAGAAGTATGTGTCTCCATTTTGCTTTATATCCAATCCCAGAGATTTCCCAGCTCTGTTTTCTCCCACCCCCATAATCTACCACCCATGGATTTCATGTAACCCTCTTTACTTTCATCTCCTCCTTTGATTCTACGTATAGAACAAATTGCAAAACTGCTATTCTCCGGAGCATTTTCTCAAACTGTGGAGATTTTGCTTCCCAGCAATTGTCAGTTTGGCTCAAATAAACTCATCAAAATTCTCTACGGGATTGGATGTTTCTAATGTCAACATTGTGCTTGGCTGTAGTTAATTCATTTTCATTGTTGTATAATATTCCACAATTTACTCATAAATTCTATGATGGTCATTTGGTTTGTTTCCAGTATTGGGCAATCTGGAATAATGTTACCATATCTATAAGCATGTATTGATTTAGGGAATATACACAGGAGTATACTTTCTGAGTCACTGTTATATTTCATTTTCTACTTCATTACAAAATGTCAAATTGTTTTCCAAATTAGTCATATGAGGTTTTATTCTCACTAAAAGTGATATGGCATTTTGTTTGGTTTGAATTCTGTATTTCTCACAGCCTAGCACATGTGTCTGGCCTTCTAAGATCGCCAGGAATACTTAAGAGCTCTCAACGCACCCTTTTTTTTTTTAATAGTTCAAGTCAATTGTTTTATTGAGGGAGATAAGTTACTGAAATGTGAACTGGTTGTAGGCAAAGGGAAGAAACCTGTTAGAAGTCAGGTGTGTTGGTAGAGGAGAGAGAACTAAATTGTCTGCCCCACACACAAAAAAAAGTTTCTGTATTTCCCCATGGCTCAATTTATTGTGGGTCACTCTCCATTCAATGGATTCTGAAGACCGAATGAGATAGGATTCTTTTGGATATCAACCAAGAGTCTTTAGGTCTTTTCTCAGTCAAGGCATCCAGCGAAAATAGAATTTTTTTTCAGATTCCTCTGGGGAAATAAAAAGTCTTTTTCTCAGAATGCTGTGCCAACTCATAGCCACACCAGTAAGGCAGAAGAAGTACTCACCAGCGAAGACCCCACCCAAAGAGTGGCATCAAAGCCCCCTATTGGCATGTCATTCCCAGATATTCCATTTGCGTTTTTGTTCTTATTCTTGTTTGGCCTCACTGGTATCACAGCCTCATGTAACTATGAGGTTAAATAATTGTCACTGATTGTTGTTGACAAATATCCTGGAGCTAAGGCTTTCCCTTAAGCATGAGCTCTGAGTCAGGTCAAATAATGACAAGCTCTGAATAGGTCTTTTCTAGGAACCTTCCTGACAGGTCAAACAGTGACATTCCTCAGGGGTGGGATTTTTTTTCAGGAGCTACCAAACCACTGTGCCCCTCCAGTGTCTACAAAGCTGCTTGTTTACACAGCGTCCAATGGTTGTGAGGCTAGTGGCTTTTAAGGCTATCATGGAACTATGGAGAGGTGGGTGAAAATAGTTTAAAAGCCATGGAACCTGATGTTTTCACTGAGATTCAGCAGGGTTTTTGTTGTTGTTGTTTTTTTACTGAACACTCCTAAAATTGTTGCAATCCTTTCATTAATTTCCATAGATCTAGAAAAGTTGATTTTGACAAATTTTTTGTCAACAATTTCATTGCTTTTATCAAGTTGTCAGATTTATATAGGTTCTCACTCTGTCATTCTGGACATGTCCAGTTTTTACTGTACGATTTTAATGAATACCTCTTTTCAGATTAAAGCATTTTCTTGTATTCATCGTTTGTGTAGGAATTTTTATCATGACAGATTGTTGAATTTCATCACATGATTTATCTGCATCTATTGAGATGATCATATGATTTTTCTCCTTTAATTTGTTTATGTAGCGAATTACATTGCTTGGCTTTCAAATGCAAAAGTAATCTTGTATTCCTGGGATACATCCTACTTTGTCATGATGATTTATCCTATTTATATAGTGCTGAATTCTATTTGCTAATATTTGTTTAGGGTTTTTGCATCTATTATAATGAATGAGATTGTTCCATTTTTCCTTTCTCTTAATGTTTTCGTCCATCAGTAGGAGGATTATGGTGGCCTCAGGAAACAAGTCAGGGAGTGTTCCCACATTTTCTGTTCTCTGGAAGATTTTGTGCAAAACTGGAATTTTTTTCTTGCTGGACTGGCTGTTTGGTAGAACTTGCCAGTGAAGCCATCTGGGCCTGGAATTTTCTTTGTAGAAAGGCTCCTGATCAGTGATTCAATTCTTTGGTTTCTAACTGTTGTCAAATGACTTTTGTGTGTTATATTTTCTAGGAATTCATCCATTTTATCTAAATTTTCCAATTTGTTGACATATAATTCTTCCTAATAATTTCTTATTATTTCTTTAATATCCGAGACATCTTTTGTGGCCTCTTTTTCATTTCTGCTGATGGATATTTTACAGGATAGGTATAAAAAGATACAGTATATGATTTTTCTCTATCTGTAAAAAACTTTTATTATGATAACTGAATTTTTTCTAAATACATCTCACTTTTAAAATTCCTGATACTTGTTCCTATTGTAAATGTTTTAGAAGTTACAGGAATCCAGTGCTTCTTCCCCATGAGATATCAGATGGAAAATTCTAAGTATATTATCAGTAGTGTTATAAGATTTCCTGAAAAAATGTTTCCAATTCATATTTTACCTATCATTATTTTTCTTTTTTCTTTTTTTTTGTTGAGTACTTTTTTTTTAATTTATTGGGATGACAATTGTTAGTAAAATTACATAGATTTCAGGTGCCTATCATTATTTTTCATGCTGTCTTTCTAGTGTTCTTTCCAATCTTCCATTCCCCTCTACAAACCCTACATTCTAGCCATATTTCTCTGGTCACCAACCCATAAACCCATAAACACATCACACTCTTTTTCACCTCTGGTCTTTGCTTCTGCCATTCCCTCTACCTTTAAGGCTTTTCGTCACCCACCTCCATCTGTCAGAGTCCTAACCATCCTCATGCAAGGCCCTCCTGAGATGAGTGAATTTCTTTCTCCTCCCTACACTCCCTTTATCCTCGCCCAAAGGAACAGCTGGTGTAGCATTCTCTCTGTCATGACTTCAGGGAGGCAGAGCTACACAGAGAGGCAGAATGGAAAGATCAAAATGAATACAAGTAACATGGAGATTTGGGAGATGTTCCCAGTCTATAATGGAACTATAGAAAAACCCCATCTTCCCTAATTTTTGTTCCTATGTGTTCTGCTGTGGGTATCTCAAGGCAATCTCCCTTTGGGAGAGTACTATCTCCCTGTGACACTGACATAGAATTTGAAAATACCAGTTATTTGTTTCTCATACTACCTGAGCATCTTGCTCTTTTAGAAAGTTTTGATGCACAAGCAATATCAACATCTGTTTCAAGGATCTCTGCTGGAATTGCAGCTTCACACAGCCAAATTGCCTATGCTTCCATCAAGGAAATGGCTATTTATTTTATGCAGCCATCTGGGCTCTAACTAGGATGTTTTGTCATTTGTGGTCTTGTTTTCTGGCTTTTTCTTTTAAGGATAAAAATTTGATGACTTCATAATCAATTTTTCTGTCAATAATATATATACACACAGACCCATTCAAACTTATGAGTCAATGTTCTATAAGTTCTTTACAATGTTACCGTGGTGATATTTTGGCCTAGCATCTTTTTTTCCCTCCCCCTCCCCCAACGGCTGTTATTTGGATCTACAACATTTCCACTTTGGTGAAAAACAAGTTAATAAACTCCACAGGGCCCATATGCAGTTGCCTGAAGACTTTTTGCGGGACTCCACTTCCTTTGAAAAGAGTCAGGCTGTTTGGAGATTCAATATGCTACCAAATGGGATTCTGCCCTACCTTCCTACCTCTCGACAGTCTACCAAGGAAGTGGTTTATCTTCTCACTTTAATAAACACTCTTTATCATCACAAACATTAGAAACTTTTCCACATCCATTATGGTGGCTTCTCAAGAGGAATATCACAAATGACTTGTGATCAAGCGTATAATTTCAGTGACTACCAGGGTCAGGGTATTGGGAGTAGGGAGATCTGAAAACAATTTGTCTTTTAAAATGCCATTCCCCCCTTTTGAAGTAAATTTACTCAGAATTATGACTCTGCTAAAGTCTTTCAAGTATTCTTATTTGAAAAGAAAATACTCCCATTGACAACACATTATTTCTCATCTTCCTGGCTCTCTCACTTAGCCCGGAATGGAGCCATAAAATAGGAAGAACATGTAAAGATCTGTAAGCAGCCCAAATAAACATTGCAGAGTTCATACCCCAAAGCTTATAGACTTTATTCATAGAGGAGTGTTTCACCCACACTCTATTTATTCTTAACATTACACACAATTATATCTGGTTTTCCAGCCCATTGCAGATTAGAATCAGCCAATTAGAAAGGAGAGACGCACTGCCAAGTGAGAGTTAGAAATGTTATCAACAGAAGACACAAAACTGAAAATTCACAGCCGTTCTAGGGCCTTTTAAATTGGGCAGAAAGCCTTTCACACCTCCAGACCCAGGAGAGCACACTGTGTTACAACTCAGCGCAATCATCGATGTTCAGAATGATAACTTGCAGTCATCAAGAGGATGCATTACGTTCAGAACTCTCTCTGTAGGAGAACAGAGAGTGTGTAATATATTTTAGGAAGATGCCCATCCAAAATAATTAGTATTTTAAAAGGTAAGGCTCAGCAATATAGACTGGTTTACTGAAAGCTGGATTACTGAAGTCACCTCCTATCCTGTCTTCTGCCTCCAACCTCTCCATCCAACCCCCAACTACCTACCTCCATCAAGTCATCCTTTAGCTTACTACAAGATTAATTTTCTAAAAGCAATAGCTCTGATCAATTTACTTCCACACTTAGGAATCACCAATGGTTCTCCTACACCAATAAAACAAAATACTCAACTTATCATTTAAAGACTTTCCACAGGGTAGCCTCAATCTATCTTTCCAGTTTTATTTACCACCGTTCCTCTCCAGCTCAGTAGTTTTCAATATTGTCTCTAGACCAACAGCACCAGCAACACCTCGGAACTTGTTAGAAATATACATTATAGGGCCCCACCACAGAATTATTCAATCAAAAGGTCTGGGGGTGGGGCCCAGCAATCTCAGTTTCAATAGGCCCTCCAGGTGATTCGGATACACTGCAAGTTTGAGAACCACCAATCTAGCCAATCTGAATGGCCATCACATAATTGTCCTTTACCTCTCCTGTCTCTATGGTTTGCTTGTGATGTTTCCTTTGTCTGGAATCCCCCTTGCCTTTACCCCCCTTATCAAATCCTATATGTTCTTGAAAAAGTACCTCTTCAGGGAGTATCCTATATTCTACCCAATCAGATGCAACTTCTTTCTCCTACAAACCCTCACAAAAATGTACTTGCAGTCCATTCATTCATTTTTCCATTCAACTAGTATTCATTCACTAAAGTTGGCTAGGTGCCAGGCACATGGCACTGGGGATGCAGGTGGACAAGTAAATAGGAAATTATACCACAGTGTCCCATGCAGGTAACTGTGAGAACACAGAAAAGGAGCATCTCTCCCAGACATCAAGGTTTGATAACACGTGTTACAGAAAGTGTCATCTGAGCTGAGTATGAGAAAAAATGAGTAGAGATAATCAGTGAGGAGAAATTTTGAAAAGAATAAGCGACATGTAATCAAAACCTGTTTTAAGTAAAAATTCATACATGATATAAAAATACAGAGTTAAGTTGACTGGTGTAAACAAATACTCTTACCAGAATGTCAAGGTCTCTTCAGGAATCTTTCTCTTCCCTCCAACAGCTGTTGTTAATACAAAGATACTACTCAATTCAATTATCTCCAAAGTGTGCTAGTCATATTCCTGGCATGTTGGAGAGTCCCTTTCCTGAAATCCCTGAAGACGAACTTACATGTGGTCTATTTCTAAATTCTGCAGCCAGCTTTCCAGCCTCAAACCAGCCTAAACTATTGCTAGAACCACCGTATTATCATTCTTGCTTTGACCACCTAAGACCCCCAACTAGAACCTCACCAACCTCTCTATCAAATGTCAACTGTCTCTCTCTTTTTTGAAATTATGTATAGGATCAATACAATTTCTTTTGTTTTAATTAATATTTTTTGGCGTGACAATGGTTAGTAAAGTTACATAGGTTTCAGATGTACAGTTCTGTAATACATTATCTATACATCACATTGTGTGTTCACCACCCAGAGTCAGTTCTCCTTCCATCACCGTATATTTGACCCCCTTTACCCTCATCTCCCACCCCCCCTTACCCTCTGGTAACCACTAAACTATTGTCAACAAAGGAACAAGACAAACACACAAAGAAACAAAAACTCAGCTCTCTTATTAAAAACGTCAAAGCTACCTAGAACTGTTCCCCAGTTCTAATGTCACATCAGACAATTGACCTTCATCCACAGAGTCCCACAAACTTAAAAGGACCGACCTCCTATTGTCAATTACGCAAACTACCATCTTTGGTTACTTCAAGGTCAGATGACCCTCAGGCTGTCAAGGGTCTGAGATCCTTGAGAGCTAGGGTTTGAAGTGACCCCTGGGCAGAAGAAAGCTATTTTCTAGTTCACTGGAGGCTCCCCTCAGAGTGGGCTGAAAGTCATGAACATGGGATCTCAAATTGCCTAATCTGCTCAGAGATCCTAAATTCACCCGCCTTGAGGTCGCTGTAGACGAGGTCCAACTGACATGCTAATCTATAAACAGCTGTCTGACATTAGATCTAAAAACTAGCCTCTAAGCAAACACCCTTGTATCAAAAAGTTATGGATGGAAAATAACTTTGCTGTAAGAGCAAGAAGACTACATGGTGCTGAGAGGAAAAGAAAAAAAAGAAAAAAAAACATTCAACTCAGAGTCGGAAAAACGAGACTATTGCCCCTTCTCTTCCAAGCCATCAGCCCTGGGACCTCTCTGAGCCTCATCCTCCCCAGTGACAACTTAAGGAAATCAGGTGTAGTGATACAACTGTGGCAGAGATTTCTGGTTGTCCAACCCAATATCCATTCTTCCATTTAGCCTGAGTTATAGAACCCTGAGGATGAAGTGCTAAACTGGCTGCAATACAAGCACAGCTGACCAGCTTGGAGCCATGTGCAATGTTCAAAGGGCAGCCAGTTGCACGAGTCCCCACTGTTTCCTATGGTTTCAACAAACAGCAGCAGATATTTATCCAGATCTGAAATTCAGATCTACCTCTATCTGGGTTATTAAGTCCAGAAAGCATAGGCGTCAGGGGCTCAGAGTAGTTCATGATGCTATATGCTCTCACTGTCCAATATTTTATTTCTGGCCAATTTTTTTTACTTCACAAATTGGACACTGTTTTATTACTTTATACCATCAGGGTTTCTTTAGGTTTACACACATACCGGGGGTGCTAAAAAATGTACACATTTTAAGAGATGTTATCCATATATTACTTTTTTTTCTTGCTTTCATATTTCCCATCTCTTTGTCTTTCTGAAGTATAGACGGTGCCAAAAAAAGGTGTACATATTTTAAGAAAGGAAAACTGTATTAAAATTGTAATCCTCAATATATACCTAATTTTGTTTTGTAATTTCTTATTACTTTTCTTCATGAGGGGCCCCCAAACAGGGTAAGCTTTGAGCCCTACAGAACCTGGATCTGATCCTGCTAAACCCCACTTTACAGACAGCAACTGAGCCTAGGTAAAGTGATGTAACTTCTCCCAGATTTAATCGCCATAAAATTATGTATGTACAGCTTGACCTACTTAATTATTCTGAAGTCAGTATTTTTTAACATGCAGCATGGCAAAATTTCCCAAATACCAATGCATTGCAACGGAGTTGATAGTTGAGTTAAGATGACTCGATGGTAGATCATTCTGAAATATTCACTGATATTTTCCCACACCACCACGTCCTTGCACCACTCAAGCCCAAACAGCTAGAGGATTACACACACACACACACACACACACACACATGCACGCACGCGCACACAGGTTAGGACTGTCACAGCAGAGACGTAGAGAAGAAAAACGTTAATGTCCTTCTCTTGAATTTCAGCTTTTGAAGCCCATGGCAGAAATGATGACTGTCAGGTGACAGCCTGGCAGGAGTTCCTTGTACCACCGTGGTATGGGATAGCACACATAACTTCTGGCAATGCCAAGGGCAAAATTAGACCGAGACACCCTAAATGGTGTGAGAGAGAGAGAGAGAGAGAGAGAGAGAGAGAGAGAGAGAGAGACCCTTACTCCTGAGAAAATGTATGATTGGAGAGCCCCAAAGACTGATGTGGCTGCGAGGAGAGGCCAGTGCTGGATAGCAGCATGGATCATATGGTGGGAGGCCACGTGAAGGTGCAACAGTCTCAGAGCATGCTCCATGAAGGTGACAGTGGACAAGAACCATCGGGGGTGGTGTACATCACAGCCGCGGCTGGCATGACCCTCCCTTTCCCCATGCCACAGGGTTTTATAAATCCCCTGTAACCTAGAAAACAGTCACGGAAAGAGGCTGAGGAGGAGGATTCTGAGGGGAGCTAAGACCTGAAAGTGACTGAGATAATATTTTGTGCCATCTGGCAGATCCAGGTCTTTCGAAAGAAGCTAAATTCACTTGTATAAATAATGAACTAGCTTGTGAAACCGAATTGTGTGAGCTATGAAATCTGTACCCACTATATGATTATTTTTAAACCAAACATTACCACGTTGGCAGGAGAAGGCATGCTTTAGTAGAAAAGACTTCTACTTAGAATCAGAACCTCTTTCTTCACGTCCCAGCCCTGCCACTTACTATCTTTGTGATCGTGAGCATGTAATTTAAAATCTCTGAAACAGTTTTCTCATCCATGAGCTGGGATCCCTAGCCTGTGTTCCTCTTAGTACCGTTTCCCCGAAAATAAGACCTAGCCGGACAATCAGCTCCAAGGTGTTTTTTGGAGCAAAAATTAATACAAGACCCGGTATTACATTATATTATATTATACTCTATTTTATTATATTATATATTAAATTATATTAAAGACCTGGTCTTATAGTAAAATAAGATGTGGTCTTATATTAATTTTTCCTCCAAAAGACGCATTAGAGCTGATTGTCCAGCTAGGTCTTATTTTCGGGGAAACACGGTACCATACAGGAAAAATAAAATCATACAGGAGAAAGCATTTTGTACAATGTAAAGCTCTCTAAAAATATTAGGGGTTGTTATCAATCACACACTTATTTTTATGCATTTTGTACTAGCCTTTCTCTTTTCAATGTGGATATTATTGTCAGTGTCTGGAGAAACATCTGCTCTATAATGCGTTTTGTTCTTTTTCATAGAATACACCCAGAGACATGTGAGTGAAATAGCACAAGTCCTTATTCTAACCCCAGTGTCCAAGAGGGCAGCTGGATGCTGGATGCTGGCCAGAGGCAAGGCTGCCAGGTTTTCCAGCATATTCGTTACTCATGGCTGCTGTATGAAATCACCAGAAACTTACCAATTTAAAGCAATACAAATTTATTATCCTATACATCTACCTGGAGGTCAGAAGTCCAAAATGGGTCTCAGTGGGCTCAAATCACACTGCGAGGGCTGTCTTCCTTCTGGAGGCTACAGAAGAGAACCCATTACCTTGGCTTCTGCAGCTTCTAGAGGCCACCCATATTCCTTAGCTCATGGCCCCGTCCTCCATCTTCAAAGCAGCAGCAGAGTATCTTCAAATCTCTCTGCTTCCAACTCTCCTGCCTCCCTCCTACAAGGACTCCTGTGATTATATTGGGCCCACACTAACAAACGTGGACAATCTCCCCATCTCAAGGTTTGTACCTTTCATCACATTGGCATGAGTTTTCTGGGACTGCCATAACAGAGTCCCACAAACTGGGTGGCTGAAAACAATAGAAATGTATTCTCTCAAAGTTCTGGAGGCTGAAAAACTGAAATCCAGATGTCAGCAGGACATGCTCCCTCCGAGGGTTCTAAAGGAAGATCCTTCATAATCATTCCTTGGCTTACAGAGGCAACACTCCAATGTCTGTCTCCATAGTCAAACGGCCTTCTCCTTTCTGGATATCCCTGTGTCCCAATTTCCCTCTCCTTGTACCGACGCCAGTTAGATTGGTTTAAGAGCATACATACCCTGTTCCAATATGACCTCATCTTAACTAACTAATTACATATGCAATGACGCTATTCTCAAATAAGTCACATTCTGAGGTAACTTGGATTAGCACATCAACATTCTTCCAGGGGGAGGGGGCACAATTTAACCTCTAACACCATGTAAGGTAACACATTCACAGGTTCTAGGGGTTAGGACATGGACACTGGGTTGGGGGGGGTCTGTCCCCTGCATCCAGTTCTCCACACGGCTTCACTCAGCCACACCGTGGAGACCTCTAGGCCTTGCAGAAGGGGCAAGGGCTAGCTGGGGACAAGGGCCAGTGAGTGTCGTGGCATGGAAGGAGTTTGGCCCTTGCCTTCAGCGAGATCTGGATTCAAATTGGTCTCTGCTCCCTGCAGTTGCGCAAACTCAGAACAAATGCTTTTACCTCTGGGAGATTCAATGACATCGTCTGAAAACAGGTCTAATAATGTTTATCTCCGAAAGGTAGCTGTCCAAGTCCATGAGGCCAGTCCATGAAGCACTTGGCCCATCGAAAGCACATATGAAATGGGAGCTGTTATCAGGTGTCCCCACACCCCGATGTTTAAGAAAAAAAGTAAAACTTTGTTCCACATGATTGCTCCCACTGCCCCTTTCATTCCACTTTAAAACAACAAATGTGTCTGTGTTCCCAGCTGGGCCTGCCAAGGCAGAGTAAGAGTTAAATGAAGACGCCACAGGCCAGGTGGGGGCAGGGACCACTCCAAGGACCCACTGCCTCCCTCCTGGGGTTATCCCTTTTCTCTGTCCACCTTCCTTGAACTTGGGTCCGAGCACTGCAGAGATCTCCAACCCCTGGGATGCCCCTGGAGCCAAGGGCTAGGGCATTTCTGAACATGCCAACGTCCCTGGATGTAAAATTTTAAAAGAAAGAGAATCTCAATTGTCCGTGGCCCCTGTCAATCTGCTTCAAGTCACTTCCTTGTGTCTCCGAAGAAAGCACCGCCTCACTTGAAGCCAGTTTTGGCGCTGAGCCGCATTTTTCAGGGAGAGCCGAAAGAAAGAGGAGGTGACAGGAGCTTGAAATCCTAACTTTGCCACCATTTGACCACAAGTACACAAGGCTGGGTGGATTTAAGACGAATGCGGGCTGTCAGGGAAGTAAGAAAGATATTTGCTCTACTACCTGTGCATTTTGTTTCTGAGTGAAGTCATCAGAGAGGAAGACTCAGGAAAGGGATGAAGGACAGGCATGAATACACCAGGGGGTTCGGTTGCGTTTGCTGTTGGTCTTTAATCTGAGGCTCTTCAAGGCAATCCTGAACCCCATTTCAGCTACAGGTTAGAAAGTTGTCCTATTAGCAAAGCATTCCCTCCAATCTCTGCCCTTCTCTTCACATGACCTTCTCCCTGTGCGTGTGTCTGTCTTCATAGAGTGTTCTTCATATAAGGACACCAGTCGTGCATGAGGACCCACCCTACACCTGATCTTAATTACCCATCTGCAGCCACCCTACTTCCAATTAAGGTCACATACTGAGGTACTGAGAGTTAGAACTTCAACATATCATTTTAGGGGAGACACATTTCAACTCGTAACAGGTAAATCAGGCCCTATTTGCTGTACCAACATGCAGCCTGCTGGAAGGGCCGTCACGGGCTAC
Organism: Rhinolophus ferrumequinum; assembly: GCF_004115265.2. Taxonomy (NCBI): domain Eukaryota; kingdom Metazoa; phylum Chordata; class Mammalia; order Chiroptera; family Rhinolophidae; genus Rhinolophus; species Rhinolophus ferrumequinum. Next base: position 10,486,813 of record NC_046284.1, read on the forward strand.
ACCAGTGGTTCTCAACCAGGGGTGATTTTGCCCCCCAGGGGACACTGGGCAATGTCTTGAAGATATTTTTGTTGTCCCATCTGGAGCTACTGGCATCTAGTGGGGAAGAAGCAGGGATGCTGGTAAACATCCTACAGGACAGCCCCCCACAACAAAGAAGCATTGAGCCCACAGTGCCTAAGTTGGAACCCCTCGTGGTACAGTAACAAAACCTCTTCTGCCTCCCACTCTTCTCGCCATCAGAAGTGTCCGTCCCTAACCAACCTGCTGCCAAATCAGTCTTTCTCTCTCTTCCTCTCTCTCTCTCTCTCTCTCTCTCTCTCTCTCTCTCTCTCTCTCTCTCTCTCTCTCTCCATCTCTCACCATGACTGGTCCTGTGACTTCAAGTTCTGTTTACTCCTCTCCCCTTCAGACTTGCCAATTCGAGGCAAGGTGTTCAAATTGATGATTTCAAAGGTTTCTCTCTCTGCCATGCGGCTTGCTCCCGCCTCCCTGCGGCGCCAACAGATGAAGTTTTGAGGGCTGCTGGCCTCCCCGCATCTAATCCTGAGCCTCGGCAGCAGCAGGGAAGGTGGCAAATGTTCAATAGCAGTTGTTGGCAAAGAAGCACAGCAGTGGCCAGCCCCGATGATGCCGCTGCATGCACAGAAGCCGCTTTAGCAAATTTCTCCTACATGGTCAGATTTGCAACCACGACAAAGCCCTCTGCAGCGTGTGGGTTCTGGGAACAGGGAAACGCCGAGCTCCTTTTGAATTCTTTGCTGGTTAATAAGTTTGGGATCTTTTTCATTTCTGTTATTAATATTGGTCCATGAATGTGATCTGTGAAATGCAACAGGGGGGTGAATATATGGGGCAGTAAAACATAAAGCAGAAAATTTCCACATGAGTGTGGGTTTACCTGAAGTGAAATGGCGTCTGCATTGATTAGGCTCTGGTCGGCAAACCATCATAACCTACTCGTCAGTTTGCTAGATTACATTAATTAATGAACGATCGAGTAATACTTGCAAACTATAAAGCACCAATTAATATTAAATAACCTTCTGATTAGGCACAAATGTGATTTTCGTTAACTGCTTATAGGGTCTTTGGGTTTCTATTCTTGTCTTTTCATATTATGTTTGTCAATCAAATACACAGCTATGTGTCAGAATTCAGGCATTCATCTTTCCGGTAACATCAAACAGTGACATATCCTTGTATTTAATTAGGGAGGAAAATGTGTTGTCTCAAAATTGAGCATTTGGGTCCTAGTTACCTTTTGGTTTGGATTCAGGACTGAGGAGTTGACATGAGGTTCTTATCATCCTTCTATTTTCAGATCAACTGTGTAATTGCACGAGAGCATTCGACCTTGGTCATAATCATAGTAACAGGCCTAAGAAAGGTAGTTAGACAGGGATTTTGGACAGTGCTTTTGTCTGTTTCCAGGGCAAAATATCCTTCCCCAGAATCCTCTTCTAGTCAGTTCCCTTTGCCCATAGCTCCCTCCTGTGATTTGTCAGTATAATTGTCAAAAAACTGCCAATGGCAAAAATCCAGCTTGTTTAGCTTTAGAAATGCCGTGCCTCCATTTTAAACCACTCACCTCCTAAGACCTGAGACTGGACCATCATCTCCATCAGAGAGCGTGAAACACGATGGAACAGGGATTTGTTTAGGAAGTTTCTGCACGTCTTTTTTCTTTCGGTATATTTTGCTTTGGTTCGAAGGAGCATGTCCCCTGTTTCTAGGAGTCTGGCACTTCAGGAAGTGACTCTGAACTGGCCTAAGGAAAGAATTCCACAGTCTTCAACTTTTATCTGAGTGTGAACTAGGGGTCAGAGACGGGGGGTTAGTGTTCTCGATTCCTTTTACTTGTCTTTTTAGTTATATAACTTAGTATTTTTCCTCACCACTAATGAAACATTTACATCATACAGAAAGTAACATGCCCCATGTACTCACCACCCAGCTTTACCAGAAGTGAAAATTTTACCATATATGCTCCTGAACTTCATGTTTTAAGGAATAAAATGTTACAGCTCAAGCTCCAAACCCTTCCTATATCTCCCCTCCTTTTCCCTCCCCAGAATAACCATTCTCCTGAAGTTGGTGGGTTTATTTCCCATGAATGTTCCTGTTCTTGTCTCTCTATATACGTATTCATAAGCAACATATATTGTTCTGGGTGGTCTTTAATTTGCATAATTAGCATCCCACTGACCACATCCAGGCTGCTAGCCTAGGAACTCTGTCATGCATGCGCACAAAGACACATGGAGATTCACTGTAGATTCATTATAGCAGATTCATTGTAGTACTAATTGCAATAGCAAAAAGGAAGGTGAATGCAACTTAATCAGTAGGGGGATGGATAAATCAACGTGTGCTTTCTTCATACAGTGGACTACCATACTGCAGTGAAAAGAAATGGACTAAATATATGGACTAACACAAATAAATCTGCAAAACAATGTGGAGTGAATAAAGCAAGTTGCGGAAACATTCATTCAGGGCGATACCACCAACTTAGCTATTTAACTCATCCAGAACTCTGATGTTTCTGATATCTGTCTGTTTCTTCACATTCAAAACAAAGACCCAAAATGGTATTTCAAAATAATATTGAATGTCAAAATAAATAAAATGTAAAAAAATTTTTTTAAATGGTATTTCAGTTATTTTATTTAAATATCTCTTCCACTTTGCCAAGAACTTCCATATACACCGTCTTATGAATAAAATCATATGTGAAGACAAACATGTTCATGTGAAAAAGTGCTTCTTCAGTTTTTGGAGTCCTGAAGATTTTTCGTAAAGACTTGGTGAGCTTGAGAAAGCTACTTGGATGGGTTATATTCTGATCTGTAGGACCATCTGCGTAATATGTGAAACTCATTAATTAACATAAGCCTCTGACCTTCACCGAGTCTCCTAATCAGCTATGCTTTGAACTAAAGAAGAAGAGAAAGTCCCTCCCCGGAAGGACCTCTGGGCCTTTTATGGTGCTGCCTCTACAGAAATCTCGCTCTATAAAACGACTTGAACGTTTCTGCATGACTCCTCAGGGTAACACAGAAGTTCCTTGTTTCAACTTTCAAAATTCCTCTAGCATATAAACTGATTCAGCTTTCATCACATAGTAGGACCTCAAGAAGACAGCCTTAACACACTGTTCTTCCCAACTCTCTTCTCTCATCATGGAGAAGCGAAATAATTTGAAGGCAGGAATCATAACTCTCTATTCGCATCCCGCAAGGCATGGCTTTTGCCCATGAAAGCTGCTCAAATGTGAAGGAACTACAGAGCAGTGGTAAGCACACAGTCTGAAGTCACACTAAACAGGCTTGCCTTCAAATTGCTGATCTGCCAACTAACTTTGGGTTTGAGTTGCCTGATTCCTTGCCAGATTCAGCCAATAAAAATCCAGGACACCCAGTTGAATTGGGGGGACATATTTATATAAAAAAATTATTCATTGTTTATCTGAAATTAACATTTAACTAGGCATCCTGTATTTTACCTGTTGATCCTTCATTGAGCAAACTACTTGTCGGTGTTTCAGGCAGGTTTCCCTGCAGAAACGGCCCAAAGGGGAGCAGCATGCCCTATACTAAGAGTCACACATTGGATGGGACAGAACCCTGGCCTATCCTGCCTCTCCAGAGGATGGGTCCAGGACTCCTTGGAACTTAGTGCCCTGACATCAGAGACCCTAAACAATCTATTCAGGACAACCCTTCCCAATGAAGAACAGTCCCTCCCACAGTCCTAATTGTGCCTTATTGGAGAAACACTGTATCAGAGGCCTGTGGAATAAGGGTAACCGTGCTTATTTTATTGTTGAGTTGGGTATTTTATACCGGATGGAAAGTGTTCTCTTCTCCCTCCCTCACTTTGAACATGTATGGTCCTGTGCCACACATGAAAATGGTGACATTATGGGATAACAAAGAATGAGCAGAAATCACTCGAATTCTGTTGCCATCACTCCTGTGACAGGCAACAAATTCCCATCAGTGAATCCTCATGCTTTCCTGAGAGAAACTTCCGCTTTACCTCAGAATTTGTTCAGACAAGACATTGGACAAATACAAATGCGTGCTATTTCTCTCCCTTATTTTTTCCCAATATATGTCACTAGCTAAACCCTGAGCATTATAGGAATACACAGGAGGTACAACAGGCTCGCCCCACAATCTAATACTGAAAATAGCATACAAGGAGGAAAGAAGAGAGGGTTCTTGTCTTATGTCTGCTCCAAAACAGTTGATCATTCAATAACAACAATAACAGTAATGAGACAGACTTTTGCCTGCATCCTTGGGTGGGGACCTTAGCTTGTACTAAAAATGCTCCCTTCCCCTTTTAAATGCACTATTACCCTCAACACTGCAGCTCCTGAGTCTGGTCATCCATTTGGCCAAAAGAGAGGGACTAAGGAGATAATGAGCGTCAAAGAGAAAAGAGGTCTCAGCAGTTCCATACATAATTTCTGAGGTTCTCTTCAATGTCATGTAAGGGAGTGGAAGCTTTAGCATCAAACACCTGGGTTCAAATTTTGGTTCTACCATGTACTAGCTCTGTCACCTTAAAGTTCTTGAACCTTTTTGTGCCTGTCTCCTTATCTGTAAAATGGAGGTAGTAACAAATACCTCAAAGAGTTACCATGAAGATTCGAGAAATAATATGTGTAAAGCATTTCGCACAATGTGCGACAGAGAACAAGTGCTCAGTAAATATGTACCAGTACTGTGATCCTCTCAGAGAAGCGTCCCCTCTGACTTGAAGCCAACACAGCCACAAGCAGACTGAAGTTAGCCTTGAATAACACATTTCTGGACAGTCAGGGGAATGGTCCATGTATCAGGGGAAGCTCAATAAAAACTTCCAGGAAGTACACACACGCACTCCCAAGCAAAACAATAGGATAGCAGTTCACGTATAAGCAAGATTCAGTCACATACATACTTAAAGATTTTTCATAAGCAACTTTATTACTTGGGAAAAAGTGTAATTCTCAATTGAAGGTATTTGGCTCAGATGTCAGTGCCAATTACAAATGCCATTTTGGGATCACGGCCATCTATAAAATGTCTTCTATAAAAGGGGAAATATTAATTTCCATTTTAGCTTCTGTCCAGAAAGAGTATCTCACTCAGTTTTACATGTGGATGGCACTATCTCCATGTTTTGTGAATCTCTCAGGGCCTTCCTTATCTAGTTAGATCCAGCTGCTTAGCACTTTTGATTCATGATTGTCCTTGAAAGAATCCTTTGACACAGTATTCATTCCTACTCTCTTCCCTGTACCTGCCTACATACTACGGGAATGGAAAAACTACAAACTCTATTTCCCAGGCTCTCTTGCAGCTAGGATTCTGGACGTGAATTCCATTCAGCCAATGAGATGTGCTTGCACAAGGTTTTGAAGGTGGGAGTGAGGCAAAGGCCATCTTCCTGCTGCTGTTGTCACTGTAGGTCCAGTGTCACTGGTCATCCCTGAGCTCTGTGGGGTGGAAAGGGAGTGAAGGCAACAGCAGTGGTGACAGGGACTAGAGCAGCAGCTTCCTAGTCTCTGGGTCCTAGTAATAGTGGTACTTCCTGATCCCAATCTTCTACTCCTTCCAAGTATTTTAAAAGCACTGAACCCTGACTAATACAATTCCCTTGTACTTTAAAAAAATCTTTCCATCAAGAATATTTTAACAGTAGTGCGGCATGAACTCTACCTCCTTAGGCTTTGGAAATATAGCCTCAAATGAGCCCTTGCATGCATTAAATGTCTAAGGGTCATATTTTATTCCAGAAATTAATGCAAAATTTGAATTCTGCTTCATAATTCATCTGCTTCATAATTCATAATTGTTTTAATAGGATAACTTTATAATTTATTTACCTTCAAATAAAACATATCCCAGAGGAAAACGTGCTATGCTTATTGTGTATCACAGATCAGTGGTTCCCAAACCAGGATTAGCATCAGAATACACACAAAGCATCATTAGCTACAGGTTCTCAAGCCCAACGCTAGACCTTTGGAATGAGAATCTCTGAAGATGCATGGTGGACCATGGAATCTGACTTTCTAAAGTCCCCCACCTGACCCCCCCCCCGCCGTTGATTCTGATGTGCAGCCAGATTTGAAAATTATTTGTTTGGATCATCAGGAAATTATGTACCTGGACTTTATTACCTCAGTTTACCCAAACAGATTTTTTTCAGTGATTGAGCTGTGATTTGATATTTTGGCTGTGTTTTTATAGAGGGTAAATGGAGCAAATATTCAGTCAAAAGTTTCTGTGTCTTTTTAAAACATACAATAAAAAACATTGCCCAGTATGTCACTCAATGTTGCTTATATAAGATACCACACAATAAATTTCTGGTAATATTCTTCCGTTAGTATAAATACAAATGTAAATACAAACAATACAGCCAACCTCTTTATCTTTTTTGTTTGGGACCCAGAAATCTCAGATCTAAACTCTATGGTCTATTCGGTAGAGAAGTCATTCCCTATTTCGGGTATAGTTATTTCATTCCTTCTAAACGGTTATCTCATTTCTTCTACACAATTTGGTTTTGTTTTAGTTTATGTATTTATTTTTATTGTTCCATTTCAGGTCTTTTAATATTGTAAACATCATCAAATGTAGAAAGGATAGAATTTATAAGTTAATTAATTGGCTTTCTTTGGCTTTGGTCTGTTCAAGATGAATGACAGAATTGATTATACTGAGCAACAATTATATTCAGTATATGAAGGTCTCAGAGGATTGTGCCAACATATGCTCCCTTTAAATCATTATTTATTCAGATTACATTGTCATAAAAAAATCCAGACAACAGAAAAATATGCAAAGTAGAAAATGTAAGTCCCCTTGTATTGTAATACTATTCCTTCCCTCACAACAAAAATAAACCACTTTAAGTAAATTAGTATATAGTCTCTCTGATCTTATTTTCTAAACATATAATAGCAAATATGTATTTCAAACTAGGATCATACCTTACGTGCTGTTTCGTAACGTGTTCTGTTTCTCTTACTATTCAGTTTGGATACCTTTCCATGTCAATATTTATAAGTCTGTCATAATTTTCAACAGCTACATACAATCTATTGTATGGATGTGTCAGAATTTATTTCACTGCTTCTTTACTGAACATAAGCTCTTTTAGCCAACAGCATAGCATGACATGCTGTTTCCACTGGGAATGCAGGGGGGAGAGAAGTTAAAATTTCCTTTCTAGAGACATGACCTTTTACTATAGTCTCTTACTTTTAGTCATATTGCTAACGAGGAGCTCATAGTCCCTCAGTAAGGAATTCTGTAACACTAATAAAGTGGAGAGAGCGGAAAATGGTTTAAGAACCCAGTAAACGATACTTTAAAACAACTACACACTGCCAACACATCTTAAATGGGCATTCCATTTTCCCTTGGTTGATTCTAATACATGATCCCTTTTTAAAAATCTGTACCACCCAGACAGCCAGATCAAGGCACTTAGCAGGGATTTTCTTTCACAATCAAGTCAATATACAAGTTCTTAAGACAGCTAGCTGCCAAGTTGTTTTCAATGCCACAGAAAATAAAGCCTGCTATTTGGTCAATGCATCAAAAGGAGAAGTGTTGTGTGGCTTGGCTCTCACATTGCAAGCTGCTCACATTGCAATTTGTAGAAACCAAGCCCTAATACAAACCAGGAACTCTTGGAGGAAAACAAGACGTACAGGTGATACTCACAGGAGACTAGAAGCTTTCTGTAACCAGAAGAAGCTTGCTCATGTTATCCTAAAAAATGAACTCTTTCGCTAAATATTTATAAAGAGAAAGTTTTAATATGGCTAGTATCTCCATTGACCAATAAACTATTTTTCGTTGTAAATATTTTGTAGGGGGTCAGATGGGCACATGTCTCATTAGGGAGACCACCTCAGGGATGATGTAGATGCCTGATCACTGCACTGTACACCTGAAGCTGAAGCTGAATATTGAATGTCAACTACAATTTAATATATATGTATTTATATATATATATATATATATATATATATATATACATACAGTCCCCTGACTATAACATACACACACACACACACACACACACACATATAAATTATAGTCAGGGGAGGTAGAGTACAACATAGGGAATAGTCGATGGAATTGTAACAGTTACATACGATGTCAGAGGGGTAGTAGATTGGGGGAGGGAGGCTATCACTTTGTGAGGGGTGCAAATGTCTAACTATTACACTGTTTTGTACACCTGAAACTAAACTAAAATAAAATGAAATAAAAGTAAAAATAAATAAATAACGTATTTTTCTATGGGGAGCAAAAAAGGAATAAACAGAGACAAATGACTTACCCTGTTTGGTAGGGACTTGCTTTATATGACCACACACATTTTGCTAAAAACACTTTATCTTGGTATGTGAGTTTGGGGGTGGGGTAGGGAGGGGGGACACATACGTGTCACACTCACACGTAGGTCTGTCTCCAATCCACCCACATCCACTTATTCTTACATCAATCCATTTAACAAATACTCATTGCCAGGGGGCTTCACTAAACTCAAACACTTTCAGACAACTTATTAAAAGGGAAAGGCTTCAACTACTACCAACTCTGATGTGGTCGAATCATTGACCTAGTGCTACTTTCTTGAGCCCCTCAAGATCCTCTCTCAGTTTTGTGGGTGATAACCGACTATTTGGGGACATGGTGAAAGTTGTGGATATTCTTACCAGAAAAAATGCTCATAAGACAACATTTTAGATACACTTGAAGAGTTATGTGGACCAAATCTAACAAAATGGTATTTATTTCAGTAAAAACAATCTGTAGAATGACACAGCCAAATGGCTTTTTGTGGTCATCTTTACGTATAACTTTTCATATAAATGTATTCACAAACCAACCTCTTTACCTTTTTTACATCCTTTGTTGGAGCTCACAACCTGCTTTTCAAATCAGAAAATAGGGTCACCTTATAAAAACGACTGCAAGGAAACAAAGGCTAAGAGTGTTCCTCTACTGCCATCTTGTGGATTTTTGTTGAAAAAAATCGTGAAAGGCTACAAGGGGTTTTTTCTTCTAATTTTTACAACCTGTATACCCCTCACCTATATTTGCCAACTCTTAACATCTTGCGACACCCACAACACACCCACACCCCATTTCCCTTTTTCCAAATCATAGAAAATTAGGCTATGTTCATCATTACCTCACCACAACATATTTCAGTATGCATTTCCCAAGATAAGATCCTGCTATTTACTACATCAGCAGACCAAATAAATAAATAAAATAAAATAAAAACCACCGTATATTCAATATCCAGTATACAGTCCGTACTACGTTTTCTTCTATAGTTCCCCAAATGTCCTTTATGGCTTCTGCTTTTCCAATCTTGGATGCACTCGGAGCATTTGGCTGTTGTCTCCCACAATCCAGAACAACCCCCTGCCTCCCTCTATTCTTCATGACATCAAATCTTGGGAAGAGTCTGGGTCAAGTGTCCTTCCTCATGCCTCACACTGTAGAACTGTCTGTTTCTTCATGATGAGATTCAGATCAAACATTTCCAGCAAGAACCTCACATAAATGACACTATGTTCCTCCCAATGGGTCATACTAGAGGTACAGTGTCAGGCCAAACCACTACTGGCACTGCCAAGCGTGACCCATTGTAAGAGCACATTTTCCCTTTATTTAAAGTACTCTGTGGAATGACTATTTGAGACTTGTTCCCAACATTCTCCCCAGTCATATTTGGATCAACTGAGGCTCCTTACCTGAACCAATTTTTACTTTAGAGGTTATAAACCAGCAATTTTCTGATTATATCATTCCTTCTGTGTTTAATAGTGGGCATTATTCTCTAAAAAACAAAAACAGAGTTTTCCTCTTTTTGTCTCCTCTCCTTTTTTCTTTTCTTTTCTTTTAAATATCACCATGGATTCATGGATTGTTTTTTAACTCAGTGTATTAGGAATATCACCATCATTATTATTTTTAATGTTCAAATTATTCCAGACTTAGCCAGTGCATGTCCCTTCAAGTTAGCTCCTGTGTTCTTTTGACACGTTCCCATCATGCTCTAGTCATTTTCTTACTCTCTGGTACAGAAAGATACCCAGGTTCGTGTTGTACTTGTACTTTCCTTGAAACCAGCCATTTCTTCAAGGAAACCTGATGCATCTTAGTGGTAAATGATGTATAGAAACAAAGAGCTAGGTGCTAAGTGTGTTCACTGCTCCTAGAGAGTTACTGCTACTGTATCCTTTCGATCCATGTACAGCGATCAGGGGAAACTCACACACATTTTAACCATGTGTTCAGAAGACTTCTTCTATGATGGAGTTGCTTTGTAGCACACCAATGTTCTAACAAGAAAAGCTAGAAAAGTCGGGTTTTCAAAACTATCTATCGTGAAGGAATCAGAGGGCTACTGAGGCAGCCAGGACTTAGAGACCAGACCCAGAAACAAGGGAAGCTCATTAAGATGACCTTACTTTCTGCACACTACTTTCCCTCGGGATTTGGCGTGGAGCATGAGACAAAGAAGCCAGTACATCACCTTTAGGTCACCTCATGGGGCTGGGAAGACTATGTAAAAGCAAAGTCTGGAGCTGCCAAGGCAGCTGAATATTGAGAGACCAAGTTTCTAGAGAGCTAGGAGGACACACAATAGAATCCAACACTGGGATTCTTATTTGATGAAGCCAGCATAATCCAACATTGAAAATAACATGTCAAGAAATGAAAATCATATAATAATTAAAGGGGGCAGGACAAAACTTTGGGAGTGATAGATGTACCTATGGTCTTGATGGTGGTGATGGTTACACGGTGTACACTTATCCCCAAACTCATCAAGTTGTATACATTAAATGTATACATCTTTTTACAGGTCAATAATGCAATAAAGTGGTTTAAAAAAAGAAATGAAAATTATAAATAACACGTGTGTATAAATCTAATCCAGTGATATTTAACAATGAAAATACATCTCGACCAAATGGGGTTTATGGGAAAATCCATTAGTGTTATTTACCATATTAACAGGAAAAAAAGTAAAAAATTATATGATCACTTCAATAGATGCAGAAAAGGCATTTGATCAAATTAAACTCCTACTTGTGGGTAAAAACAAAAAATCAAAACAACTCTTAGCAAACTTGGGAAAAAAGGGAACTTCCTTAATCTGAATAAATAGCTATAAAAAATCATAATTATTGTTAAATTATTTTTTAAATTTCCCCTGAGATCATAAATAAGACAAGGATGTCTGCTGGCAACAATTCTATTTAACACTGTACTGAAGGTCCCAGTCAGTGTAATCAAGCAAGAAAAAGATATAAAAGGCATAAGGATTAGAAATGAAGAAATAAAAACTATCAAGAGAAGGAAGAGCAAATCAAAGCCAAAGCAGGCAAAAGGTTCTTCAAACAAATCAACAAAGCTGACAAATGCTTTAACTGCAAAACTGACTGCATTGACCAAGCTATGAGAGAAGGTTCGAATTATTAAAATCAGAAATAAAAAAGGAACCATTACTACCAACCTTACAGAAATAAAAAAGGATATAGAAATAAAAAGAATAATATGAAAAATGATATGCCAATCGTTTAGACAATTTAGGTAAGAAATAAATTCTTAGAATGGTAAAAGTTACCAAGGCTCAAGAAGAAATAGAAAAGCTTAAATAGATCTTTCGAAAGTAGAGATTCAGTTAGTAATTTTCAAACTATCCTCAAAGAAAAGCCCAGGTCCAGATGGCTTCACTGGGTTTCACAATGTCTATGAAACAATGGAAAAAGAGAGAACACTTCCCAACTCATTCTATGAGGCCATTCTTACTCTGATACAAAAGCCAGAAATTGACACCACAATCATGAGAAAACTAGACCAATATCTATTATGAATATAGACACAAAAATCTTCAACCAAATACCAAATCAAGCAACATATAAAAAGGATTATAAACCATCACCAAATGGGACTTACCTACCTCAAGAATGCAAAGTTGGTTTAGCACATAAAAAGCAATCACTGTACTAAACCATATCAATAAAATAAAGGAAAACAACACATGATCAACTCAATGCACACAGAAAAAGCATTTGACAAAATCTAACACTCTGTCAACAACAACAAATTAGGAATAAAAGGAATCTTCCTCAACCTGATAAAAGGCATCTATAAAAACAGTACAGCTAATGTCATACTTAATGATGGAAGATTGGCTGTTTCTCCTAAAGATCAGGAACAAAACAAGGTTATCCACTTTTATTCAACATTGTACTGGAGGTTCTAGAAAGGGCAATTAGACAAGGAAAAACAATAAAAAGCACCCAGATTAGAAAGATGGAAATAAATCTACCTCTATTTTCTATTTCTAGCTATATATAAAAGATGACATCTCTTATTATACATATAAAATCCTAACATGTGAGATTGCTGTCAAAGGATTAAACTATTGCTAAATCTCTCTCCATAGACATCACTGCAATTCCACACTGCCACTAGTGATGTTAGAGATGACTGTTTTCATAGAGTATTGCCCACAAAATGTGTTGCCAAGTACGCCAAAACGCCCTATCCTCACTCACAGCTGATGATGCGACTTCCTACTTAAGAGAAAACTGAAGCAGTAAGAACTTGCAGACTCCCATGGCCACAGCCTTGGGTCCCATAATCTCTGCTCTCTTGCCTCTTCCCGTGGATGAACCGTCCTTGCTCCTAGCTCATGCCACTTACCCCGTTAGAGCTCCATTTTCACCTATGGAAGCACATTGTCACGCGGGGCGGCCTGCGGGGTCTCAGCTCCCGCTCCCCACATAAGAACGCAGGACATAGTGAGGCCAAAAAGGAAGACCCACGGAGCCATAGGTAGGGGAGTCATACCACTGTAGTCTCACTGGAGGCTGGATTCACACGACATGCGACCTGCTGTCCGCTTTGCTGCCAACCGACTGACGCTCCTTGACTCTCCAACGCAGCCACGGCAGTTATATTAGTGGCCAACAGCTCAATGGCCACAGCTGACGGCCATCTGCTACCCGAGCCAGCACCTTCCCACATGAGGCCGAGAGCCTGGAAACTGCTCTCTGGGGTTCTGTCCGCACAAACATACTCCAACAATTTTACATACACCCTTTCTCCTAGATCACCGTTTTGCTGAATCGTTCCCATCAGCATACAAATACGCTGTTTACTTCTCCCATGACAAAGACCCTTCCTGGAGGGTGGAGACACTTGAACGAGATGGGGATGGGAAGGGAGAGGGGGAAAAACATACCTTCTGCTCTTCAGGAAGAAATGGAGGCATTCTCTGTTAATGATTTTGAAGCATACTCACCTGGTAACAGTGCTCTCTACACCAGTGGCTGTCAAGTTTTAGGGTGCAGCAGAATCACCTGAAGGGCTTGTTACAGCAGAGTTTCGGAATCAGTAGTTCTGGGAGGGACCCTAACACTTGCATCTCTAACATATCCCCAAGTGTCACTGATTTTGCTATTCCCATCACCTCACTTGGAAACCTGGTGCTCTACCCCTCTTTGTCCATTTGACACAACACGTCTAAATTCAACACAATCTACATTAATTGTGCATTTGTCAACAAACTTCAAGTGGGGAAATGATCTCTTTTTTTCGAATTATAAGCTACATAACCTTAAAAAAAACACACACAACATTCCTCTTGATCTCACTGCCCTCCACCTACCAACTACTGTTTGATTACCTTGTTCCTCTCTGAAGCAAAATCGCTGAAAAGAGCTGCCTGTTACCGGCTGTTTCTAATTCTAAATCTTTCTTAAACTCATTCGAAGCAGGATTTCCCTCCTTCCATTCCATCCCGCTGCTCTCATCAAGGTCTGAGATGCCCTCCATGTTGATAAATTTTCGAGTCTAAACTCTCATCCGATTGACCTATCAGCAGGCTTTCACCATAGATCACACCTTTCCCCTCTCCTCCCTGACTTCCAGAACACCAGACACTTTGGGCTTCCCTCCTACATCACTTGACACTCCCAGTCTCCTTGGTGGGTTCTCCCCTTTTTCCCTTCATCAATTTTGGCATGCCCCAGCCATTAGTCCTAGAGCCTCTTCTTGAACTATCTTATTCATCCTACCCTGTGGCAATAAATAACGTCTACAGGCTGACAATTGCCAAAGGGTTTTATCCAGCCCTAAACTCCAGACTCATAGATCCAGGGACCTTCTTGACATCTCTACTTGAATATCTAATAATCATCTCAAGTTCAACATGGTTCATTCCTGATCGTCTCCTGTTCCTCCTGCAGCCTTCCCCGTTAGCAGTACTGATAGCAACTCCATCCTTCCCATCCTTCCTGGATTACTCTCTTTCTCTCACACCTCACATCCAAACTGTCAGGAAATCCTATCAACCCTTCCTTCAAAATATCCCCACCATCAGACATCCGTAACACCACTTCTCACCTGCTTCTGCTCTGGTTGGAGCTCCCTACATTACTGCAACAGGCTCTTTCCTCTTGCCATTCTACAGTTTGTTCTCAGCACAAGCCAGGTCCCCTCCCCCCTCTGCTCGAAACCCCACACCAGCTGCCATTTCACACAGAGTGAGAGCCCACGACCTCCTGTGGCCTACAAGGCCCTATCGGTCTCCTGGCCCTGACCACCGCTCTCACCTCCTTGCTCTCTGAGTCAGCCACACAGGCCTCTTAGCTGTTCTGCAAACCGGCAGGCACATTTCCGCCCTGGGGCCTTTGTTCCCTTAGGTATCAGCTCCACTAACTCCTTTAGATTCTGCCCTGCTCAGGATGCTACCTCCCGGTGCTCTCAACTTGCTACTTCCATTCAGTCCTTATTGCACTTAACACACACTATATTTTGAGGAGAAATGGAAAGAATCTTCTCCCCATAGGACTCCAGACTACTCTACGGTGCCAATCAGAGAAACTGGCACTCTGCTCACCCATCCGTCACCAAAATTTTGCCCACAGAGGCCAGACATAAACCAAAGTCCCCCAGGGGCCAGACACAAAGCAACCTAGACCCCAGGCCTGATTTAAAGAACCTATATAAAGGGATGCCCAGATATGTGTGAATCTTAGTTTTTACTCAGATATAAACCTCTGCTCCATATAACATGAAGTGATTGGATTGGGCGATTTTGGGTCTTTTCTACTCCTAAATGTTATTACACTTAAACTTAGTTTAAAGATTTAAGATCCATTTTACAACGTACTAATTATTTTTAATGCGTGTTCCAAGCATGATCCTCTACCTAAAAAAAAAAAAAAAAAAAAAAAGTAAGTCAAATTGCCTAAAAGCTCTTCTGTGAGCTATTTTATCATGAACAGGAGTCCCATGTCTATCTATACTGGGTAAAGGGCCTGACATTCTGATTGGTCAATCATTCAATGCATTAGCTCATTTTTTCACCCTCCTGTGATTCAACTGGTCATTTGACACAAACTCTCTGAATAAACCAGTTGTAAAAAGACATTTTGGAAGACCATTTCTCTAACTGCAATGGGACACTGTGGCCTATATAAAACTGGAAACGAACAAGGATCTTAAAGGTATATTTAGCTATCCGTTGTCTAACGCGTTATTTGTTAAAATAACCTCATCTCCCAGCCTTGGTGCTCAACTAAGACAAAGCAAAGAGAATAACTACAGGTCAGGTTGGCTTTTCCTGGGAGATGGAAGTCTATGTGACCTAATTTTTCTTGTCTCTCTATTTATTTTAAACTTTTATTTGGAAATAATGATGGGCTCACAGGAAGTTGCAAAGATAGAACAGAGGGGTCCCTCTTAGCCTTCACCCAGTTTCCCCCAATGCTTACATCTCACATAGTTACAGTCTAATATCAAAACCAGGAAATGGACACTGGTACAGTGTGTACGTATAGTTCTATATCATCTTATCACACGTAGGCTCATCACTGCAATCCAGATACAGAACTAGTCCATCACCACCGAGATCTCCCCAGTACCACTCCTTCATAGTCAGACCTCCATAGTTAGACCTCTCGTCTCTACATAACCTATTTTTTTTTTAACTATTTAAGGCCTCAGGCGGAATTCCCCTATTGTGACACAGGTATTCCTAAAAATTCCAAGAACAGACCTCCATTATTTTCATAACCAAGAAATCCCTGACAACACATCAAAGCTCTCTTTTGAGCCTGGGCTCACAGCTATGGGTTTACTTTATTGCCAAAAAAAAAAAATTAATTAATTAATTAATACAATAAAATAATAAAATAAAATAAAACCCTCAGATGTATCAGAACCTTTCTAGGAATATTTAACATTCAAATATATTTTAGTTCACTTACTCTATTTTCACCCTGGCTGAATTGAAGCATGGATTTTTTTAAAAAACAACCTTAATAAGCAATTGTTTAAAATGCCTGTTCCAATGACCTATTTCCATGCTCAATGAGACATGCAGTGTGGATCCAGGGTTCTGAGGTATAACATTCAATCACTTTCTCTCTCCAATGTGAGAGAAAAGTCACACCATGTTAGAGAGAGAGCTATCAGTCATAAGTATTTAAAATACAAACCCTCTCACTGCCATGGAAACATTCCCTCTGTTACCTTGCCCAATCTTCACCAGTTTTCTCCTCCTACTGTGCCATCTTTCCCCTTTTCCAGCTGCAGATCCTATAAGAGTCCTTTTCTTCCCACTTACATAATCCCTCCAAATGCACTGAAGTGAATTCTATCTGCAGACGTTCTGCTAACTCAAAATTTTCAAAGATATGGATACATGGTATAGTTTTACAATTAAACAGTACCCAACTATGCACAGAGCTATAAATCTGCTTTTTTCACTCTACACATGAACATTTTCCCATGTCGTTAAACATTTCATTCTTTTTAAAGGCCTATTAATGAGAAGAATTCTGGCAAAAGAGCAGATGTGGATCCATACTCCCTGCTAAAAATATCTAGAAATGCTGGATAAAATGTAATACTCAAACAAATTTTAATACATACCCTACCTTGAAAGGAGAGTCAATTTCCAGGGTTCATAATGGAAGAAAGAAATCGGAGCCTCGGGTTTAGCATGGAAAGTCCTGCATCCAGAGAAATGCCTCAGTCCTTGGCAACCAGGAGAGCAGTCAGCCCGGTGGTCGGCCCGGTCCAGAGAAGTAAGGGTCTGACATGCAATGGACTTGTTTCAGGCCAGATGTGGACTCCAGGGCAGAATCTGACACTCTTAACTCTCTTAGTCCCAATTGTTTGCTGATTCTCTTGGATTGTCTATGTAAATAGTGACATTGTATGCAAATTACAGACGTTGCCTCATTCAGTCTTTACAAGTGGTTTCTTTTTTTCATAGGATTTCTTGGGCTAGACCCTGTAGTATTATGCTAAATAGTAGCTGTGATTTCAGTTTCCTTGTCCCTGACCTTTAAGGAGAAATACTGCTAAATTTTCTCCAAGTATGTTCATTTTAGTTTACTTATATAAGGTTAGGGGAGTTCCTTTCTATTTCTAGTTGGCTAAGATTCCTTTAAATCACAAATGGGTGTGAAAACACTTTATCAATTGCTTTCTTCTGCACCTTTTCAGAAAATCATATAATTTTTCTCCTTCAGCCTATTAATGTAATTATATTCCTATGCATTCCAGCACGGAAACATCCTTGCCCTTCAGGAACAAAACCTACTTAACATGTTGTTGGACTCAGTACACACACACACACACACACACACACACACACACACAGAGGATTTTTGTATCTATTGAGGGGAACAGAGTTTGCTACCTCAAAATATGCCGATTTTGGACTGCTGATTATTTTGAGCTGGTTATTTTTAAGAAACAGAAGATTCAGGAACAAACTTTGACCTTTCCTCTGACTTCCTAAAAGAATTTAAATGGATGATGTGTTACAGAATTGTACACCGGAAACCTATGCAACTTTACTAACCATTGTCACCCCAATACACTTTAATTAATAAAAAGAAAAGAATTTAAACGGAGAAATTTTTCCAGGAAGAGAGTGCTTAGCACAATATGAACTAAGTGTAGCAGACAGGGAGGAACCTAGCAAAGTCTGTTAGGGACTCCCCTCAGTGTCCCATTGTTTCTGGGTGGCCTGGCAAGAATTTGTTTACCACACATGTGCTCCTTCCCATCTGCCCGTGAACTGCTTTCCTCCCCCCACTCAAGTTCAAACAACTACCGACCTTTCTCCTTAACTCAATATGGCGTATAAGCCTCAACCATCCCACTTGTCTTCAGGTCCTACATTCTAATGGCTATATATATTGTATTATATTATATTATATTTTATATATATAATTATATAATGTATATATAATATAATGTATAATGTATATAATTATATATAATATATCATATAATAATATAATATATAAATGCATAATAAATATAATATATTATATAAAATATATTATATATAATATGTTATATTATATAATAGATCTATTTTATATAATAAATAATTATAATATACATAATATATAATAATATATAATTATATAATATATATAATTATACAATGTATATAATTATATATATCATATAATATATAAATGCATAATAAATATATTATATAAAATATATAATATATAATTATATAATTATACTATGTATATATAATATACATATATAATATATAATATATAATATATAATTATACAATGTATATAATTATATATAATATATAATATATAATATATAATATATAATATAATATATATAAATGCATAATAAATATAATGTAATAATATATTATATAAAATATATTATATATAATATGTTATATTATATAATAGATCTATTTTATATAATAAATAATTATAATATACATAATATATAATAATATATAATTATATAATATATATAATTATACAATGTATATAATTATATATATCATATAATATATAAATGCATAATAAATATAATATATTATATAAAATATATAATATATAATTATATAATTATACTATGTATATATAATATACATATATATAATATATAATATATAATATATAATTATACAATGTATATAATTATATATAATATATAATATATAATATAATATATACAAATGTATAATAAATATAATATAAATATATATATTATTATACTATATTATATTAAATTGACATAAGACAATTATCAAGTGACAGCAACCACATTTAATTATATATGTGGTTACTGTCACTTGATAATCTGTCTCATGTCAATTTAACTCTTAGGCCAGCTAGAAGAACTAAGAGGGGCAATTTCCCCTCCCCCACACTATGTCTTTAAGTTAAATTGGATTCTAACAGTATTTTCTTGCACTGTCTTCTGGTTGTAGTATCGACAGCTTTTTCTGTTATTCTACTTTTTGGAACAATTTGGGTAAGATTGGGTTTATCTGTTCTTGACATTCACCTTAATATTCACCTTAAAATTTGGGGTGTGACCCTGGGGACAATGAGGGAAAACAGTACAACTGAAAGCTCTGAGCCTACCTACTCTTCTGTCTGTGGGCTTTGTCCGTCTCCTACAGTCCCTTTCATGAACTGACCCTGCCTCAAAGCCTTTGATAGATGTTTAGTTGTTATGTTTGACACTGAGTTCCATTAACTTCCCTGTCACTTTTTTGGCATTGGCGGGGGTGAAAGTGGGGGAGGGATCCACATATGACAACTTGGTTTGTGGGGATGAGAAAGGGGCCACATACTAAACCTGACAAGCTCAGGGGAGGCCAGCATGGCAGGCCCTACAAACTCAGAAACCAAAATTAAAAACACAGGGTGGTCTGAAGATAAAAATTCCCCACTGAAAGCGGGTCATGGCGGGTAGGGACATCCTAGGCCTGTAGCTTCCTTGACAAAGGTCAATCTTTACCTTAAGTGAGCCTGTCTAGTGTCTTTTTGCCTCTGAGATAACATACCCTTGAAATGTCAGAGTCATCCCCTTTCTTCCAGACCCCTCAGGGCACAATCCACAGACACCAGAGCAGGAGACCACAGAACCCCTCATTGTTATCTGGTTCCCCGAATACCATCTCTGTGTGCTGTGATGGCAATTATTAACTATCCTGTACCCACCAATGTAAAACAAGTATGTGTCTCTCCATTTTACTTTTTATCCAATCCCAGAGATTTCCCAGCTCTGCTTTCTCCCACCCCCTTAATCTACCACCCATGGATTTCATGTAACCCTCTTTACTTTCACCTCCTCCTTTGATTCTAATGTATAAAATAAGCTGCAAAACTGCCATCCTCTGGAGCTGTTTCTCAATCCATTGAGATTTTCTTGCCGACAACTGTCGTCAGTTTGGCTCAAATAAACTTATTAAACTTCTCTACAGGTTTGGACATTTGGTACGCCAACATTTGCCATAGATGGCTATTATCCTCCATGGCTGGTTTCATGGGTGTGCAGTCACACAGGGCCCAGCTCTTAGCAGGGCCCTGTACTTGGTTTAATGCTCTGTTGTTACCACCTTGAAATTTGTAGTAATTGTGAACAGGGAGCGCCACATTTTCAGTTTGCACGAGGCACCACACAATACATAGCCAGTCCTGCCATTCCTGAATATCATTCCATTTGAGTATCACCTCCCTCTGTTGTGTCTTCTACCCTGAACTTCTATAACCCAGGTCCAGCTATGTTTTCTTGGCAAACCCTCTGCCTGAGATCTGGGGCCGGCAGCAGCTAACCTAAATGGAACACATTACAGCTGGGTCAGCCGGGCAATCCCATAGCAGATATTACCGTTCTCCTAGTCCCCCAAGGGAGTGCTGTACATCATTTAGACCACAAATAGACAAGAAGTACTCACAAAATGCCGTGATGAATAAAAGGTGCCTTTGCTACTGAACTTTACATCTATCCAGCTTTTCTACCAATGCCAGGGCCTAAGACGGAAAGATCTTTGTTTTTGACCATTTGGTGATTCTTGGTTTAAAGTCTCAATGTCCGTGAAGTTGGGAAGAATGTCCATCACCTCTAGCTTTAAAGCAGTCACCCCAGTCGGTGTAAGTTCAAGCTCTGCAGCAAAGGTACTTCTCACTTAGCTGGTGTCTTTTCGTTTGGAACAGTGCCGGTAATGGCTGGAGGGACACGGCTGTGACTGTTGAGGTTTGCATGGTAGCGACACGCTGAGGATCTGCTCACCTGTCTCTTGCAGGGCTTGGTCATCCATCAGACGTGATTTAGGGGTGCATTAGGCACTGGTGTTGGAGACAGCACTCTGAACAGCCTTATTTCCTTTCCACTCTTGTGAGGGTCCCTTTGGCCTTTAATCTTTAATAGTTAACAACCCTCAATTGCTTCAACTTGTCATGTCTGGTCCCGTTGATTCTGCATCTTTAATTGTTCGATTGCCACTCTAAACTCACATTCTTTCTCCTCAGCATACCCTGCAACCTAGCTTGTAATCTGTTAGATAGAGAACAGTGATGGATGCTTTTCTCAGACTGTTTCTCTTTTTTACAGATCGCAGCTGCTTTGCTAAACTGTCCATCTTATATTCTAAAGTAGTTGTTTCCTTATGTAATTGTGTTGTGTTACTTATTTCTACCCAGAGAACTTTTTTGGTTGTTCTTTTCCTTTTAGTTTGCCCTGAATGCACTTCTTAAAATTTACAGCAGCAGCATCAGATGATTGGGGATTGGCTTTAAAATCAAGCACTTGTTTAGTGAACTCTGGTGAGCACTTGTTGTACGGTTTGACTCTTTTTCTAAGATGTCAGTTCCCCTTGGAAGTGCCTGTTCATCATAGCACGCTGAAGAAGCCCACAAAAACATCTTTGCTTCTAACCCAATCATCCAATAGGTGTTTTATTTACTGAGCAGCTACTATATGCCTGACACTGTCCTAGGCACTTGGACACTGACCAAAACACACAAAATTCCCTGCCCCAGGAGAGCTTATATTCAGTAGGGGAAGGCAAATAATAAACAATAAGCACAATAAATAACTAAATTATAGAGTATGTTCACAGGTGACAAATGCTATGGAAAAAACAGCAGGGTAAGGTGGGGATCAGGAGGGCAGGTTGAAACTTCCTACCTCTCCAGCCTTTACACTCAATGTTCCTCTCTGCTCTCCTCTCATAAACACTTCTTCTCCCCATCCTATACAACCAACCAATCACTGTCCCGTATTTCTCTGATTCCCTTCACAGCCAGCCTTCTTCAACAAGTTGTCTGCACCCTCTGCTTTCACTTTCTCACCTCCCTGCAACTCAGTCCTTTTCATGGAAACTGCTAGCGCCAAAGGCTCCAAATGACTTCCATGTTACCAAATCCAGTGGAAATGAATCAGAATTTTGATACTGTTGATCACTCCCTCTTCCTTGAAAGATATCATCATCCTCTTGGGTTTCATCGTACTGCTCTCTCCTTCTCATCCTCGTACTTCTCAAATCTCCACTAACTGCTGCAATACTTCTGACCATCCTTTAAATGCTTGTGTTCCTCTGTATTCTATTCCATTAACTTCTTTTTCACTTATTCTTCCTGGTTTAAACTAATCATATACTGTGACTTCAATTATCATCGATGACTCTTAAACCTTGATATTAAAACAGACCTTTTTCTTGTGCTCCAGACACATGCATCTAACAGCCGATTAGTCATCTCTACCTAGACAGCCCATAGGCACTTCAGCCTATCCAAAAATGACTCATCCTCCCTTGCCAAACCTGCCCTTCTTCTCATTGTGCCATCTCAGTGAATAGCACCATTCTCTTTCCGGTTGACCCATCATTTAGAAACCTGCAATTCATACTCCCCTTGAAATCCCCTCATTTATCCCTCCATGCACATGAATCACCAAGTCCTGATGATGATCCACGCTGAACAGCTGAGATCTATTTCCTTCTAGCCATAGTAGCACTACCCTAGTCCATGCTACCATCCATATTTTCTCATCCATATTAACACAACAGCTTCACAGCTGGTTCCCGTGGCCCTAGTGCTGCTCATTTCCAATTCTCCACACACTGGTCAGGTCAGGGTGACCTGTAAGGATACAGATGTAAGCGTATCATTCCTTTGCTTAAAACCCTTCATTGGTTCCCTTCTGTCCAGAGGATAAAACCCAACTCTTTGATGGGAGTTATATTCTGATCTAACATCTGTCTCAAAGTTACTGTCATCCTGAACTACTAGTGGTGCTGCTAATACTCTACGCACGTGAGCCTCGTACCTGAAACATAATTCCCACCACACAATAGGTGATTACATGGTAAACACCTATCGATCCTTCTCATCTTTCATTTTATGTCTCTTCCCAAAGTCTGGGCTATGTGCGCCCATAGAACTTTGCCACTCCTCCTATAATAGCCCTGTCATTACTTCTTTACCTGGCTTCCTCCCCAGCTGGACTATAGAGCTCCATGAAGGAAAGGCAAGTCCATCTTACTCATGACTATGTCCCCAGAACATGGAAAGTTCATGGCCCATAACAGTGGCTCAATCAATGTTTGCTGAATGGATGAGCAACAAGCCCAGGTAAACTTGAGCCCCACACATGTCAAAAGGGGAAAATGAATCATAGTGTGTGTGTGTGTGTGTGTGTGTGTGTGTGTACGTGTGTGTGTATACACACATAGATACAGAGGGCACAAAAAAATGTATACATGTTTTAACAAAGGAAAAAACTGTATTACAATTGTAATACTCAATATATACCAAGAACAAAAGATGAATACAAGTCACGTTTGACTTCTGTAATTACGAGAGGTGCTCAAAGTGGTTACCATCAAAAACTATTATAATAGTTTTTTTCCTTTCTTAAAATGTGTATACTTTTTTTGGCACTATATATATATATATACATATATATATATATATTTAAATTAATTTATGTATGTCACAGAATATAATAATTTTCTCTGAAAAGTAAAGAAAACATAACAACAATGTTTAGTTCTGGCTAGTATGATTATGGTTGATTTTTTTCTTTCTTTTATATAACCTTATTTGCCATATTTTCTGTAATAAGTATGTCTGACTTTTATGGTGGAAAAAATACTGTTATAAATTATAAAATACAATGAAGAACCCTAAAAATATTTTTACCTCTTTCCCTCAAAATAAACAGAGCATCATATACAGTGAAAATGATCTCTGGTTTTTTCATCCACTTTGCTGGAAGGTAAATAACATGAAATCTCTGCCTTATTTAATGCCAGCTGAAGTATGTGTTCATAACATAACCCAGGTTGCCCAAATCACATCACTATCCAGGACCTCAAATACCACCAGTGCTCTTCATATGGTTTTTAAACATTCCATAGAAACTATTTTGAATAAAAAGAATCCGGAGTCTGGTTTGATGCACAAAAACAGAACTATCAACTTTATTTTATATTCTAAAGAAAACATGACAACAATAAGAATTAGCTGTTGTCCTAAAACTGTCCATCAAGGTTGAATGACTGAGACAGTCTCCTGTGCTCCAAATGGTTTGCTCTCTTCTCACTTGGAAAGTAATGCTACGGGAGAAAAGGGAAGGAGAGCTCAACAATGTGAAAGAACTGGTACGTACACATCACGCTTTGTTATAAAAGGAAATGATCAACAAGGCTCTTAAACTCTCTATATTTAATGTTATGATTAACTTACGTATTTTCAGTTGACTAGTGTATCATCTTCCATTACTGTGAGGCATACAGACGAGACACACTATTGCAAATACCACTACAATGACCATTTCTGCATAACAGGGGTAACTTCCATGCCCCAGTGAATGGCCCAAAGAAATCAAGTTTTGTTCATCTAGTTGTAATGTCATATATGTGTGCATATATGTGCATGTGTTCATTGCATCACATTTATACAAAGTAATATAGAGGTATGTGCAATAATATACATGTATGATTATTATATATACTTATTATATTACCTTATGTGACTAATATACACACACATACACATATAATACCTTAGGTAAGTATTTTCTTTTGTTTCTTCTGAGATAATCACTTTTCTTACTCATCTACCCCAACCTCTCATTTTACAGCTTGGTGAACTGAGACCCAGGAAAGTTAAGGGACTTGCCAAAGCTCCCACTATAATGGTACAACTGGGACTAGAGTCAGTCTCCTGACACAAAATTCAATGGCCTGTTATACCACTCCTCCGCTTCTTTGTAACTGAGGCTAGAAATGAACACCTTACATTTGAACAACACATTGCAATTTTCAAAGCATTTGCACATACATTATTTTGTTTGAACTACACAAAACTCTCGGTTGATTGCATTAAGGAGCTGAAAGGTTGAGTTACTTGCCCATGGAAACGCCACTAGTTAATGACCTGAGTCTCCTGACTCCCAGTCCAGTACCCTAATCCCTGAAGTATATGTCTTTTCTCACCAACCATTTTATTCTTACTTGGCCCCTTCACAATTACTGTAGGAGGAAGAGACCCAAGCAAAGGCGGGGAGTATGTAATCTTGCACAAGTAAGGCCCAGGTAGGCCCTGGTGCATGACTCTGGGATGCCCTCCCTCAACCTCTTCTAGAACTGCATTGTGTGAGTTTGAGGGGCAGGGAGCTGAAACTAACAGCTAAAATCTAGGATTCAATCCCCGATATGTCAGACTCCTGAGGCTAGGCTCCTTCTCCATGGATACATGGTATGGTCAACATACGTGGGGGACTACGGCCATTATTTAGCAGGAGTGTCTGTCATGGAGCCTCAGAGTCAGAGAGGCCAGATTCCATTTCTTTGTTTCCCCTGAAGGGCTAAACCGTATATGACAAATAACATGATGCTCAGACAACTCAGTGCATTTCTTGATCACCGTCCTCCCTTACAAACATCCCTAATGATATCATTCCAGAAGCTGATATTCCCGTGGTCCAAACATTTGTGGGGTAAAAAACAAGCATCGACTGACCCAAGATGATGGTAATGAGAATCACATATCAAGTTCTCCAACTTTGTATCTTATTGTGAATTACCTTTGGTTTCGGCCTCCTTTCTTTCAATAAAGTCTTCCTCATCTTCCATTTCCAATCCTAACATTTCAGTATCCCGCCTTTGTCTGTTTCTTCGCGTCTTCAAATCCTTGAAAGCTTTGTCAATTTTTCTACGTAAAGAATTGGCCCAAGTGCTGTAATATGAAAAGTTTGAAGTAAAACCTTAATTCTCAACAGTGACAGAACAATAAAAATGGCAAGTTACAAGGAAGAGGCTATTTGCTCACATAACTGTTTCCATATTCCCACCTGATGGTTTAACTCACGAAATGTAATAAATCTGATAGAGAGCATTACATTTGGCCCACTAATATTTCTCTTTGTAACCATTATTATTACTCAGTACACAGCTATTTTCATCATTTGATTCTCCGCAACAGGAATACCGTCCTGCTTCCCTCTGCTGACATCAGTGCCACCCACTCTTCAAGACCCAGCTTATGTATTATTTTGCCCTTTCACTCATTATTGTCATCATTTGGTTTTCAGTCCTCACTTCCTTGCACTTGTGTGGACAGTGGACGGAGGGGGGTAATTAAGAGTTTATCATAGGCCAAGAACATGGCTAGGCACTTTATAATTTATCTCATTTAATCCTCCCAACAATCCTGTACGGTGAGTATTATGTTTCCTATTTTGCAAATGGTTAAACTGGGGCTTACAGAGGTAAGATAACTCACCCAAGGTCACACATGGCTGGTGAATGGAGATGCTAGCATTGGAACCCTGGTCTGTCTGACTCTGAAGTACAGACTTTCCCGTAGACCACATCACAGCATTAGCGAATAATAACTAGTAATAACAAGTACGATAGACTTCCTACATGCCAAGGCCTGTGTATAAGCGCTTCATACACACAGTCTTATTTAATCTGCATGATGACTTGATGAGACAGGTACCATTTCCATCATTTCCATTTTTCAGATGGGGAAACTGAGGCACCGAGAAAGAAAGTAACTTGCTCAAGCTCACCAGGTGACTCAGGAGTGGAGCCAGGATACAAATCCAGACCTGCCTGAACCTCAAGCACAATCTCGCACCCACTATGCTAACCTGTCTCTTTTTCGCTTGGAGCTTGGAAATAACTTCAGGTAAGAGTCTTACCTACCCCACAGAGCCTGGGAACAAATGAGGGCTCAGGAAATATTAGCTGGTTTTTATGTTTATAGAGCTTTCACTTTCTAAAGACCTAAACACAAGCCAAGGAGTAAAACAGGAATGCTCAAAGCTCAGGTAAGGATGGAAATCCAAAAGAGAAAGAAAGATTTGTATATAATATTATGAAGAGGCAATGACAAATACATACTCCTATCCTCAGCTCAAAGCTAGGTAGTGTACAGAATAGGATACCTGGTCCCTGACGGGGCTACTTAGCTACCAGGTTTACTACAGAGCAACCAGGTTCTGAGTATGTGGGGCCCAGATAGATAAGCCTGTCTCGGAAATGATGACTTTGAAGATAATGCTCACTTTTCTTCCCTCAAAGTACATTACTGGGTTGTCACTGAGCTATACTAGGTAAGACAGAGAAAGCAAATAAACACCTTTTCCTCAATTAATCATAAAAATGTCACCAGGCATAAATGAAATAGTGGGTGAAGGCCAAAACTGTATTTATATAATGTACCTACAGCCTCTTTATGTTGCAGTACTGTTAACTACAGTCTCAAAAAATAATAACTAAAACAACTACATAGTTCTCAGTCCCTTGGGGCCAGATGTGTTTCAGAATGCAGAATATTTTCGATTTTAGAAAGGCGATATCACATGATAAACTGAATATACTTGATACTCCCATGATACTCCCATGGGATCTGAGGCAGCATCTCATGATCAAACAGTAATATTTCTACAACAAAATATATAAATATTCACTCAAAGCATTAAATAACAACTAGAAAGTATGTCAGGTCAGGTCAGATCAGAGTTGGCGGTCAAATGAGTTAGCAAAAAAGCTTTAAGTTTGCAGAATTTTTTGAATTTCAGAATTTTAGACAAGAAATTAGGGACATACTTTTTCCTAATGCTGTGACTTCAATATATCTTACTTCACGTGATTAAAATGACTATGTTTTCTATATCTGCAGATTTTATTATTTTAAGTTTAATGGTGAACATTTCACCTTAATTAACAAAGAAAAATGTAGCAGCCTTATTATTTCAAAACCCACTGCAAAGGACTTGGTTTTAGGTTCAGCCTTCTAACATTCATTACTGAGATCCAAACTTAGATATTCTGCCCAATATCTAACGAGAACGCCCAAGGTGGAAAGCAGAGGTGAAAAGACTTGTTCGGTGTCCTAGAGGTGATTTTCTTCTTTTCATATAAAATGTCATATATTGTGGCCAGCAATTGTATGGAACTAATCCCATATTCATTCACACACTGACATATTTCCTCAATTAAGAGAAAAACATTATTCTAAAGACTACAGGCATAAAGATGAATAAGGCATGGGATCTGCCCTCAAGGAGATTAAAATTTAGAAAGGAAGACACAGATGTAGGCTGCTAATTATATCACATTGAGATAATCCAAGGAGAGGTAAGCAGATTGGTAGGAGACAAACAGGAAGAAGCCTGACCCAGTTTGGGCAGGAGATTTGGGATCAGCTTCCTAGAGGAGGTGACATGCAAGCTGAGGTCTGCATCCTGGCTGGAAACACTGAGTGGGCCCACTGGGAATTTCCAGTGACACAGATGCATACAGTTTGGGAATTCTTATCTCTAGGAATTCCCAGGAGCCTTGATCTAGGGGCAAAGAAGTGGTGTGGATTCAGTTTCAAAGAAACAAAGGATTTAGAAAGAATGGATTCAGTAATGTATCAGGCCATAGGATCCAGGCTGGATTTAAAAAAAAAAAAAAAAATCAGAGGATATTAAAAAGATCGAAGACCAGAGAAAAACAGAGTTAAAGAGCCTGGAGGTCTCAGTGAGAACAGGTGTAGCAAGAGCAAAGGCAGGAAAATCCTCAAGGACAAAGTTTTCTTCATTGGTTAAAGAGTAGGATTTTCAAGTTTAAGAATTCAGAGACTCAGAGGTTCCATTTTTGATGAACGTCAAAGTTCAGGATATGGGTGTGAAAAGTGGGTGGCCCATGCAGAGTACAGAAGAGACTCCTTAGAACTGAGTCCAGTAGGGAACTCTGACGCTATGGGGTTAGATGGTTCACGATACGGACAGTGCAACTGCCCAGGAAGATGATCAAATGGAGAAGAATACAACTGCTACCATGTGCCTGGACCAAAGGAGGAGTTCAAGAACTGTCTGCAGAAAGAATGAATAAATGGCTGAATGGGAGAGTCCAGTGGACTTCCAAATGGCCTGCATGCTAGATTCATGTGCACTGCTGTAAAATAAAGACACATTTCAGGACCAAACCACGGGTTTATTAAATCAGAATCTCCTGGGTACAATCTGGGCATCTGTATTATTAAATATTCCCAAGGGTACTTCCATAGAAGCCATCTACAGACCAGAGTTTGAGAGACACTGGTCTAGTGGGTTGATTTTCCTATGTTTCTTAACAAACTAAATTATTATATATATATTATATATTATATATAATTGTTATCTATTATATGTAATTGTTATGTAATATATATTATATATAACATATATAATAATTGTTGTATTATATATTATATATGATTATATAATATATGTATACATAATATACATATATTATATAATCATATATAATAACGATTATACATAATATATATAATCATTATACATATATTTATTAAAGTTAATTGGGATGACAAAATATATATTCTTTAATATAGTTAAAAACATAACATCAATTTTATAGACAGTAAATTTTATAAGTTTAACTTATCATTTGCAACATCACAAAGATAGAAAATCCACAGAAATAACTAATTAGATCATTCCAATCATTATTTACTGAGCTGCCTACCACATGGTTTAGAGACCAGTGGTTCTCAAACCTGGATGGATTAATGCATGAGAATTACCTGTTGGGATTGTAAAACACAAATTGCTGGGCTTTAAACTCAAAATTTCTGATTCTGTAGATCTGCGGTGGGGCCTGAGAACATGCATTTCTTACGTGTTCCCAGGGGATAATAATGATGATATTGGTACAGCTCTAGACTCAGAGAAGTATGCCTCTGATCCTCATGGGAATTCCAATTTAGCCAGAGAAAGAAAACTAATACCGAGGAACCAAGTATAATTATGTTAGATAATGTGCATAAGAATACAAGCACCGCAAAAGGTTCCAAGCAAAGAGAAAACATTGGGACCTGGAGCAGTTGCAGAATCCTTCATGGGAGAGTTTGGGCAGCTGCAATTTGAAGGTCAGAAAGAACTCAAGTAAGTAAAGATGATCAAGAAGAACAGTCCCAAGATCTGGAAGCAACACGGGCTAAGTAAAGAGCAGAGGCAAGACTAAAGCCTGGGGTATGCCGAGAAAGTAAAGGTAGCTCCCTGGCTGGAGCAAAAGATACACGGAGTGTTCTAAGACACATTACTGGAGTTATAGGATGAGTCCAATACAGATAACATTGAAAGCCACAGCCCTTTGAGTAGACCTGAAGCAATAAGATGCCATTGTGTTTTACCTCCATTTCTTCTCTTCCTATTTTCTATAGTAGGAAAAGCAAGGAACTCAGAAGACAGATTGGAATCCCTGCTATTTTAGAAAGATACGTCTGGCAGGACTTTAAGTGATGGATTAGAAAGAGAGTAGAGTAGGAGTCCAGGTATATGTCCAAACTGGGCTGGCCAGCACCCTTAGTCATTCCCTCCTTCCCAAGGGTACAGCCATACATTCCTATGGAAGTGCCAGGAAACTTCCCCAAAACCCAACTCCTAGCCATCTCCCAAGCCCCACTTGCAGCTCCATCCCAGTTACTGTCTCTCTTCTATGAACTCTTTGGATTGGGTATCTCTGATGCCCTCCTTGGCTCCCAATCCTGCCTTTGCCCACGGATGCTAGCTAGCCTTGTGGTGTGAATTGACTGTACCCCTAAAATTCATATGTTGAAGCCCTAACTCCCAGTGCAGGGCCTCCAAAGAAGTGAATAAGATTAAATGAGGTCATAAGGGTGGGGACCCAATCAGTAAAATTAGTATCGTTATAAAAACTAATGTTTTGGGGTTTTATTTTTATGTATGTATCTACTTTTACTAAATCCAGAGAGCTTGTTCTTTCTCTCTCCCCCGGCTCTTGCATGCATCAAGGAAAGGCCGTGTGAACACACAGCAAGACTGTGGTTATCCGCAAGCCTGGAAGAGAGCCCTCACCAGAAACCAAACCAGCTGGCACCTTGATCATGGAATTCTAGCCTACAGAACAGGGAGAACATAAACGTCTATTGTTTAACCCACGCAGACTGTGGCGTTTTGTTATAGCAGCCCTAGCAAACTAACACCTCTTAGTTCCCTTTTGCTCTTTTCCTGAAACCACTTACCCAGGACAGTAGTTGAAAACATACAAGACCTGGACTAAGCTGTGACAATGAAATGGGAAAAGAGGCAAATCCCAGACTCATTCCGAAGGAAATCCAAAAAAATGAGAGGGAGACTAAGAGAACAGATGATATATTAAGGATAAAAGAAAGTAAATAGTCACAGATGACTCCAAGGTTCCTAGCATGTGAGACTAAAGAAATCACTGACAGAAATGGACAGGTGTCAAGGAGAGATGATTTGAAAGAAAAAGAAGACAAGTTCAGTTTCGCACATATTGCCTTTGAAGTACTAACAGAACATCTAATTCATGAGGGCAGGTGGAGATGGAACAGGTAGCGGTGAGGATTTGGGGATTCAGATTTAAGAGTCATTCACCCAGAGAAGCACAGAATATTATGGTTAGAAAAGACCTTCAAAATTACCTAACTCAATTCTCCACTCTAATTTTATGAGAAAACCAATAGCAAAAAAAGTTAGGCTCACCATAAAACTGGTAGTAAAGGCAGAAGTACACAGAGAGCTTTTTTTAAATGTTCTTTCTGCTACATACTTGTAATATTCTCTGATAGATAAGAATAAGGCTTTGGGAAACAACCACATTTGGGAGGACAAAGAAAAGCAAATTGTGATGGATCAGAATGGTAAGGGGAACAATGAAATCCAAGGAAGGAAAGATTCAAGAAGGGAGCAGTCAACAGCGACATAAAAAGGTCAAGTTGGATGGGAACTGAGAAAAAGCCACTACGTTTGGCAGTGAGGTTATTAGTTACTTGGAAACAAACTGTTCTTTTTAATAGTATCTAGTATTGCAAAATTCTCAAATGCTGCCCTCAGAGTCCTTGCAATGGGAAAACCTCAGACATAGCATCCACATATAATGAGGTTCTCATTATTTAAGAAACTAAGTTACCTTGAACAGGGTCCAAAAAGAACTGGCTTTCTGCAAATTTCAAATCCATAGTGACTCATGTTAGAGCAGGGTTCCAATTTGCTCACGTTTTCATCGGATAATATTTTATGAAGGTTCTTAGGGCCTAGCCATACTTTTAAAATTTATAGGCTTTATTTCCTTTCTCTGAATTAATATGTATATAATCCTAGGAACTTCAAACCTTGCAGCAGTTGGCTAATTACTGCATAAAGTTTTTTTTTTCTCAAAATAACATTACTAATTATAGTGTACTATATAATGAAACACACAAACATGGGGATTTGAAAATGTAAATGCCTATTTTTAAAATTCAATGGGTGATGATTTTTAGGCAATTTTTGACACATTTATTCCCAATTCTTTACCTCCCATTTTAAGAAACTAAGTGGTATTAAGACTATCTGCATAATGAAAACCACATTACAATACAGAGAATCACGCAGGAGGATTTGTCTAAATGTAGAAATTTTCAGGAACGGCCATCTGGCAAGTAGCATCATTGAAAGTGTATGGGGGATGCGCTATCTGGGTATCAGATGCTCCACCATCTTTAAAAAAAGACACACACATGACTCATTAATTGAAAGGAAACACAGTTTTGTCATTTTCAGACAGTTCTGAATTTTTCCTGACTTCAAAGTTACAAATTCAATCTGATAGGAAGAAAAAGGACATGAAAATGCACTTAATCTGAGTTTCATAGGCATGGTATTATAATGTTTGAAGTTCCCACCTTACCAAAGCTATGTACACACTCAACTATCATATCTCTATATAATACACAGACGCTTAACTAACATACACATACAGATTAAACTTTATCTAAAAACAAATAAAGATCAGAAACTGAGTTTGGCACTCAGGCTGTTATTGGCACTCTATTACTATGCCACCCTCATTTTCCTCTCTCCCTCTAAAGCCCCCTTCCCCGGTTTTCTTTTGTCCCCATCCACCTGATGTGTTCTTTCCTATATATCTACGTAAGTCTTTCTTTTTAAATGTTTTGTAACAGCTTTATTGAGATATAATTCACACACCATACAATTCACCCCCATTTTTATATGGAGGGCGCAGCTCACAGTGGCCCCTGTGTTATTAACACTATGCTCTAACCAACTGAGCTAACCGGCCACCCCCTCCCTACGTAAGTCTTAAACCTACCAGTGACACCTAAACCTAATGAGGCTTGTGATCCTTATTAACGAGAATAAAAATACATCTTAACCTTGAGGAGGCAATGAATTTCCAAACACATCTTATATGCAAGTTTAATAAGGCTATTAGTAGCAAATTCTTACACAGCTTTGCACTAATGCTCTCTGCTCCCTGTATTAGAATGTACAACCAGTTCGGGCTGGCTTGAGTTCTCTGTGTTCCTATCACACCGGAACTCCAGTCAAATGGCTCCGGTGAGCTAGAAAGTTGGTGATAGAGTATTCCGGGGGCAAAGTTCGGTTATCTCTGCTAGAAATGACAAGCAGTGAAGGGGTTTATACAGAGGAGACTCTAACTGGGTGTAATGAATTCTGTGGCAGGGCTCCTCCCCGTCACACCCAAATGTTGTCCTCCCTTCAAAACCCAGCTCAAGTAGCACTTCCCGCGTGGAGCCCACCCTGCCCTCCCCCACTCATCCCAATTCTCACCCACCACCTCGGAGCTTGCATTTATTTATTTATTTTGGACTGATTTATTTTTCCAAATGCATTCCTTTTACGTGTTAAGCCCACCTCCCCTTCTGCCTCAGCGAAGTCTATCATCCTCTCAACCAATGGTACTCCCTCCCCTGGACGCTTAACTCGTCCTAAGATTGCAGTTGTCTTTAACGTTCCTTTCTTTTTCAAAATTTGTACCGTAAGCTTTTAATAGAACATTTGGAAATGAGAGACCATGAAAGAACAAACTACCCATAATTTCACCCTTCTAATGGTAACTGTTACTTATGTACATACTTTCTTACCATCTTTCGTCAGGATGCACATTTTGTACCTAATTGCAATCAGTGAATGGGTTTTAATATTCCTTTAGTTAACATTAAATACATTCAAAAATGTCCTAGTTTATGTTAAGGCTACAAAAAAATAGCAATAATATATACACCTGTGTCCATAGTTTAGCTTGAGGAAGAGAACTTGACCAACCCCGTAGGTAGCCCCCAGGGGTCCCGCCCCCATCCTATTCTCTCCTCCCACCACTATCCTGAAATTTTATCTGTGCTCACCCTGCCTCGGAACTTTTCAAAGTGATTGCCACCACTCATTTTAGTTCTTAATTATATTGCATCTTATATTATTGAACATGTCATGCTTGAGATTCATTTTAAGGCAGATGTAAGCTCCTTATGAGTAGGGCCTGTGTCTCAGACATTGCTGTATCCTCCACATTACCTAGCACAAACAGTAACTACATACGATCAGTTGTGGAAATCATGAAGGAGGCACCCAAAGAGCGCAATATGTATGTTTGGCTCTGGAAAGTGATTATCCGTTTCATCTGAATCACTTTCATTTCTCCTACCTGCTCATATTACTTCTCATTTTTTCATCCCTACAACTCTCGCTGGTTGTTAGCTCCTCAGGTGATCTGTAAGTAAAAGGCATTGTCTACACTGCAGGAGCGGGGGGATGTCAAAATATCAGTTGAAGGCCGAGAGATGAGAGCTGCAGCAGCGTTTTCCCGAAGGAACGTGTAACTGAATGTATAGAGCAGGACCCAACAAGGGGAGGAGCTTAAGAGTACCTTCCAATATCTCAAGAATTCTTCCAACGAAAGGCCTGGATCATGGTCCTACAGATCTGCATTTGGCTTTTAGCCCTTCTGTTTAGACAAACAATTGTATTTGACTTCTTCCTTTTCTTTTTTAAACCACTACAGACTGAGTTTACTGTTGCATCATCCTATTTCACTTTCTGGGGTCATTTATTTCACCAACTGTAATATCTACCTCTTTCTTTCCTTTCTTTTTTTTTTTAAAATTTATTTGGGTGACAATTGTTAGTGAAATTACATAGATTTCAGGTGTACAATTCTGCATTACATCATCTATAAATCCCATTGTGTGTTCACCACCTGGAGTCAGTTCTCCTTCCATCACCATATATATGACCCCCTTTACCCTTTTCTACCATCCTCCTCCCCCCTTACCCTCTGGTAACCACTAAACTATTGTCTGTGTCTATGAGTTTTTGTTTCTCATTTGCCTCTTTATTCTTTGAAATGAACAGGAAGTGAGTTAAGGGGATAGTTCTAAAGAGATATCTTGCCCTCCAAAAGAGGGGTTAGCAGGCTTTGGACTCCATTTAAGCTCCTTGTTTTGTATCAAGGATAAGATCTTTGTTCTAACACAATTATCCCCCTTGCCTCTTAAAATCAGCTCACAAGGAAAAGCTGACTGTGCCCCATTCACCCTAAACCACCCATTGTTCCTGGAAATTCAGCTAAGCAGCAAGATGAAACTGACACCTGCTCTGGGGTTGTAACAAGCAGCTCAGGATGGCTGCTCAGGAAGGAACATACCACTCTTACGGAAAATAGTAAAACAAATAAACAAACAGATAAACAAAAAAAACATAGTAAGCCAGAATTTATAGCGGTCAATATATATACTATTTACATTTTTCCAGTCTCTTAAGCAGTCCGTATTATGTAGAAAGAAGAAAATATATTCCTGTCAGGGGATAATCCTTTGGAATTCCTTTTAGAAAAAAACCCAGTGTACCTGAACATCCCCATAAAATCCTTGGCAGAGACACAATAGAGGGGCCATAATGAAATGATCATGCAAGGCCTGTTATACAAGACACTCTAAATTGCATAGCATTATCCTAGCCATCGGTTTCCAGCAAATATAATTTCATTTTCATATATGGGTGACCTCTTATATAACATCAAGCTTCCGAGGGAAGAGGAAGGAGTCAAAAATTCCACTCCTATTCCCAATCACCTGGGAAAAGAAAGAAAAGGAGAGCAGCCTAGGAAGAGACATTGCCCACTCAGTATAGGAAACCAAGTGAAAACTGAGAAAAGAATTGACAGTCATATGCATACTGGAAGAGCTGAAAGGCTGTGACCCAACTGTGTCTTCAAAATGGTCTGAGAAAGTGATGTAAGCAATGAGAAAGTTTGAATTATTATAGGACTGCCTTCCAGGCTAGCCAACTCCATCCACTGTTTTCTTTATTTGTTCAACCGTTAATTTATTCAACAAAAATATATTAAGCTTCCATTACATATGAGGCACCTTGCTATGCATAGAAGATACAATGATGAACATGACAGATTCATCAGACTCAAGGAAAATGTCCAGAAAATTAAAAAAAAAAGATTTAATGATCTTTATGGAAAATTAGGTAACGTGTGTACAGACTAAATCTTCTAGTGAAATCTAAACAGATTTTGCTAACTCAAATACCAATTTCTCTTTAACTCAAATAAAAATATCCAAGATGTTTAATATTCAATAGGCATCTTCTCTTTACCTGAAAATTTAAGGAGGTACTTACTCTCAGTGCCATCCCTGCACTTGCACAAACCTCCTTGAATTTTGTGTTCCAAGTGCCTCACTCAGCCCACCTTAGTCTTGGCCCTGCTTTCTACCTCCACACTCACTCTGTCCAAGTAGGTGGGGAGCTATCAGAAAAAGAAAATCTAGAAGCATCCTGCCAATAGCCCACTGAGATTTTGTATCAGATGCTAAGAGGAAATCTGATACAAATTGGCTTGAAGACAGATCAAGGCTTCAATAGATGTAGATGGCCATCTATTGGATGGAAACGAACATTTCTGGGAATTCTTCTGATTTGCAGTTAATAACCATCTCCACTCCACACACCCCCAACTCACTGATGTACTTTGCCTTCCCATTGGGCTTTTACTTGATGAGGGAAGGTACAGACTATGCAAGAAGACGTCTTAAATTTATGGAGAAAACAAAATAACCTGTGTTTTAAAAAATATTATGGTACTTCTACTTCTAGGTTTTTCCCCAACCTACCTTTTTTTTAAACAAAAGGGACCCAAATATAATCCCTGTGTTTGTGGAGCATACGAATGAATGAGTCTACACAGAAATATCCAAGTATACTCAGCAATTAGCAAATAAAGGTTGATGTTTGCTTACCTGTTCCGACAAACAACAAATAAATAAATGGGCAGACATCCCATGCTGATCATGCTGAGCACACCAAATCCAAACAGGCGGAGCCTCTGCGCAGGCTCTGTTGGTTTAATTATATCCTGTTAGTTTTAGGACTTAAGCAAGAGAAGCAAATGTGAACTCTTTCATAAAGTCTTTACTTCAAAACCTATCTGTTAATAATGTAACATAAGGTGGTATTCTTATAGGACAGGTAAATATCCTTGCTACTCTATAAGTAGCAGGAGTTTAAGAAATGCTCTTGAAACGCAACGAAAGACTACATTTGAAATACGTGCCTCCCAATGGAAGCCTTAACAAAATGATTGTACTGTTTTTGTTAACAGATTATTACAATTCATACTCTCTATTTCTTCCTATGGCACACGTGTGTTTTCCCCTCAGCCATATGTAATACATCCTAGAGCATTCAAAGAGTGAATTAATCTATGAATGGTTAATGTGATAAAGGAATGACTTCTTAAATGTTTACCTCCAAATTATAAAACATTAAATTAAACAAGAAATCAAGAATTTGCAGGTGAATAAGCATATTTTACTCTTGTATTTATTTGGAAATGCATTCTAATATGATTGGGGAATTGTAAGTCACAGTTCAATTTTTCTCTCTACAAGAACCAAATGTCTCTTCACACATAATATAAAGACTAAACTGATCACTGAATTATAAACGCCATGTGACAATGTTAAAATTCTAATACTATATTCATGATCAGGTTTCAGTTTCCATTATTAATACTAGATGTCCGACCAAGAGCTATAAATGGAATAGAGACAATATTAACGTAAGACATTGTTTTGCATGCATCCATTTTATAGTATTTGCTAGTATTTAATCATAGCAAATATGTCCACCATGGGACTCACTGGTAATATGTCCCCAGAATCCAAATAAAGGAGCAAAAACAGATGGTCGAGGTCTCAAAACTTTGTAAAGAAAGGAAAATCTTAACAGAAGAACCTAATTCAAAACCAGTAAAACAAAGAGAAACAAACCATAACAAGAAACACTGAGGTCTATGGTCGCTGAGTTGCTGAAGACAAGATAAATGGGACGGGAAGAGAAAATTAAGCTAAGGCATGTTGATTGGTATTTTCTCCCAAGCATTGAGAGTCACATCTCAGAGAGCCTGGAACCTTTGGGACAAGACAGACAGTGACTAAAGCAAAAGAAAAGATGAGACTAATTTTGAACCGCCGTAGTCACAACCAAGCGCTAAGCAGAAACTGCTCATAAATAGAGGCGTGACCACCTCTGGACATTCTACACACATGTAGGGCGGGGAGGCCCCTTTAAGTGTTAAGCTAGGAGAGCCAAATTTAGATTGATGCCATTGTGCCTGTTTATTCAATTGAAAAATAGAAATATAATAAATGTAAGAAGATGAACTTACTATCTTTAAATGGGGCGAAACAGCTGAAGTTAGTGGAACTTGACGAATAACAGCACTTGCCTTCCCAACATGCACTGGGCTTCAGATCTCCTCCATGATCACAAGCCTTCAGCTCCTGACCCTCCTTCGGAATGCATGCTTTTGGAAATAAAATCAAAGAAAGAGAGTTCAGCATATTAAGAAGCACTTTCCCTAATTAAATAGTTCCTGCGAGACAAAAAAAAAAAGTTAAAGAAAAGATTGAACAACATATAACAAATAGCAATGAATGCTGACAAAATAAGAGAGGAACTAAAAATTACAGCAGTTATTTAATATCACATTTTCAATTGTATTAATAGATGAACTGCAGAAAAACATAGATTGTTAACAAATCATTGGTAAGGTAGTTAAAAGTGCTACATATCATAAGCTGAGTAGTAGTGGTACCAGTGAAACACAGAAGGAACAAGAATAGGCCAAATGCGCTTAAAACGAACACCTTGTTAAAATAATACCACAGATATCCTCTCCTTCAATTTTACTAAGGTACAGAAGCTCAATAAATGCATCAAGGGAAATGAATTTAAGTAAAATTCACACAGTTTACTGCTGGAAAGTAAGGTAAGTGATACTACTGGTACTGACCCACTTCTGTGAACATTTATCATATTGGCACTACCATAGGTTTTAAGACACTTTCTTTTGGACTGAGGTGATGACTACAGCTTTGAATAGGCAAGGATTTATGGCATAAATGCCAAGATTCACGCAACTGCAATAAATTCATCCATATTGAATCTGTAAGACTCACAAGTTCAAATAGCTGATTTGTTTCCTATCCTGCTTTATAAGAGAAACAAATGACAACTAAAAAGGCAGCTATCAGATGATGATTCAAAAAGAAAACCTCCACAGGATGCCATAAGGCCAGCATAGATTCGGTTCGATCTCTAAATACCGCCAACAACTACAGACTTAGAAAAATAATAACTGATGTTTTATAATCATGCTAAACCACTTCAACCTCAGCAAAGAACAATGTAATGGTTATAAGCTTATTTTTACCTCTTGGTATATTTTACTATATTCCACTTCTTTAAAGATTGGCAATTCCTGAAGCTAAGGTAAAAATAATAATAGCTACCATTCACTAGGTCCCCTATTTGGGCCAGGTACCTTGCTTTACACACATTATTTCTAATCTTCACAACAAACTCTCAAAATGAGATCTACGACCTCCATTAAAACACACACACACACACACACACACATCAAAGTAACTTGGACGAGGTCACAAATTTAATTCATTACCAGTTGGCCTGGATATTCATTTCCCAAACATTGTGGACATGTGAAGGTTTAGCCTACTTTGTTGGTACATATGCTAAGAAATCTAGGCCAGGCCCCAAGTGACTCTCCTCCTTTGGCTGGGCTGTATCTGAAATACCATGTTCAGGCTGGGTATCACACATCCAGAAAAGGGTGACAATCATCAGGACCTGGTCAGAGATGGGATGGATTTCTTGCGTTCTCGGTTCCTCACTATTGGCGTTGTACAAAGACCACTTTCCAGGAATGGAAATCATAGAAGAGATTTTAAATACTATAAGAGACTGGACTAGATGATCTCTAAGGTCCCTTCTGATTTGAGCTTCTGTTATTTCATACTTGAATTGCATGTGATGGACTTTATGCCAGATACTGAAATGAATTTTTAGACTCAAATTACTAAGAGACACTTGTAATTTTAAAGACTAAAAAGGGCAGAACAATTTTTATCAGCTTTAAGCATATCATTTTGTTCAAAGGGAGAAGAATCATGTGACCTCTCAAGCTTCCGTGCCAGTCTGTCTCAAGGTTATCATTTTCATCTACAAGAGATGAATCTTTTACAAACAGCCTGGTAACAAAACGACAGCCTTTTGTTCTAGTGCTGAAGTGGGAAGAATGTTCATTTTCAATTACACAAAGGGGAAATAAATTGCTTAGAAGTATTTCACATTTTATGAAGTTGTAGTTATTCTTTTCAAAGAAGACAGCATATATATTTTCTAAATATTTAATCACTGTTTTGAAAGATTTGAATTAACCTAGGTTAGACGTTTTTCTTAAAACAGAATAGTTTGATTTTGTTGGGCAAAAACGTTCTCTCATATAATTGATTTTGACTCAACTTACTGTGCCCAGGTTCGAGGAGTATTTTGGAAATGCAGATAAGTATCTTATTTAGACTTTTTAAAGGTGGTTTCCGTGTTAGTATAGTGTAGCTATAGGTGACGATAGGACAGTTCGAATCTGTTATCTTCATAAGCTCTAATGCTTAAATCATTGTTGTTTATGATGAAGTTTGGTACTCACTAAATCATTCTTTTAGCTTCACAACATACCACCTTCTCAGATTTCTCTTTCTCCACTCAATTGTACCCTCACAATATTTTTAATTTATTTAAGGAGCTCATTTATTTTGCTGTACTCATTGGTAGTAGGTGTTATAATGCCTGTTTTCTACTTGAGAAAACCAGTATAAAGAAACATGAAGAGATTTATGCAAGGTTACAGAAGAATTCAGTGCTAGAGTCTGGAATTAAACACTGGATATAACGTTGTCCTTCTATCTGCACATCAAATTCTGTTAGAATAAATCTGTACGATTTTAAATAAAAGCTTCATCTCTGTAATCCACATATATCAATTTAGTTGAAGATTCTCCTTGAAGGGTATCACATGCTGTATAAAGTGAAACGTGTTTATTTGTGGTTAATCCTTCTCGGGGGTCATCATGTACTTGATAAACCCATTATATACAGAATC
This sequence comes from Rhinolophus ferrumequinum, assembly GCF_004115265.2. Classification (NCBI taxonomy): domain Eukaryota; kingdom Metazoa; phylum Chordata; class Mammalia; order Chiroptera; family Rhinolophidae; genus Rhinolophus; species Rhinolophus ferrumequinum. The sequence continues at coordinate 10,528,492 of NC_046284.1, forward strand.
ACAAAAGAATGTGACTTGAAACCTGAAGTTTTTATCATGAAAACAGATGGGAAAACATCTGGTATATTCCGTACATCAAAGCCACACAGAACCCTGATTAATGCCATGGAAGATATTGATTTCACAAAACTGGGTCGGTGACTGAATTTCAGGCAATACCATTAAGGTAAATTGTAAAAGGTTTAGATATTTGAGAAGGAGAACTATTTTATAACGAATAACAGTTATGAAACACCTTAAAAATACCATCTCAGTGTGTCCTCGCAATTCTTTGTGGTAAATATTTTCATGTTAAAGATGAGGACACTAAGATTCACTTGTCCTTGCCCAAGGTGAAGGACAGAGTCAGGTCTATCCTACTCCAATGCCAATAGGCCACACTGCCAACTAAACATTTAACTACTATTTTCCAAACAAGGAAATCAAGAGGAAAAATATCAAACCAGAACTTACTTGTTGGAAATAAGAAACTTAATATCGCGTCCCATGTAGAAGATTTTTTCACAGATTGGCCACTAGGATTTTCATCACTCCACTGATTATAATCACCTGGAGACAAAGAATTCAAGAATCCTTAAGGAAAAGTGAAACTATTAATACCACCATACAAAGCATTTATAACTCTCTATGACCCTTTAATAGTAATTACGTTGCTTCAACTAATTAATGGCAAGTCTAAGAGCTAATAGATATTGTACTTACATCTCGTAACAGCTTAGTTACTATTCATCATCAGAATGTCAAAATGCTTAAACTATAGTCCAACACATCCCATCATGCTGTAAACTGATTAACAGTAGTGAACTTGCTTCTGATAATCAGCATTCACATTCAGAGGCCCAATCAATCGACAACTTGGAAACAGTATGTAGTCCAACTAGATCAGACCCCATCACAGAAACTCTTGGCAAATATGTTGATTTCTTTATTTACTGATAAAATTCAAAGCCTCGGGAGAAAATGTAAAACCTTCCTTATGCTCCTTCTTCACTACTTCAAACAACCTGCTTTTAGTTTCTTTTGCATGATTCCCTCTTATACCGTGTTTCCCCAAAAATAAGAACTAGCCAGACCATCAGCTCTAATGTATCTTTTGGAGCAAAAATTAATATAAGACCCGGTCTTATTTTACTGTAATATAAGACTGGGTCTTATATAGTATAATATAACATAACATAACATAGTATAATATTGGGTCTAATATAATATAATATGATACCGGGTCTTACGTTAATTTTTGCTCCAAAAAATGCACTAGAGTTGATTGTCCTGCTAGGTCTTATTTTCGGGAAGACAGTGTATAAGAGGAAAGGATATCCATCTTTGTTTTCATAACATGGATTGTCCATATCATTAAATATTTCTCAACACTATGTTTAATAACTTCACAGTATTTCATTATATGGCTCTATTATAACTGAGTAAACCATTCCCCGAAAGGAAGACATTTAGGTTGTTTATAGCTTACAGTTCTTTATTATTATAAAGAACACCATAGAACTCATAGATACAGAGAACAGATTGGTTGGTTGCCAGAGGTGGGTGGAAGAAACGGCTGACAGAGGTAAAAAAGCACGTACTTTTGGTTATAAAATAAATAAGCCATGGGGATGTAATATACAGCATGGTGACTACTGTTAACAATATTATATTGCATATTTGAAAATTGCTAAAAGTATAAATCTTAGAAGTCCTCAGCACAAGGAAAAAAACTGTAACTGTGCATCGTCATGGATGTTAACTAGATGTATTGTGGTGATTTCATTACAAAGATCGAATCAAATTATGTTGTGCACCTGAAACTAATATAACGTTATATGTTAATTATACCTCAATTAGAAAAAAATAAAGAACACTACAGTGATGATTACTGGAGCTATATATTTTCAGATCTACACAAAAAATCCCTAAGATTAAATTCTTAAGAAATGGTTCTTGACCTTAACCAAACTACCCTCCAGCAAGGCTGCCCCAAGGTACACTTTTACCAGTAGTGGGGGCAAGTGCCAGTTTTCTTGCACCCACACTTTTCTGTTGTTTCCAGTTTGATGGCTAAAATACTGGTCCCTCTTTTATCTTAATTTGCACGTTTAGTCATCAGTGCGCTTACATCTTTCATACGTTTGTCGCAGAGTAGAGAATGTAACCTTTAATCTGCTACATATGTTCCAAATATTTTTCAAGCTAGCCAGCTACATTTATATTTTTTATGGCGTTTTGGGAAGCTAAAAAGTTCAAAACGTTTTATGCAATCAAATGCCTTTCGAATCATGTTTAGACATTCTACACTCTAATATTTCCTTCTAACACTTCTATATGTTCACTTTTTACATTGAAACTTTTAATTCACCTAAAATACATTTTGGAGTATGTTATGAAGCAGGAATACATTGTGTTCCAGTTGTCCAAATACCATTTATTAAATCCACCCTTTCCTACTTATGACATCGCCACCATATTCTGTTTCTTGACTTACTATACTCTGTTCCACTAATCTATCTGTTCATACACCGATACCACTGTTATAATTTATATTATATTGTTATATGTTTTAATAACTGATCTGGCAATCACTTCATTAGTCTTCATTATCAAAATTTTATTCTCAATTCTGAAGAATCTTTTAGATGAACCTTAGAATCGTTTTGTCAAGTTAAAAAAATTATAATAATATTTTATTGTAATTATGGTCACTTATTTAACATTCATTCAACACCCTTTTATTGTGTGTCTCGTGTGCTAGGCATGAATTCAGTTAAATGTAAATTCATTTGGAGAGAACCGATAACTACAAAATTTTCTCACACAAGAATAGGTTTGTTTCTCGACTCATTCAAGTCTCTTTTTATCTCTTTGAGTAGGGTTTATAGTCGCATTCATACAGGTCCTGTACCTTTCTTATTATTCTCATGTATCACATATATTTTGTCATTATGTGAATGTGATCTATTTCACCACATTTTGTAGCTGATTACTGCTGATATGTATAAAAACTATTGACTTGGGTTCAAGTATTTTCTAACTTATTACCTTATTTGACTCTTGTTAGTTCTCACTGTTCTTCAGTTTCATTCCAGATCCATACAATCACATTGTCACTAAATATAGATGGTTTTGTCCCTTTTCTTTCCAATGTTAACAGCTCATTTATTTTCTTCTCTCAATGCAATGCCTAAAACTCCTGAATCTATGCTGAATAATAGCTATGATAACGGGCTTTCTCGAGTCAATCCTAACTTTAACAGAAACGCACTAGTGTTTCATCATTAAGTGTAACTTTGGCTGCTGGCTTAAGATAGATATATTTTTTTATTAATTTAAGGATATATTCCTCTAGTCCTAGTTTACTAAAAATTTTCTGTTGCTATTTTGTTTCATTTTTAATCAAGAATGGAAGAGGGGGAAAAATAAAAATAAGAAAAAATAATAATAATAAAAGAATGGAAATGGGATTTTATCAAATGCTTTTAATATTTACTGCCATTATCATATTTCCCTCTGCCTATAAATTGCTGAATTTTAATATATTTTACAATATTAAAATGTTCTTGCATTCCTGAAATAAAGCCCATAAGTGCTAATGCTTTACGTAGGATTTGTGGGTCAACATTCCTAAGAGGAGCGTGTCTGCAGTTTTCTTTTGTGTGCTATCTCTGTAGATTTTGCCATGAGGATTATATCTGCTTCATAAAATAATCTGGGAGGCTTCTTGTCTTTTCTTCTATACTGAAACAACTTAAACAGCATAGGAGATATTTAATCTATTAAACGTTTGGGGAAAGTCATCTATAAATAGTCTGAGTCTGTATTTTGTAGAGGTGTGGCTCCTTAACAACTTTTCACTCCTTCGTGCTCATGAGTCAAATTTAATTTTAATTTTCCTAGGAAATCATTCACTTATGAAATAATTATTTGGATTGAATCATAACAATATTCACTGATAATTTTAAATCTCCTTTGTATCAATGATAACATCCATTTTCACATTTTAATGAGGCCAAGTTCCATACACATCCACTTGAATGTGTATTTTCAGCCTGTAAGGTACTTTATTGTGATATGAACTTTATTATTTGAATATGAACTTCATTATACATGTTAAATCAAACTAAATTGCATTGTTCAAATGCTCAGTATCTTTATGTTTTCTGTCAAGGACTAAAAGATATGTATTCGTCTCCCACCACAATTGTAATTTTGTCCATTACTAGAATTTCTAAAACTATTTGTTTTATGCATTTCAACACTATGCATAAATGTTCATTCATTACAGTTTTATCTTCACTGTATATTACACATCTTGACAATACAAAAAAATAATCCATTTTGTCCTGTTTGTGTTCTACTAACTCCTGCTCACTCAAATAAATATGTATTTATTGTCTACTATATATATTCTAGGTTTGGGGGAAGCATCAGTGAACAAATCAGATAAGATCCCTGCCCTCATGGAGCTTACAATATAGGGGAGAAAGCATACAAAAATGAAGTAAACTAACAAATTAAATAATTACAAATTGTAATGAGTGCTCTGAAGGAAGTGGATTCCAACAGAGTATAAGGTCGGGGACCTACTTTAAATAGGGGCTGGCCTCTCTAAGATAATGTTTAAACTGAAAAAAAAAAAAACCGATTAGAAGAAGGCTACAACACAATGGGCTTAGAAGAGGAAGAGTGCTTCCAGCACAGGAGAAAATGAGATTAATATTGCCAGGCAGGCACACTTTGTCAGATTAGAGGGTTTGCTGCCCTACACCATACAGGAAAGGAGCTACAGTTGAAAGCAGCCACCACAGCACCTGTGATCTGTATTAACATTTGATCACTCAGTGCCCCTCTCTTCCCCAATGTCCTTAGCAGCACATCATCCGAAGGAAGTGTTGGCTGGCAGTAGCACATTGCAGCCTGAGTTTTCACTCTACGTTATCTTCTGCAGGTGGTGTGCTCTCTGGAGTCCCTCCAGGATAGAGATTGATGCCCCATTGTGAGTATCCTAGCATCCAGCCCCTAACAGGACTGGCCTTGGTGAAACACAGGTTGCAGCAAATTCTCTCAGTAGTGCCTGGCCTGGCCTTCTTTCTATCTTTCAGAAAGTTCTCCAAATTTCTAGCATATCAATGGCAGATGGCACCCTTCTTGGTTCTCCAGGTTTTCAACCATTATAGATCTTTTGGTCATTTCAGTGGGCATTTGAAATGGAGGAGGCAGTTAATATTTACTCAGATAGGCACCATAAGTGAAGGCCTGAACCAAAAGTCTCCAACACATTTAACCTGCCCTTTACCCCTAGTTTTTTTCCCTATAAAGACAATTATTTACAAATTAACTGAAGCAATATTTCCCAGTGTGGTGTGAGTACCATCAGCATTACATAAGTTGAGTGTAGGTGGAACATAGTTGAATATCTGTGGATGTGTTTAACCTTTGCTATTTATATATTTATTGCCCTGTCCTGATGATTTCCTGAGATCCCACCCCATCCAACTTGTGGGACCACCCAAGCTGCTTCCAGCGGTTTTTCCATACAAATGGCCTGTCTTGGCTCATGCTGCGGACTTTCCCAAAATCTCTCAAAGGTTCACAAAACTCCAAACAAGCCTGGCCTCAGCATGCCCCATAACTCTTGCTAAGCAGCCCCAAGCCCGGAACAAGTGGTAGCCAGTCTTGGTTCATGCCTTGGCCTCTCAAGGCACCTCCAAGCCCAGCACACGTGGCGGCCATCTGAGGATTGATTTGTGGCTTCTGCCAGGTGGCACTGGGCAAGGCACAGGCTGCTGCTGAACTTGGGCTGTGTCAGGGCCCCTTCCAGGAAGCCCCAGAACCAGTAAGCCTGGTGGCCAGTGGCCAGTTTCAGACCCAGCCAGAGCATCGCTAGGCCTCCTCCAAGGACAACAGACCCAAAGGGCACACTGGGCAAGCACCGGCGCCCTGCTATAGCAAATCCTGCTCTATAGGGTTAGTCCCTACACAACAGCTCCTCCACTGTAGTCACAGCCAGTCCTCACAACTAATCAGCCTAAGGGTCAACCCATCGCACTGATGGACAAACAGCAATGAAGGCTCAGCTGCAACAGGAAGGCACACATGGGACACATCTGGAACACCCAGCTCAGGTGACCAGAAAGACTGCGCCATGGGGCTCCACAGGACATCCACTTTATAAGGCCAGTAGACATAGGAGCCCTACCTAATAATAGAAACAAACACAGGGAGGAAGCCAAAATGGGGAGGCAAAGGAACATGTCCCAAACAAAAGATTAGAACCAAACTCCAGAAAAACAAAATGGAGACAAGCAATCTACTAGATGCAGAGTTCCAAACACTGGTTATAAGGATACTCAATAATCTCAGAGAGAACTTCAACAAAGACATAGAAAACACAAAAATGGAGATAGAAAACATAAAAAAGAACCAGAAGAATACAATAACTGAAATACAGAATACATTAGAGGGAATCAACAGTAGATTAGATGAATCAGAGAAGTGCATCCGTGATTTAGAAGATAAAGTAGCAGAAAGCACAGTATCAGAACAGCAAAAATAAAACAGAATGAAAAAAAGTGAGGATAGTTTAAGAGGCCTCTGGGACAACAAGAAGCATACAAACATGCACATCATAGAGGTACCAGAAGGAGAAGAGAGAGCGCAAGGAATTGAAAACCTATTTGAAGAAATAATGACAGAAAACTTCCCTAACCTGGTGAAGGAAATGGACATACAATCTCAGGAAGCACAGAGAGTCCCAAACAAGATGAACCCAAAGAGGCCCACACCAAGATACATCACAATGAAAATGCCAAAGGTTAAAGATAAAGAGAGAATCCTAAAATTGGTAAGGGAAAATCAATTAGTTACCTACAAGGGAGATCCCCTAAGACTGACAGCTGATTCCTCAACAGAAACTTTGCAGGCCAGAAGGTATTGGCATGAAATATTCAAAGTGATGAAAAGCAAAGACCTACAACCAAGATTACTCTACCCAGCAAAGCTATCCTTTAGAATCAAAGGACAGATAAGGAGCTTCCCAGGCAAGAAAAAGCTAAGAACTCATCACCAACAACACCAAAGAAATGTTAAAGGGACTTGAAGAAGAAGGAGAAGGAGAAGGAGGAACAGGATGACAGGAGGAGGAGGAGGGAAACCAACAACAAAAACAACACCAAAATATGAATAATAAAATGGCAATAAATATATATATATATATCAACAATTACTTTAAATTTAAATGGATTAAATGTTCCAATCAAAAGGGTGGCTGAATGTATAAGAAAACAAGACCCTTACATATGCTGTCTACAAGAGACTCACTTTAGATTGAAAGACACACACAGACAGAAAGCAAAGGGATGGAAAAAGATATTTCATGAAAATGGAAACAAACAAATGAAAAATAACCCTGCGGTAGCAATACTTATACCAGAAAAAATAGACTTTAAAACAAAGGCTATAACAAGACACAAAGAAGGAGCCAGTAATCCCAATTTCTGATATTTATCTGAAGAAACCCAAAACTGTACTTTGAGGGAATATGTGCATCCATATGTTCACTGCAGTATTGTTTACAGTGGCCAAGATGTGGAGGTAGCTTGGGTGTCTGTTGATGGATGAATGGATAAGGAATGGTGGTACATATGTACAATGGAATATTACTCAGCCATAAAAAAAGAATGAAATCTTTCCATCGGCAAAAACATGGATGGACCGAAAGGGTATTGTGCTAAGTGAAGTCAGACAAAGACAAATGCTATATGAATTCACTTATACATGGAATCTAAAGAACAAAATAAACAAGCAAACAAAACAGAAATAAACTCATAGATACAGAGAACATTTTTATGATTGCCAGATGGGAGGGAGGTTGGAGAGTGGGTGAAAAAGGGGAAGGGATTAAGAAGTACACACTGGTAGTTACAAAGTCATCCCGGAGTTGTAAAGTATAGCATAAGGAATATAGTCAATAATATAGTAATAACTATGTATGGTGTCAGATGGGTACTAGACTTATTGTGATCACTTCGTAAGTTATGTAAATGTCTAACCACTATGTTGTACATCTGCAACTAATACAATATTGTATGTCAACTGTAACTGAAAAATAAAAATATATATATATATTAAAATAAAAGCTATCATGACACCAAACAAGGTATACATCACTCACCATATGGCAAACCTTTATAAAATCTCCTTTTAACATTACTGTTCTTTCATCCCTGGGAGCAACTGTCCTCCTTTCTTCTCTCCACCAGCAACCATGTGTTCTCAGATCTTCCTCTCCACCCTATTAGGTTCTAGCCTCTTCCCCTCCCACAACACTTTTCATATGCAGACCAATTCCATCTTCTATGCCTCTAATTTGCATATGTACACTCATTAACATCCTCAGCAAACAAAAGCTTAGGAGCCAGCTTCCTTAAATCGCAGCAAGAAAAGGTAAAGAACCAATTACGTTTGCCTGTCACAAAGAATTTTTATTTTTTAATTTCCCTATTACCAAAAAAAAGACTGAAAATATAACTACATTTCAAAGGGAATAAAACAGATGCATATCTGCAGAATTCACGGGCATACAACCTGTGCAATCTGCAGAGTCCGGTTCTTAGAAGGGGCCCCAACTTTGCTATAATATTCTTGAAATTTGTAATAAATTTTGAACAAGAAACCCTGCACTTTCATTTTGCAAATTATGTTGCCAGCCCTGCTCAGAGCAAGGTCTTTAGATGAGGAGCTGGATTAAAGAAAGGGTGAGGAGACAGAATGGGAGCAGTGGCTAATGGCATCTATCAACTTGGAAAGTATTCTGCTTGGACTTCAGTAAGTTGCAGGTCTACCTAAACTGTAGCCTTCCTGGGCCATGGCCTCCAATAGACCTGAATTTGCATTCTGGCTCTGCCACAGTAGTTGGTGAACTTGGGGAAGTGAGTAAACTTCTCTTTGCCTCAGTTTACCCATCAGCAAAATGGAAATAATATTTGTTTTGGAGGATTGTAAGGATTAAATAAAATCATACATGAAGTGCCTAGTGCCAATGTAAACAAGTAAATTTATTTTTATTGTTTATAATTTTAAATTCAGTAACATTGTTTTCAGGATATTTATTTTTATAAATAATTCATTAATAGTAAATATGGCCACTTTTCCATTTATAATTGTGTTACACTTTCCTTTTAAAGTAAATGTTTATGTAAAAAGTGAGGCAGTTTAAAGAAAAATATGAACAACTGGTCGCATTAAGAAAACCAAGAGTAAGAAAGATCCAAGATGGCATAATAAATAAACACTGTGCCTGCTTCCTTTCGTGAACACATTAAAAATACAACTAAATTATAGAACAATCTACCTGGAGAACCATTTGAAATCTGGCTGAACAGAAGTTTTATAACTAAGAATATAAAGAAGAAGATGCGTGGAGACTGGTAGGAGGGGGGGAGACACAAAATGGGCTGGTCCCACACCCCTGTGTCGGCAGTTAAAAATCGGGAGAGATATCTCAGCCATAGATATTCCCCACGAAGGAGCAAGGGACCCCAGCCCCCCACACCAGGCTCCCCAGCCCAGAGTACTGTGCTGGGAAGAGGAGCCCCCAAAACTTCCGGCTGTGTAAAACATTGGGGATTCCGACCATCCAGGTGGGATGAAAGGCTCTAAGACACCCAGACATCCTCTTAAAGGGCCTGCGCAGGCACTAACCCTGGGTTCTGGTGGAGGGACAGTGCCTCTGGGGCCGTCAGAGACATATGCGGAGAGACTGAGTTGTGTAACTTCCGGACAAGGACTGGAGGAATAGTCTCCATTCATCCTGTGTGGGGCCCTTCTCCCCTACAGCAAGCAGGCGGGCGCCATCTTTCCTGTGTTGAGCCCGCCCCCACAGGCAAAATCTGAATCTGATTGGCCTGGTGAGCTCTGCTGCTCCAACCTGCTGACTCACTGAGACCCTGCCTCATCCAACCTGAATACTGCAGAAGGCTTTATTGGCAGCTGAACCTTACAGGAGCTGGCAGGTGGCAGCAGGCCTCAGAGTGTCTTCAGTTTTTCCAGAGCTTCCCCAGACCCGGTAAGGGTGGCAGCCATCCTCGGTTTGCAGCATGGTCTCTCCCACCTGCCTCCAGGTACAGCACAGGCAGCAACCAACCATGGATCACTTTGTAGCTTTTACCAGGTACTCTCCGGCCAGTGACAGGCAGTGGCTGACCTGGGCCTGCACTGGAGCCCCCCCCAAAGAGGCCTGAGAACCAACATACCTGGAAGTTGGCTTCAGAACACAGCAGAGCCCCACCCAATTATCCCCACAAGCGGCACACACAAAGGGCAGTCTCAACAGGCATCAGAGCCCACTGGGGCCAATCTTGGTCCATGGGGTAGGCCCCCAGCACAGTAGCCCATAAGCTGTGGTCATGGCCACACCACACAGCCAGTCAGCCTGAGGGTCAATACCACTCAGTGACGTGCCAATAGCAATCAAAGCTCAACTATAACAGGAGGGCACACACAACCCACACAAGGGGCACTCTGGAGCACCTGGCTCAGGTGAACAGGGAGACTGTACCAGGAATCCACAGGGTACCTACTATAATACATAAGGCCACCTGGAAAGACTGGGAAACATAGCAGCCCTACCTAATACATAGAAACAAACACAGAGAGGCAGCCAAAATGAGGAGACAAAGAAATAAGCCCCAAATGAAAGAACAGGAGAAAACTCCAGAAAAAGAACTAAATAAAACAAAAGCAAGCAACCTACCAGATGCAGAGTTCAAAACAATGGTTATATGTATGCTCAAGGACTTAGTGAGAACTTCAACAAAGAGATAGCAAGCATAAAAAATGACATGGAAACCATAAAAGAGAACCACTCAGAAGTGAAGAGTACAATAGTTGAAATGAAGGATGCACTAGAAGGAATTACCAGCAGGCTAGATGAAGCAGAGGATCGAATCAGTGATTTGGAAGACAAGGTAGCAGAAAACACCCAATCAGAACAGCAAAAAAAAAAAACAAAAACAAAAAAAAAACAAACAAAAAAAAAACAATCCAACAAAAAATGAGGATAGTGTAAAAGGCCTCTAGGAAAACATCAAGTGTAATAACAACATTCACATCCCACAGGTACCAGAAGAAAAAGAGAGAAAGCAAGGAATTAAAAATGTATTTGAAGAAATAATGACTGAAAACTTTCCTAACCTGGCAAAGGAAATAGACATACAAGCCCAGGAAGCTCAGAGTCCAAACAAGATGAACCCAGGGAGGCCCACACTGAGACATATTATAAATAAAATGACAAAGGTTAAAGCAGTTAGTTACATACAAGAGATCTCATAAGATTGTCAGCTGATTTCTCAACAGAAACTTTGCAAGCCAGAAGGGACTCGCATGAAACATTCAAAGTGGAGATATTTCAGAATTACCTCAGGTCCTTCAACCTCAATTCCCCTGGCATTAAGTCTAAGAGAACTCAGATGGGTCTGTCTAGGAAGGAGAAGAGGAATTTTAGCTCTAGGACTATGTCCCTGCTTTCACCATAATGTTCCAGGTCCATATCTTGCCTCTCAGTATACATTTGCAATACTTGTTGCAACAAAGCACCATAAACTGGGTGGTTTAAAACAACAGAAATTTATTGTCTCACAGTTCTGGAGGCGACAAGTCCAAAATCGGGATGTAAACAGGCTTGGTTAGTTTGAGGTCTGTGAGGGAAGGCTTTTCTTCTTCCTTGTAGATGGCTCTCTTCTCCCTGCTTCTATTCACATAGTCTTTCCTCTATAACTTCTGTGTCCAAATTCCCCTTTTAATAAGGACACCAGTCATATTGTATTAGGGCCCACCTCATTTTAACTTGATTACCTCTATAAAGATCTTATCTCCAAATAAGGTCACATTCTGAGGTACTGGGGGTTAATATTTCAACATTATTTGGTGGTGGGACACCATTCAAGCCACACCAGTGCATTTAGTTACATTCATTAAGTTAAATCATTTTAAATGAAATTTAGTCCAGCTAGTCACATATTATCTCCTGGGAATCTGGGAAATCTGACAATACAAAGAATGAGTCAGAGTTTTGTTTTTTTTAGGGAAAAACATGGTAAACCTATATTGGAAAAAGTCCTCATGGAGATAAAGAAATCACACTGAATAACAGTATTCTTTTTTTTTGTAGATCTACTCAAAATAGAAATAGAAAAATGAGGAATTCACAGACTAAGAAAAAAGAATGTCCAATTTATAGTGTTATTTTTAACTTTTTCAGAGAATGAAAGAGCTCTCAGTTTACAAGGATCTGAGTTGTATTTGCAACTAACGTTTATCAACACAGTCAAAGAAATTCAGAAATATTTTAGTATTTTAAATGAATAGTAGAAAAATAAGTAACATGGTTTGTAAACCATTATTAAAGGGTATCTTTCAATAGTTTTTGAACAGCGGAAGTCATATTTTTCTAATTTACTTAAAGTAGTTTAGATGAAAGAATGCACAGTATATACTTTATTTAATTTTGAATTTCATCCCTCACAGAAAGTTATAAACCCACACGGTTGTGACACAGTATACAGAGGTCACTGTTCCTTTTGCTTACAATGCCTCTGCCCAATTTTTGCTTCCTTTTTTGACTGTGGGTGGACCTTGGGTATGGGGATGGAAGGCCTCTGGGGAGGACAGGGAGAGAGAAGTCATTGAGATTACAGGTGGGGAAGGTGGAAGGTGTTTGGGCTTGAGGTTGGAGCTTGAGGGATGGAGGAAGGCTTTGAGAAAACCAAGGTCTTTATGCAGATGAGGGGAATACTACGTGAAGGGTTTGGGAGGGAGGGCAGGCCATGGGAGATAAGGCCCTTTTGAGGAGGCCAACTTGAAGCCAAGGAGAATAGGCCACAGATAAAGTAAAAGTATTTGAGGGTGTTGGGGGCGAAGAACAAGAAAGAGTTGGAGGAGTTGTTGAGAAAGACTGTGTGTGAAGAAAGGGTGGCAGCAAGACCACTAAGTAGAAGGAGGAATCACGGACATTTTGGGGGAAGGCAAAAAGTACCTTTGGGTGTTCAGGGAGGAGAAACCTGTGGATGGGAAGAAGGGGAGCCCTGGAAGGGCTAAAAGTGGCATGTCAGAGAGGGCTGAGCAAAGGCCTAGAGGAGGGCAAATAGGGAGGTAAGGGAAGGATTTTGACTGAGGGAGGGAAGGACTTTGTGAAGATCACTTAGAGAGAGAAGGACAATGTGAGTCAGAGAATAAAGTCATTTTAAAAGGGAGGTTAGGGAGTGAAGACCTTTGAGTGAGGGGAGTAAAAGGCTTTATGAGACAAGGAAGCAAGGTTTTTGAAGAAGGGGACACAAGGCCTATACGGTGAGCAAAGGAAAGTCATGGTGGGGAGGTGAAAAATGAAAGGTCCTTGACTGAAGGTTAAGAAGAACTTTTGGAGTGGTGATGAGGGAGGGAAGGCATTTGTGGAGTGAGGTGACACAGGGAAGGTCTTTATGAGCATGCGTAAAAGAGGCTAGTTCTTTGAGAACAGAGATGAGTAGAGGGCTTGAGAGAAGGAGGACTTTGAAGGAGGAAGTGAAAGAGGAAAGTCAATCGTGAGGGTAGAGGAAGCAGGGAAGTCAGCCACGAAAGAAGAGAACGTCTTTGTGAGGGGAAATGAGCAAGGAAAGGTCTCTGTGAATGGACGTGATAGAAAAAGGAATTTGACAGGTGAGGTTGGGGAGGGGGGTTTAAGTGAGGTTAGGGGTAGAAGAGCTTTAAGAGAGGAGGTGATGGAGGTTAGTACTTTGAGTGGGGAAGTGAGGGAGGTTAGTACTATGTGATGGGAGGTAATAAAAAGAAGGTCTTAGAAGAAATAAGGAAGAAAAGTCATTCATGAGGGAAAGAAAAGCATTTGTGAAAGTTAGTGAGAGGATTTAGTACTTTGTGAAAGGAGGTTAGGGAAGGAAGACCTTTCAGAGAAGACCTATAGCAATTAAAGAGATGGAAACACTAATCAAAACCTCCTAACAAAGAAAAGTCAAGGAGCTGATGGCGTCACTGGTGATTTCTACCGAGTATTTAAAGAAGAATTAACACCAATTCTTCTCAAACGCTTCCAAAAAATAAAAGAACACTTCTTAACTCATTCTATGATGCCACTATTAACTTGATACCAAAGCCAAAGATACCACACACAAAAAAAAGCTACAATCCAATATCACGTATGAATACAAATGCAAAAATGCCTCAACAAAATACTAACAACCCAAATGCAACAGCATATTGAAAGCAGTACACACAATGGTCAAGTCAGGTTTATCCCAAAAATACAAGGGTGCTTCAACATAGAAAATTAATGTAATATACCACATTAATAGAATGAAGGAAAAATATTCATAGGAATATTTTTCACAGGAAAAATTGTTCATCTCCATTGACGCAGAAAAAGGATTTGACAAAATTCAACACCTTCCATGATAAAATCACCTAGCAAACCATGAATACAAGGGCTTTTCCTCAATATGATAAAGAGCAATTGTGAAAAATCAACAGCTAACATCATAATCAATAATAAAGACTGAAAGCTTTCCCCCTAAGATAAGAACAATGCCCACTTTTACCATTGCTACTCAACATTGTACTGGAAATTATAGCCAAAGCAATTAGGACATAAAATGAAATAAAAGACATCCAAAGTGTAAAGAAAGAAGTAAAACTATCTCCATTCACAGATAACATGATTCTACATATAGAATATTTTTAGAAGTCCACAACAAAACCTACTAGAGCTAAGAAGCAAATTCAGCAAAGTTGCAGAGTACAAGATCAACATGCAAAAATCAGTTGTGCTTCTTTACACCAGCAATGAACAATCCGAAAAGGAAATTAAGTAAATAATTCCAATTATAACAGTATCCAAATATCTAGGAATACATTTAACCAAGGAGATTAAAGACTTGTACACTGATAACTACAAAACACTGCTGAAATAAATTAAAGACATAAATAAATGGAAAGACATCCCATGTTCATGGATTGGTATACTTAATATTGTTAAGCTGGCAATACTGCCCAAAGTGATCTGCAGATTCAATGCAATCTTTATGAAAACTCCAATGGCGTTTTTGTATAAATGGAAAATCTGATCCTCAAATTTATATGGAATTGCAAGAGGTCTTAAGTACTCAGAACAATATGAATAAAGAACAAAATTTGAGGACTCACATGTCCCAATTTCTCAACTTGCTACAAAGCTTCAGTAATCAAAAGAATATAATACTGACATAGGGATTGACACAGACAGACAGAATAGAAGTAGAGTCCAGAAATAAACCCATAAATCTATGGTCAACTGATTTTCTATAAGGGGAACGAGGAATGTCTCTTCAATAAATGGTGCTGAGACAACTGGATATCCACACGCAAAAGAATGAAATTGTACCCTTAACACACCCTATATAAAAAATTAATTCAAAATGGATCAACAACATAAATTTAAGGGCTAAAACCATAAAACTCTCAAAAGAAAACATAGAAATGAATCTTCACGACTTTGGATTTGGCAATGGATTCTTGGCTATGATACCAAAAGCACAAGTAACAAAATAAAATGCCATATTAATTGGACTTCCTCGAAATGAAAAACTTCTGTGCATAAAATATATATATATATATATTCACATACATATGTGTGTGTGTGTGTGTGTGTGTGTCTGTACATATACATGTCAAGAAAGTGAAAAGACAAACTACAGAATGGGAGAAAATATTTACAAATCATATATACATTATATATAAAGAACTCTTACAACTGAATAACAAAACCACAAACAATCTATTTAAAAATGGTCACAGGAGAGGGTAAAGGGGATCAAATAAATGGTAACGGAAGGAAACCAGACTTTGGAAGGTGAGCACATAATTGAGTATACAGATGTTGTATTATAATGTTGTACACCTGAAATTTATATAATGTGATTAACCAATGTTACCCCAATAAATTTAATAAAAATAAAAAATAGAATGTTATATTATAAAAAACGGTCAAAAGACTTAAATAGACATTTTTCCAAAGAAGATATGCAAATGTCAAAAAGCACATGAAAAAATGCTCAACATCATTAGACATTATGGAAATACTAATGAAAACCACAATAAGATACCACTTCACACTTGCTAGAATGGCAATAATAAAAAAGGGGGGGGTGTGCTAACAGATGGTAAAATTGGGACACTTGTACATTGTTAGTGACAATGCAAAATGGTTTAGTTACTTTGTAAAACAGTTTGGGACTTGCTCAAAAAGTTCAACATGAAACTCTCATATGACCCAGCAATTCCACTCCGACCTAAGTCTATGCCCAAAAGAATTGAAAATACACTGACAGAACAACTTGTACATGAATGTTCACAGCAATATTATTCATAATAGCCAACAACTGGAAACAACTCAAATGCCCATCAAGTGATAAATGTATAAACGAAATGCAATACAGCCACACAATGGAATACTCAGCCATTAAAAGGAATAAAGTACTGATACATAGTATACCATGGACACATCTCGAAAACTTTATGTAACAAAACAAGCCAGACACAAGAGGATACATATTATGTTACATACCATTTCTATGAAATGTCCAGACTAGGTCAATCCATAGAGACAGTAAGAAGATTGGGGGTGGCCAGGGACTAGGAAATGGGGAGGAACTGTTTTATTAATGGGTGTGGATTTTCATTTGGAGTGATGAAAATATTTTAGAAATAGCAGTGGTTGCTGTGCAATGTTCAAGTATACTAAACACCACTGAATCGCCAGTTGTAAAATAATTAATTTTATGTTCTGTGAATTCCACCCTCATTTTTCTAAACAGGCGGGGAGATCAGGGAGGTCAGTGTTTGCTGAGGGAAAGTCTGGGACAGAAGGGCTTTCTGAGGGAAGCCAAGTGGGGACTCCGGTTATGAAGGGAGACAAGGAGAGAGAGGCCAGTGGGGTGGAGCGGATGGTGGGAGTGGATGGGGGCGGGGGAAGGGAGTGGGTGCGGGCGGGCGGGCGGGGGAGTAGTGGGGGGGGTGCAGGCTCCGCGGGTGGCTGCCCCGTGGCCTGCTGTTAGGCCTGGGGGAGGACACTCACCAGTATTCATGTAGTAGCACAGCAACATCACAACACAAAAGGTTGGCAGGAGCATCTTGAAGTGCTTGCGGGCCCACTTCTTCATCAGAGAGTGGTGCGGCTGGCGGCATGCCTGCCATGGCGTCTGAGACATGGCCTGGCCCTTGGGACTATTGCCCCCGGAATATGACACCACTTCAGGGTTCTCATCAGTGAGCCCCATCTCAATATCGCAACTAGTCAACCTTGAGCGCATCCTCCGCAATGTCTAAGACCTGCTTCTCCCAATTATTAACCTGTCCTCCAAAGGCATCTACCCCGTTCTGCCTAGCTGAGACGACGCCTCACTGCCGGCCGGCCGCCGGCGATCGAGAAGCTTCCAAGCACAGACGCATGCGTGGTACCCCTTGGCAACACGTGATTTGCCAGCCTTTGTCCTCAGGCCCCGCCCCCTTTTAACGGCTGGCAGGGCATCTTGTGGCCCCTCCCCCACTCAAGGCCTGGCCCTTCTAGTGCTTGTTAATTGTTGAATGAATGGGGCCTGAGGCCTGCGGCCAGAACCATGGCTGCTTGTCACAGATCAACAAAATGGTTTCACTGGAACTCAGACTCCAGCCTTGACTGCTAATTCCTCCTCAGATTCAGTCCTGTGACAGGCACTGTAGCATCCACAGTCACTATAGTTGCTCTCTACAGTATCCAGTAGCCAAATGTGGCTATTTAAATGTACATTTTAATTAATTAATTACACAGAATTAAGAAATCAGTTCTCAGTCACAGTAGCCACATTAGCAAATGCTCAATAGCCATATACCCGGGGTGTCAAAAAAATGTGCACATTTTAAGAGCTGTTATCTATGTATTACTTTTAGAAGTTGAATTGAATTACAGTGAAGTGTGTAGTACAACATTCACTCCAAAGATGTCGTTAATAAAAGGAATGCTAGCATCATTCATTGTATTACAATTTTAATACAGTTTTTTTCCTTTCTTAAAATGTGTATACATTTTTGGGCACCCTTTGTATTTAAATGTATAATTACTGTGACAAAGCACAATTCTCATGTCCTTCGAATCCTCATCACATTGGCTAAATGTAGGTATTCCCCCCCAAGATTTAGCCCCCTGCTATCTATGCTTTGTGTTCTCTAGCTTTTTTTCCCCCAGAGTGATATATTGACTTTCATCTCTTCAGAGGTCACCACTATGGCAACAACGCCTTCCTGTTTGAATATCTAGCCTCATCTCTGTCCTGTGCTCCAAGCTGGAGGTCAAGTTCAACATTCTTGCTTCTAGGAGAACCAGATGGAATAAGTCAGAAGCCCTGGGCTAGTGTGAGAAGCAGGCATGTACAATACAATTCTATCACAATGAGATGAATATTCTTAAAAACAAAAGTATGAATACAGAGCTGTAGGAACACAGAGGAGAGGGCCAATAACTCAGCCTAAACTTGTCAGTGAAAGCTACTGAGAAGTGACATTTAATTTGGGCTTTGAAGATTGAATAGAAAATGTCCAGGCAAACAAGATGCAAAAGGCATTTTTCATGGAGGAGGCTGAACAGAGACTCAGAGGAATGAAAAAACATGGTAGATATGGTATGTGTGCGAATCAGGGATGATATCCGGCCACACCTACAAGTATATCCAGGCCTAACCATTAGAGCTTTTCCTCCCGAACCAATACCTCAGCCTCACTTCCCTTTTCCTGTGGATGTCCTGATCCTACTCCTGAGCCTGTAGATTTAAGACCTCGGGCTCCTCTTGGATTTTTTCTCTCTCATATCCAATTACATACCTGTTGATTTTGCTTCAAAATACTCCACAGTCCCATTCCTCCCTTCTATTCCTACTTCAACAGTCCTAGGTTAGACCCTCATTACTTCTTCCCTTGTCCAGAAAGAGTTTCTTAAGTGATCTCCCGACCAATTGGGTCTCAGTTCTAATCCACCCTACTCACTGCCGTCAAATGATTCCTCCGACTTAAAAATCTCTATTGGCTTCCTGGAGTCCAAAGGATAAACAATGGCACTAGATCTGCCCCTTGTTTCGTGAAGCAGCCTCTCCTTTTGGTGCTTTGAGATCTCTACCTCCTGGTTTCCTACATGTCTTGCTGCTGTTTGGCATTTACTCTGCTGAATACTCATCTTCTAGGCCCTTCTCAGGGTCTTCCCCTGGACCTTCTTCTCTTTTCTTTCTCACTTGACACTATTTCTGCAATGATTATGTGCACTCCTGCAGCTGACTGCCATTATTTGTCTAAAATTATAGTTTACATCTCTCTTCTGAACCCCACTGTCATGCGGGGCCTGTGGTCCCGCTCCCTGCATAAGAACGCAGGAGATGGTGAGGCCAAAAAGGAACACCAACAGAGTCATGGATAGGGGGTTCATGCCACTATATTATTGCTGGTGGCTGGGCTGGAGATACAAAGCAAACATCCGCCACTACCCCAATAAGGGGTCTTCCTGTACCCCAGTCTCACTGGCGATTGGGCGAGACACAGGAAGTAGCAGCCACACGATCCGCAATCCGCCGTCTAGTTCTCTGCCTGCCAACCAACCAACCAACCAGCGTAGCCATGGCAGCTGTAGCAGTGGCCAATTGGCTAACTGGTTACAGCTGACGACCATCCACCACCCGATCCAGCACCTTTCCATGTGAGGCCCAGAGCCTGGAAACTGCTCTCTGGGACTCTGTCCCCACTTCTCCACTTGGATAACTCAAGCTCTTAAAACAGCTCACATCCAAAATTGATGACTATCTACCATGAACCTTCACTTTCTCTATTGTTCGCTGTCTCAATCAGTACTATTACCTTTGATCCAGTTGCTCAAGTGGGAAATCTGGGAGCCTTCCTTGATTCCTCCATAGCCTTCAATCCCCATTCATTGAATCAACACAAGTTCTCTCTTGCACCTCGGAAACTATGCGTGATGGTTCGTTTCATGTGTGCACTTGGCCAATGTAGAGAGTCTAGTCATTCAATCCAACATGAATCTAGGCATCATGGTGAAAGTACTTGAGAGCTGTGCTTCACATCTACAACCGATCAGTTGACTTGCAGTAAAGCACAGGACCCTCAATCATCTGGGTGGGCCTCACCTAATTAGTTGAAAGACCTTAAGAGCAAAACTGAGGTTTCCCTGAAGAAGAAATTCTGCTTCAAGATGGCAGCATCCACTTCAGCCTGCCAGCCTGCCCTGTGACCTTTGTCATTATTTTTATGTCTGTATGTATTTGTTTATTTATTTATTTTTAAGGAGGGCGCAGCTCACAGTGGCCCACGTGGGGATCGAACCGGCAACCTTGGTGTCATCAGCACCACGCTCTATCCAACTGCCCTGTGTGACCTTTGAACATACCAGCCCCCACAATTACATAAGCCATTTTCTTATTTCTTAAAATCAACCTCTATTTTGTATATCCTACTGAGTTTGTTTCTGGGGGGAGCGCTGACTAATACACAATGTCTCTATTCCATCC
Source organism: Rhinolophus ferrumequinum (assembly GCF_004115265.2). Taxonomy (NCBI): domain Eukaryota; kingdom Metazoa; phylum Chordata; class Mammalia; order Chiroptera; family Rhinolophidae; genus Rhinolophus; species Rhinolophus ferrumequinum. The sequence continues at coordinate 10,549,044 of NC_046284.1, forward strand.
ACTGCTCTCTGTCTCCTCTGTCTCCCCCTCATTATCTCTGGACTCTTGAAATAGTCTCAACTGGCCTCTTCCCTGTGGTTTTGCCCACTGTAATCCATTCACCACACTGTGACCACTGCGTACTTGTGAAGATGTAAATCTGATTATGTCATTCCCCTGCTTCAGACCCCTCAATAGCTGGTTTTTGCCCTGACAACCCGAATTCCCTAGTTCATGGTTCAGGAGAGCTTACCTGCTCTGGGCCTTAGTTCTTGCTCCTTTTCCTCATCTATGTGTTATGGCCACGCCCAACTTCCCAGACTCAGGACGCCCTCTCCTGCCTTTGCACATGCATGCTTTCCCTTCCCCTTAGCTAACTTCTCCTCCTCCTCCTTCAGGCTTCCCCCTTAAATATTACTTCTTCAGGAGGCCTTTCCTGACCCCCAGACCACATTAGATCCCCTTCTTATGCTTTCTTAGACGGTTATGCTATAATAGTATTAACCCTGTGGTGCTTGAAAGTGAAAACCAGAATGCACAGTTAATTCAGAGCAAGATAGGCTGAATGTTTACTGCTTCCTCAGCTCCCTGTGTGGGAGCTTTTGCAGGGCCAAGACGGCTTGACGTAGCTAGCCATGCATCTTCCTGGTGGCATTTCTTTCTTTACATTGAGTTGGAATTCCTCTGTTAAACAAGCCTGCTGAAAAACCTTGCATCCAAATTTATCACCCCATCAACAAGGTGGTAGAGTGAATGATGCCTCTTTTCCTGTATCTGGAATTGGCACAGGACCTGCTGCCATCTCACCTTGACCTTTCAAATTGCTGTGTCCGGGGAAGAGAGTGTGGAGAGGTACAGCAATCCAACCCTTCAATGCCTTGGCCCAGAAAGGCCGCTTCTCCTTTCTGCTTCCACCTCATCAGCCAAAAGAAGTTACAGAGCCACGCTTCACTCAGGGAGGCTTGTGCCTGGAAGGAAAGGAGAAGCAGAAAATCTGGTGAGCCCTGGAAATGTCTAACATCAGTTATGATTACAGCTACCCTTTACTGAGGAAGAGCTGTGTGCTGGGCACTGTGGTGAACACATTACATTAATTACCCTAACAGACCGGGGGTATTAATATCTCGTTCTGGGGAGCAACTGCTGTTCAGAGAGATTGTGTGACTTGCTTGAGGCTATAGGTGATATCTAAGCTGGGATCTGAACTGACTGTCAACTGCCTTGGCTGTCCATGCTGTCCCTGTCCCCACACACACTTGGCAGGTGAGTCTGGCCCTTCTGCCAACCAAAATTGCATTACCTACGCTACGCTACAATACTCAATGCCATTTCCGGAACTCTGTGCTTTTACATCTATGAGGCCCTTGGCCTGGCGAAAGTGTGAAAAGTGCATTTTTGGCAAACTCCTGTTCACCTCTTGTGATCCAATTCAAACCATAAGACATTTGGAAAACTTCTCTTGACTTCCTCGGACAGGATTACTTGTCCCAACCTCGGTTGCACGCAGCTTAACTCCCTAACAGGGCAGTCGTCCTATGGTTTCATTATTCTCTGTTAACCTTTTCACTTCTTCCACTAGACTGTGACTCCTTGCACAAAGGAGTCATGTCCCGTTTCTCTCTGTATTCATGGGACACAGGCAGAATAGCTTACATGCAGCCAACATTGATTATATGTATGTGTCAGACATGGAGCTCAGTGGCACACATATGCTCACCAATTTCAGCCTCATACCATCTCTATGAGGTAAGTGCTATGATTTGCATCATACATTTTACTGACGAGGAAATTTAATTTATAGACTATTTAAATAATTGGCCCAAAGTCTCATAGGTAGTAAATAGCTGGGCTGAGATTAGAACTCAGGCACTCTAACCCCAGAGCCTTAAGAATGCTTAGTCACTATGCTACTGCTCAAAACTTCTTCCAGTTCATATCTCAGTCCTTTGCTTCTACATACTTTGTGTGTTTCCTAAACTGAAGAACAGTCTCTTATGTAATCACCATTACCAAAATTGGCTAATTAGCATTGTCTTATTATGTAATCTACAGACCTTAGTCATAGCCAGTTTTCTCAATAATGACCTTTATAACAAAAGATAATTGTAGTTTCAAGTTCAATGTCCAATCCAGGATCACATGTTGCATTTCACTGTCATGTTGTTTTAGTATGCTTTGATCAGAACCAGTTCCTCAGTGTTTCTTTGTCTTTCGTGACCTCAATAACTGTGAAGAGTATAAACCATTTATTTTGTATGATGTCCATTAATTAGAGCCTGTCTGGTATTTCCACATGATTAGATTCAGCTCATTAATTTTTTTTTAGCAGGAACACTACAGAAGTGTGTTGTGTCCTTCTCAGGGCATCACATGAGGAGGCACGTGGTGTCTATTTGTGATGTAATTATCTTTTATTTTATGCTAATTTCTCTGCCACCCAGTGTCCTTTTCTCCTGCATCTACAGCATTGAATACACTGCCTGACTCATGGTATATGTTTAATAAACCTTTGAATAAACATTAGCTGAATGAATAAATCTCCATTCCACTAAAAGTATCACTCAAGCCAAAAATCTGTGAATCACAACCCCAGTTCCTTTCCACACACGCAATAATCACCAAGTCTCACTGATTCTATTTCTTAAATATCATAGCAAGCCCACCCCTCTTCACTATTCTCACTGTCATTGCATTGGCTCATTTTTCCAATCTGGCCTCCCTGCCTCTTCTCTTGCCCCCTTTAATCTATCTTTGAATGGTGGGTGTCGTGCAGGGGATCCTGCGGACTACGCCAAGTGTCATGCGGAGCGTCCGGTGGGGTCTCTGGTCCCGCTCCCCACACAAGAACGCAGGACATGGTGAGGCCAAAAAGGAACACCCACGGAGCCATAGGTAGGGGAGTCATACCACTATACTCTCACTGGCGGCTGGATTGGAGACACAGGAACCAGGAGCAACACAATTCTCAACCCTCACTGTGCTGCTTGCAAGCTCAGCCACCATCTTCTTGCTAGCTCCCCCTTTTTTTTTTTTTGCTACTAGCCTAGCCACGGCAGTTATATTCATGGCTAATGGCTCACTGGTTACAGCTGACGGCCAACTAGCCACAGCTGCTGGCCATTTGATCACAGTCGATGGCCATTTACTACCTGAGCCAGCACCTTTCTATGTGAGGCCGAGAGCCTGGAAACTACTTTTTGGGGCTCTGTCCCCACAGTGGGTGAAAGAAAACACCACCATGTAATGCAGAATGGGCACAAGAATAAGTTTCATTGGGGTAACTTACAAGCCCAAGTGTTAGTAAGACGAGGCCCACGGTCTCGTGTTCTGTCATTATCCCACAGCGAGACCTACCTTCCCATTGGTGCCAGAAATTAACTGGATTTTTCAATGGAGTTTCTGGAGTTGGTGACAGTGGCAAAGAAGACATTGTAAAATGAGGAGGGTCCTCAGTAAGACTACAAAGTTCATCATGAAAACTGCAGAGTTCTCTGAAACCTCTAGTCATGGACTCCAGGCCAAGCCATGAGAAGAAGACCCAAGGCTTAGACGAGGTGGTTTAGCGCCGTGTGGCTACTGTGTTTCCTCAAAACTAAGACCAGGTCTTACATTAATTTTTGCTCCAAAAGAAGCATTAGGGCGTATTTTCAGGGGATGTCTTATTTTTTCATGTACAACAATCTACATTTATTCAAAGACAGTCATGTCGTCTTCTTCTGGAACACCGTCATAACATACTAAAAGCGTCCGTCTGGCTGACAGTCTTCACTGGGGCTTATTTTCGGGGAAACACGGTAGCTCCTATAGTTGCTGTTGGATAGCTCCATTCGCAGTGAAGAATAATGAGCCAGAAGCAGCAAGGAGTGTTGGCTACAGAGTGCATTGCTTAGTCAGTAAGTAACCGGAAGCCACGTGGATATCCAGCACGATCAGGCGTAAAAGTCAAGGATATCTTTGGTAGTGAAACTCCCAGCTAGCTCATTGGTAATCTCCCCAGGTGAGCCTTAGAAACACCTCTCGATGAGGGGACAACCCATGTAAAGTAGTGATAAACTGTGTCCCTAATGCCCCCCAGGAGATCCTACTGGTGGCAGCAGAGGCTGGGGATACATAGCCTACGGGCACTGGATCTTTGATCACCAAAGCATTGTATGGCTACTCTCAGGAAGCAGATAACCCTGTGTCCAAGGGGGAGGCAGGAGAAGCAAGGGAGGCTGTCTTAACACACGGAAGAACTAGTCCTGGAAATGGGTGGCACACACACAAATGCTGCTCTGGGTGGGATCCAAGCTAAGCCTCTGCCTGGACATCACAGAGGATGGACACATGAGAGTACAAGGTCAAAGCAAACAGTGGCTGAGGCCACTAATGGTAGCAGTGATACCTACGGTACGGTTTGATAGTGGGATGCTGATAAGATCCCTCATAGCCAAATCAAGTTGAGAGTGACATAGCTAGTTGTGTGATAGTTGGCACTATTGTCACTGCCCCAGACAGGTACAGGGTGTCCATATCTGGACTAGGAAAACAGAGAGGTTATTTGCCCCTTTATCCTCTACTTGCCTCCCAGGGCTGGATCTCTCCATGCCCAATGATCTGGGGTCCATGAACACCCTGCTCCCCAAGAATGAACCAGGCCTTACTTTATAGCCTGGAATGAAAAGCTCTGCAGTGACCCAGGGCTAACAATTCCTTTACCAAAAGGCCATCTCTTGAGATTGAGGAAGATGGTTACAGGGCATAGGTGACTTACTGCATAAGAACCACAGGAGGGCCCCCCCAACTTGCCGAGGAAGTGTGTGGCCAACCCAGGGTCAGAGGTGTCTGCTCATGAGTCTGTGTAAAGGTGTATTTCAGTCATCCAGAAGCAGAATGCTTTATTACCAAAAGCACCACTTGACATTCCACCCATTGTGCAGAGCAGCCAATGCCGTGGGTTGTCAGCATTTACCGTTATTATAACAGATGGCTTAGTATTCCAGTGAAATTGCTCACCCATCAGTGAAACAGACTTCCTTGTATGGCACCAAGTCTCAAAATCGAGGCCCACATCGAGCCAGTAACTCAGGCAAAGCAGGCAGTGGGGCCATCTCAGTACCTACCGGGTGGGCAGCCGCCTATTCTTGCAGCTGACTCGACCCCCAGTTGGATGTCCCATTTCCATTTGAGTTTTTTGGCTCGTTGCACTTTGTCAATGATTAAGCTATTGTGTCTCAGTTCCACACCATCCTTCTTTACTGGTTTTGTTGATAAGAGGCTCTAGGGGGAGACGACTGGAAAACCATGGTTCTTCACTCTGGCAGGAATGGTTTACTTGAGTACCAGCTGAATTTCCAGATTTCCATCCGTCCCCTCAAAACCAGCTTCATGATGTCTCCTCACACACCAGCACCAGCCACTTGGTTGGCACCCCCTCCTCACTGGCCTAAGTCCCAGCCCCATAAAGGTCTGCCTGTGAGTTAGCAAGGTACCAGCACTGACCGAAAGTGCCCCTTTCCTGGAGGTCTAGGTTTTAACTCTAAGGGCCTCGCCTTTGAGCTCTTGGGTTCTCATCATCCCAGCCTCGCTCGTCCCTTCATTCATACAGGCCTCAGGATGGTAGATACTTCCTGCCGATCTCACCTCTGTGTTACCGTAATGTTCATGTTTTGCATTTTCAGTCCTTTAGTATCTGCTTAACCAATCCCTATATGAACTTCTCAGTGAAAATCCTGAGTGGGATTTCTGTTTCCCCAACTGGACTATCACTGATACACCCGTCTGATGGAATTTGGTTTAGGGATAATCCATTGCAGGCCAGAAATATTGGATTTCAGAGTTATACTTTCTCCTTCAGTGAGACACTATGTCCCCACCAGGACCAATAATTGCCATTTGAAAAGCGTGTACCATTCAGTAGTGGAGAGATGACCCATCCCCAATAATGGCCGAATCTTATCGTCAGAGGTATCAGATGTGAGACTGGGGTCAGAATGAGTTGTGGGGGAGGGGGGCAGCGAGAGGGGGGCTGGGAGGGAAGATATTGTTTTACTGCTGCCTGTATTGCTTCTGGGGTCTCATTGCAGGGGTCCCCAATCAAATTTAGCTACCAGTCTGGTGACTTAGTCCAAATTCTTAAATAAAAGTCTTAGGTCCAGGATGTGCTGATCCAACACCCAGGAAGCCAAATAGGTGATCAGGGCTCTTTTGTGTAGTTTGTGTCTGCAAGGCCAGCAGTTTTTCCTTACTAGGCTGTGGAATCCCTCTTTGGGCCGCTGCTCATATAGCCCCCAAGATACGCACTCAAGCGGCCTGGCCCTGGTCTCTATCCTCATTCAAGGCCCTGCCACCTATGGACGGCTGGGCTTAGAGAGCATGCATTAAGGTGAGAACACTTTCCTCTGGGAGGGCGGCTATCCAAATGTCATCAGTATAATAGAATGGGCTTGCCCAAGTCATTACTGATAGATTGCGGCTATTAAGTATTGCTGGGCAAGTCCAAAATGCCTGAGGCAGGACGGTCAAGGTGAACTTCATGCTGTGCCAGGTGCAAACAAAATCATTGTTTTACTTCCTGGAGAAATCTGGAGAAGAAAACATTAGCAACGTCTAAGGCAGTTCTGTGCAAGTGTAATATAATGTGGGCCACTGTGTAACTGCAAAATTTCTGGTAATCACTATGAAAAAAAAAGGTAGTGGTTACCAGAGGGTAAAGGGGAGGGGCATGGTAGATGAGAGTAAACGGGATCCCACACATATATGGTGATGGAAGGAGAACTGACTCTGGGTGGTGAACACACAATGTGATATAGAGATGATATATTACGGAATTGTACACCTGAAACCTATGTAACTTTACTAACCATTGTCACCCCAATCAACTTTAATTAAAACAAATTTTTAAAAAATGGGAAAAAGAGACAGGTGTAACTAATTTGTGACATAGTTTAGTTAACCCAATAGATGCAAAATATTAACATTTCAGCATTTAAATATTTAAAAAATAGTCATTAAGGTTATTTTTCATCTTTTTCAGAGTAAGTCTTCAAAATCGGTTGTGGGTTCTTCTTATGCATGTCTCACTTCAGACCAGCCATGTTTCGAGCGCTCTAGAGCCACCAAGTGGCGGTAATGGCTTCAGTGTAGTCCCCTGCTGGTATAATGTGTATATCAGGGGCTTTGAGTGCCACTATTGGTGGCCACTGTTAAAGCCACAATAATCTGTAATGAGGGGTCAGGGACACTGGATTTACTCCCTGGCTCAACAGGACTGGGAATTGGAAAATAGCATGGCCTACCGCTCCCTCCTGGTTGTGGAATAAGCCCCGTATGTTTCCTTTCTCACCTACTGGTCTGTGATACTGTTTCAAGCACACAGTCCTGGAAGGCCTGGAAATACCAGAGGCTGTGCGTTCACCAGGCCAGAGACCAATGCCCACACTCACCCAGCAGGTCAGTGCACAGTGTGTGCTGCATCGATGGAAGCCAGCGTGTCTTTCCCAATTATGCCGTCTGACAAAGGCACCACGAGCACGGCCTCATCAAAGAGGCCAATGGCATCTGCCGTGATTGTGACAAGTCTCTTGGCTGGAAGTAAAACCAGTCCCCAATCGTGCCAGGGAGATGAATTGACTGTGGATTTGCCAAGTCCAAGAACCATTTTTCAGGTTCCAGTGTCTGGTAGGTGCAGTTCTGCTGCATCCCCCTTGCACCTATGTTCCAGGGCAGGAAGTTAGCATTCCACTGGAAGAAGGCAGAGGACCGGGCCCTCGGCCAAGTTTGCTTTTGAACTGACTCAAATCTGGATTGAAGGGCCCTCTAGCTGTCTGACTAGCAAATCAGTCTCCTGAGTGGCACGGAGGCATGCAGCAATGGGGAGTATCTGAGTCTCAGCTGCATTGCCATGTGGCTAGCTGCTTAGCTTCCTCCTCCGGACCCTTCTCTAAGGACACGGGAAGGTTCGGAGGTTTGCTGGCCAGGCAGTGGGGCCTCTTTCTCCCAATGGAATCCTCCCACCCAGGACCTCCTTGCATCAGCTCTCCATCGGGGGTCTTCTCAACGCCCACTCTAAAATCAGTCATTTGGGGTTTCTTGCACCCCTATGTTTTTGCTGCAACCTCACGACAGTGACTTGGGTTGCTTATCAGCTCACCAGTCTCTATGCTTTTCCCATGTACGTCCTTAGCTAACAATCCCCTTGTTCAAGATCCAGAGCCATCACGTGCTGCCTGAGGGAGACTGGGAAGGATGTCTGGAGTGGTGCTCTCCTCCTCCCTTTTCATTTCTGCTGAGACCTGGGGCATCTCACAGAGCCCCTTCTCTCCTTTGCCCCTTTTGGGTGGGGCCGACATCAGCCCTAAAGGATTATCCCACCCCTTACTCCCTGGCAGAGGAGCAAAGTTAGGGATGACCTTGTGTAAGATCCCATCAATTTTACCAGCATTGTCTGAATTAATTGCATTTGGCTACAAGTCGTGCCGGATGCCCGGGCTTTTCGTCCAACCATGCTTAAGGCCAAAGCGCCTCAAAGCAGCGCTGAGCTTGGTAGGCATGATCCAGTTTGCACTGTCTCGGGGAAGTCTCCTCCTTGCCGCTATGTGAATTCGATTTCCAGGAGCATCCAGTTCAAGCACGAGACAGGCACATTTGCTCTCTCCCCAATGTTCAGACTAGCCAATTCGTTCGGCAAAAATGGACTCTGGTGGTAAAGCCCAAATGCTGGCCATTCTGTGTCACTTATCTCATGGGTGTGGCTTTGGTAAACAGTTTAAGCTCCAAGGGACTCCTGTGATGGCTGTTGGGAGTCCAGTACTGCAGCCTCTCAGGCTGCACGTGTCCCCCACCCCCATCCCCCAAGCCCCTGGAGGGTAACTGCACGATGACAAGTTTCAAATCTAGGAGGGTAGGTTGTACCTACTGTTCCAATGGCACTTGGGACCGAGGGCTGTTTTCTCCCAATTTCTTCCTCTCTAGGGCTCTGGTGACTGGTGGATTTGTAAGTGAGCCAGTGCCAAGGGATCAAATCATCTGTCTGCCTTACGTGGAGGACTTGCCAGGGCCTTTTGTGGCAATTGGCACGGCCACACACAAGCACTGCAGTAACGTGTTCACCGTGATTTCAGCTCAGCTAGAGTTCCCACCACCAGCCGTAGGATGGATGTCGTCCATCCCTGGTATGGCTTAGCTGACCTCTTTTGCAGTTTCCAGAAGGCCAGTGCTGGAGTACGTGGAGACTGCCTCATGGTGGGTGCCATCTGTGAAGCAGTGGGTGAAGGCACACAACATATTAACATCCCCAAAGGGTAAGGATTTAATGAGGGGAACTGACCAGCAAGATGAGTCAGAAAGAAGAGGCACACGGCCACCCACTGTCTCAGGCAGACATGCAAAGGCTGCACCTGGGGGCTGTCCTCCAGAGAAGGACGTTTCTTCTCTGGGAGTCTACCTTTCCATAGGGCAACCCTGACAACGGCCGTACACGCAGAGGATCCCAGCAGGGCTTAAGTGCCATAGGTCAGGGATGCTGTCTGGGAACACAGGCTGCTGGCACGTGTGACCTCGTAGGAAGCTGGATTTTGCATCGCGGGGCAGAGGAACCTCCAGGAAGTTGGATTTGGGCCCAGTCCCTCCTGCTAGCTGGTTACCAGGCAGCTTGATGGAAGCTCCGTCATGGGGCAAACTTGTCTGTCCCTCCACACTTCAAGTGTAAATCTGATTGTTTCAAAGCCTTCACAGGTTCCCACAAATCGGAACTCTTAACATGGCACCGCAAGGCCACCCTTGACAGTAACTCCAGCTCATCTGTCATTCCCACGCCCTAGTCACACTGAACTCTCAGAAGCTTCCCGAATACTTTTACATGCAATGCCCCCAGCACTTTTTCTCCCGGCTGACTCCTCCAATCTGGCCTCCCTCGTAGGTAAGATTTCATTTCGCCTAAGCCCTCTACTGACTCCACAGCACTCTGACTTAGGTGTTTTTCCTGTGCCCCCACCTCACCCTGAGCAGCGTACCACTTACTGTACCATGTACTGGAACCGCCCATGGACTCAAGTTCTCCCACTTGACACTGAACTTCACGGTCTGCAATAGGGTCTTTGCATCCCCAAGAAGCTTGTGAAATGCCTGATGTTCAGTAAATATTGGATGAGCACCAGATGAAATCAGGTGGGTGGTCTGTCAACACTTCCTCTCTGTAGCTTTGTCCATATAAAATACGAATACCTTGTTAATACCTATACGACCTGGGAGTTAGGATAACATACCAGCTATTTAACCCATGAAGAAATCGAAACCTGGAGGTGAAATGACTTACCCAGTTATCAGAGCTTCTCTATGCCCTGGTCAAGTGTAGAGTGTACATCCTGATTCCCCCTTTCTACAGCATAACTCCGTTATGTCTATCGTGTAGTGTCTATGCTGTATCTTTAATGACGTATGTTCTCTGAGGACTAGACCTCTGTTCTTTGATGCAGTATCTTACAAGATTTGACCTCCAGGGAAATCTGACAAAGATGCCTTAGTATTTACCAAAAAAACCTTTATACTTGAAGAAATAACATCAGAATTACTTGTTTCCTCTCTTAGCATAAGCCATCCAAGTTCTGTATGATACTGAGTAATGATAATAGACCCTGATCCCAAGAATTCCAGGTAAGCATCTTCTGTTGACACATCTTCCGATTTTTCAACCTACCCCTGAAACCAAGTGCATGGTATACTGGAATTGGTGGGAAGACCTTTAAGCAATCCATTTTGAAGGTTAGTTTTTAAGCACTTAGCACCTACAAGTTGCAAAGACTGTTTTTAATGCTTTCCCCACTAACACAAAACTCCTTAGCAGTAAAAAAAAAAAGGATTCCCCTGTTTCTCCACGGAAAGTTCTGAGAGCAGTGGCAAAAAAATTTCTAAATCTCCCCAAATAGGGGGATCAAATATATGGTGATGGAAGGAGAACTGACTCTGGGTGGTGAACACACAATGGGATTTATAGATGATGTAATGCAGAATTGTACACCTGAAATCTATGTAATTTTTACTAACAATTGTCACCCCAATAAATTAAAAAAAAAATCTCCCCAAATAAAAATTTTAAACAGCCCCAAATAAACACACAGAGGAAGAGATGCTCAGGGTTTCAATGCTGGCCTCCCATTAAGTCTTCCGAGCAATCAAGACCAGCATGTGGGAATGGCTATTTCAGAACTGGTTATCAGAGGGATTGGGGTTTATGAGGGAAAGATGCTATTTACAGTCATGAAACTGGCTAATGGGGATCACTTGCGAATACTGACTCTAAAAAGGCATTGGATTCCCAGCCACCACGCACTCTAAGGTCATGATCACATGAGGGAAATGCCTGAGGGAGCCAGGTCGAGTCAGCAGCCCCCTGCTGCCAACAAAGGCTGTTCATGTGCAGCACTGAAAACTAGTGTGAAACCAGGAAAACGCAAGCAAGTCTCCTGAGGACTGTTTCTACCTACCACCTCTAACAGACTGCGTTCAGCTCTTCTGGCTCTACAAGAGCCCAGAACTAGGCAGAAGGGGCAGCAAAGCAGCAGGAAAATGCCAGAATGAAAAACTAGACAAGCAGAAAACAAGGACAAATTGTTCTGGAAAAAAAACAAAAACATCAATATAGATGAGACTGCCCTGCATCACTGGATCATTTGGGATTCTAAGAGCAGGTAAAATGTTCAAACTCGTCTCTCCATTTCTACCCTGTTCTCCAGGCTGTATCAGAGTTCCTCGAAGTGACCACAGCAGCCAATTCAGGCACATCCACCCACAAACCTGTCATTGATTTTCTTGCTGAGATATTGACATCAAAGCTGTTTTTTTAACTACATAGACACACTTAATATTTTCTCAACGGCAGGGTATGTTCATATGTGGACAAAAGTATGCGTTTAATATTGTTTAGTGGCAGTCTACATAATGAATGTGCTGAAATCTCGTAACTGGGAATATGGAAAATTATATTTTCAAATATCAACGTCTTTGCCTTTTAAGGGCACATCAAAGATTATTTGCAAGGCATATGTGCTTTTGCATGATAAATAACTTTCCCCCTATACAGTGTTCATTTTTTTCGTTACATTTAGAAATTTAAGACCAGGAGCAAACATCTGTCAGACTAATTTTTTGCTTTTTCATAAGTGCAACTTTTTAATAAAAATTTACATCTAGATAAACAATCTTCAGATTTTCGAAACTTTAATAAGATTTTTAAAAACATCATGACTTGGAACTGAAAAACATACACGTTTAGCACACAAATATTGTATTATGAATCAACTCCAACGCCATTTGAAAACATGTGAATCAAATTACAGTTTTAGAAGTTAGTAATTCACAAATTAAGCTAGCGCTTTGCCGAACTCGGCCTCTGTAAAGAGACTTGGTGTATATTATAACGGCACAATGTGCTTTTGTACCCTTTTGTTGGTGGTTTTCACCTTATTAAATAAGATCCACTTCTTGCAAGATGGTAGATAACGGCTAACTTTCTATAACGTGAAATTTCCAGTGGTAACAGTTACAGTTTGTAACAGAACACTTTCTATAGATTTCTTTTCCTAGCTTAAAATTGTAAAAGCAATCATTTGTAAGGATTGCATCAACATCAATTTAGCAGAGAAAGATCAAACTTTATTGAAACTGCTTGCATACAAAATATATTGCACTATAACCAAACAAATGTCAACATAAAATCTGTTGTTGCTAATATGTACAGAGAATATTGCCCAAGAGCAGATACATTACAAGGTCATTCTACCTTGGTTAATTATCTACAGTATTTTAAACCAAACAGCTTACAGATGATGTGTGCAAGGTACCAATTTCTGTTTTCAAATACTATACATTCCCAGAATAAATAACTAGAAATCAACATTAATGTTTGGCAATACTTTTTAAAAGACTTTTTAATATTCTTGAAATCATGTGCAGTTTGTTGCCGTTTTATATGCTTATTTGTATGCAAGGAAAAGTAACTGTAAAATGAAAATTCAAAGAAACAAACTCACAAAATACATCAGAGGCAGAACTTCGGTTTGTACGGCTCTGTACAGATTCAGTGGTACCCCGACTTGGAGTTATTTTTTAAGAAAAATATAACATCTTAGAGCGAAGGTCCTTCACATATTTTTCCTCAGTAAATTTCATTCATTTAAAAAAAAAAAAACAACAACAAAAAACCTCAAAGCAAAACCTAAACCCAACATGTCAGGAAGGCAAAAAAAAAAAAAAAAAAAAAAAAAAAAAACTAAAGAAAAGAAGTATTGTTTGTTAACCAATCCTACTCTGTGTTCCAATTCTGCTTATATGTTAGACCTAATATTTCAAAGTATACAAAACATTTAACCTGCCTCCAATGTTTCTTAGACAAAGTACCTGTACTTCACAGGATTATTATGCACAAATGGAAATGATCTTTCTATCTCCCCGAAAGAAGCTTCAAATTAAAATATGAAAAAGTTCACAAAACAGGGGGGACAACAAAATAAAAAAAAAAGGCTCTAAGTTAAAACTGGTCATCAGGCCAAAGAGCAGGCATGTCCTACCAACTTTCGACCAAAAAGATTTGTTCCTAGCTGAAAGCATTTTAGCCTCTCTCAAATGAAAAGATAGTTATTTCTTCTCCTGTCGATACAGAAAACAATTACACATCCCTCTCAATAACACTATTTGTCAAACTTCAGTGCAACAAAACATAAACAAAAACAAGTTCTATTCTTTATACTGCCTAACCTGATGTTTATGCAAGGAAAAAAATATGGAAAGCATGCATATTCTTCTATAAAGTACTAATGTTTGACAGGGTTTGCTACATCTTTAACATTTAGTGTTTCCAACTTATCTTCCCTGAACTCTGCATCCAAATATAATAATCCTACCTGCCAAGATATAAAAAAGGCACAGATCATACAACTTTTGTTTTTTTGCTAATGAAAATGACAAACGTCACATCACACACATTTCAGGGTCCACTAAAATACTGGAAAAGTGGACCAAAACATAAACTCACACAGGACATGAAATGACAGTATTTGAATGAGACTGAAAACAGAAGTCTAATATGATTACTATAAGTGCTATTTATTTAAAAAAAAAAAAACTGAAATGTACCAGTGAGTTTTCACCCAATGCAGGAAAATGATCCAAATGAACAAAGAATATCATTTCTCAGTACTTCAAAAAATAAACCCAACTAAAACCCTGTCTTGAAGTGGTAAGTGTACTTAAAAGCAGTGCTCCAAAATTTCAAGGTATCTTTTTGTGCAAATCTGAAAATTGTTGCTTATGGCCAATACCAAAAAAAAAATAAAATTCTTAAACAGAAATTTGTGTTCATTTCATGCCCTGTGCCATCTTGCCTACTATTTGTCTTTGGCCTAACAAAGTTTTCTAATATGGAATAAGAATGATGGAAATGGTATAGGAAATGTAACTTCAGAATTATGCAGTTTAGGGTACTCCATTCACAAGTGGTTGTTGACCATCCATGCTGTCTGGCTTTTCCTTCTTCTGGTTACGATCTTTACCCGTGCGCAGCCGATTACCTTCACTGGAGGTATTCTGTAATGTTTTAGTGTGGACACTCCTTTCATTATTGCAGTCAACTCTGATCTAAAACAAGTTATAGTTGTTATATACACAGACCACATCCTATTGTAATCTGTAATTGGCCTGACAAGAAATTTAAGCCTGCAGTGTAAATTCCACATGTTAAAGGGGAAAGAGACTGGGGTGAGAATAGAAGTGCAAGAACTGAGGTCAGTACGATCTTTATTTGGTTTATGATTTTAAAATACTCCTCTTCTTTAACTGGAACACACTGGTCATCTCAATGCATCCAAAGTTAGATAAAAACTCACAATCCTACTGTGTCTTCTTCTAAGCAGAATAAAACAGTGAGAAACAAATAGTTAAAATGAATTACTCTTACTGATTATAATATATACATGGCTATAATACTAGAGTTCAAAAGAATGGATTATTCTTCAAAGATTATGAAACCCAGGAGAAGAGAGACAAATTTATGTCTTACTATTCCAATTTTACCAGGATAATAACTCAGCTAACTCACTTAGTAACTAGCCTTCAGTTCACACCTTTATATCTATCATGGGTGTGATTAAGTTGCTCTATGCTCAGGGCCCCCATTGTCCTACAGTAGAAGAATATGAGCAATGCTTTCTGGTAGCTTGTATTTCAGTGAGGCAAGTCAGATGATCATATAACTTGAACTCTGTCTGAAGAATAAGAGTGGTTTAGGGAAATCTGAAGACACTAATGTGTGGAGGGACTGGAATCCCAGGAAGAGTGTAAAGATGAATGCAATTTAAAAATAATATTCTAAGATTTATGCAATATTTGAAATGCCAACACTGAACACTTAAAAGAAATACAATTCTAGATGCTATACAAAAGGAAGATAATATTGACCCATGGACCTAAAACAACTACAGATATTGATCTGCTTCAAGTACAAATACAACACATATCCCAAAATGGTTCACTGTAATTTCAAAGTGTGTTTAAGTGTTGGGCCTGGGTGTGCGTTTTAAATGCTTTGTTGTCAAGGGTTCTGTGCTTTGATTTAGATTTATTCTCATACTTACACAGAAAACACCTTTCTTCCGACAGTCCATTTTAATAATAAATATAAATATGCATCCTTTTAACAATGGAATTGGATTGCCAATTTCATTGAACATTGGCAGTTTAAGTAGGAAATTACAAAATTGGTCCATATAAATGTCTTACATCTTTGTAAAGCACACGTATGTACATTATTTCACCTATCTCTTTATCTAGGTTTAAGGTCTTTTCTATACTGGTCCCAAAAAACTCACTAGAAGTTTACACCTACTTACAACTGCTAAGAAATGTAAAGAACATTCTGTCATGAAGTTTCTGCTCTTAAAAAAAGTTCTCTCTCACTAAACTCGGGTGCTGGTCCCAAACCATTCCATAGTCAAGGAGGGACCCTAACGAGTTGGATTAAGAATTAAGAGTCAAAGAAGTAGAAGAAGAAAACATGGGCTCTGGGACTCAGACACCGGGGTTGGAATATCCCTGCACCGTATGCAAACTTTGTGACCTTGGGCAAAGGACTGAAACTTGTAGTAAAACTTGAGTTTACTCACCCATAAGACAGAATAATCAAACTCATTACCTCAGGGGGCTGCTGTAAGGTTAAATTCGCTAACAGACACAGAACATCTGGCAAAGGTGTCTGGACAGGCTCAGGGGTAATTTTCAAATGATTTCACAGTGGGTTCATCACACGTGATGACCAACTGAGATGAGAGGCTCCGAGGAGCGGCCGGCTGCAAACCAGCAGGTGACTCGCTCCGCAGGTTCTAGCTGAGTATGATCAGCTCCTGTCTAACACGATTGTTATCCATGAGACAGACACCTTCTTTTCCTTACTTTCCCCTTAAAGAGGACACTCGGTCCCTGCTAGCCAGGGGACGAGGGACCCACAGGGCTTACTCAGGTCTCTCTCTCTCTCAGTACATTCCGGGATATCCTTTCCTTGGAGGAATGGGAGGGACCACCCAGGTGTATTGGAGTCATAATGTGGCCGCCAATGTCTTCACAAATACTCAGACTGCATAGGCTCCAGAGAAATTTTTGCATACTTGCCTGAAGGACTAAGATGGCTCACAATTGTAAGGGTGAAAGAAAATGATTTCTCGTAAATCAAATTGGCCATCTTTGAACATGGTTAAACACAAAGTCAAATGAACTGGTAAATCTCACACTACCACGATCCAAACAACTGAGGTGAAAAGAGGTGCGCGAGTTTACCTGGAGGGATCCATCTGCAGTCCTTCCTTTAGCCTCTCTGGGGTTACGCGGGCGGTTATCTGTTCGGGAGTGATCATCGTTTCCTGCGGAGACATTTGGAAAGGTTCCACACTTACTGATGCTAAGAGGCTGAATGGAAGCTCTTTATTCCCATACCCTCCATTTACTTAGACCAGCTACAGACGCCAACAGATATTATGGTTAGAATCGCCAGGGCAGCTCAACTCGTCATCGGTGTTTACTCATATATTCTACGTAAACCAGAGGGAAGGTTGTCGAATGTTCTGTGAACTAGTATTTGAAGGAAAGGCTGAGAAATGGCACCTTGGTAATCCACCATTTGGTCATGGTGCTTTTGCACACAACTTCAGACAGTCGTGACAATTCACCGGTATTTTTTGACAGATGGAAACCTCTGTCTGTACCTTTGAAGCCGCCTCCGCGTCCCCTTCCTCCCTGTCCTCTGCCTCCGCCGCCGCGCCGGCGCCCGTCTCCTCTGCGCAGGTAGTTCTCCCTCTCTTCCTCTGTTGGAGCTAATGACCAATCACTGAGTTCGTCTCTGTGGTCAGATTCTGTTTCAGAAGCATTTGATGCTTCAGAATTAGTTCCTATCGAGAGTTAAAAGTTATATACCGTTGTCTGACTTAAAAAAAAAAAAGTTAGGTTAACAGAAGCTTCCAGAGACGTTTCAGGGGTAATCCAATACTCTTCCTAATTTATCGGCCCACCTTCCCTTTGGTAAAACAAATGATCTCAAATTCAAAATGAAGGGTTTTCCAATATTTGAGGTAATTTTGGTTTCAAACGTGTTTGGTGCTTATTTTTTTAAAAAAATAAAAGGTACTTTATTAGCCATCTAAGTTCAAACCTGAGTATGTCATATCATTTACCAGCTGTGCTCCTTTAAACATCTGTGCTCTCTGGAGGAAAAGTTGTCTACAAGAGTTAAATGTAACACCTTCATAAACAAAACCTCTACAGAGTTCCGTTTAACAAAGTTTGGCTAAGGGACAGAGGGGAATGCCCATATTTTGGTCCCCTCTGAGAGGGTGACAAGAAGGCCACCAGACCAACGGTCTCATGGAAGGGTCTCTTGTGGGATCAGGGACTGGACCTAGCTGGACCGGGATATGTTTACTTGACGCTTGGTCCACAATCTTCCCTCCCTCCCAGTCCCACTGGAATCATTTATCATCAATAAAGGAATTATCACAATAAACTCATTATGGCTCAGGGGTGGCTTCACGACCTAAGGGATGGCAGTGGGGGGGGGGGAAAGAGCTCCATCGTGAGCTGGGGCCTCAACGGCAAAGATAACGGCTTTCTGGGCGAGGGGTTAGGGGTTCGGGTCAGGGTTGGCCTTAGGAGTAGGTACGTCTCTCCCCAACTCCAGAACACCAGCTCTACTACCTCTCTCTTCCTCTGTTGGAGCTAATGACCAATTATAGCTTCACCATTATAGCTTCATTCCTGTGGATCTTGAAGGCTTTTCCATCTTAAAGAGTTCCCTTTTGAAATGCAAATATTTGTGAGATGGATTATACCTTATACCGTAATTAGCAAGTTACATAGTAGATACACAGTTGAGCGAGAAAGACAGTCGGCACTGGCGGGTGGGGACAGCGTTCAGTGAGAGGTACTGGGAGAGAAGAAAGCAGCACTGACAGAAGAGCTGGGGAGGCAAAGAGAAACTTCGCCTGCTTCTTGACTGTGCCTAGGGCTGACCTTGGCCATGCCATTCAAAATCACCTTAGCAGCCACAGGATGCAGACCCCTGATTTACACAGTCCATCCAGCAAGTATGACCAGCACATGCCTGACAAAAAATGAGCCACAGTACACAAATGAAAGAAAGGTTGGGCTATACAGTAATAAAATCAGGAAAGGCCTTATAGAAAGTCATCAACACACAAGGGCGTAAGCAGATTTATCCCCAGTCAGAAAGTGGACAGAACTCATACCTGCCCTGTGAACTCTATGTGTTATTATCAGGTTTTTACTCTATGTCTCTTGCAACACAATTGGACCCACTGTCAATCGGAAACCATGTAGTGAGAAATTGTTATAACGGGGTTCTAACGAATAGTAGAGATTAGCAGCTATTAAGTCTAGGAACAGATAAAGTTACTGAGGAAAATGCTTAGTTTGTACCTGAAGTATATCCAGGACCGCGTCTGCCGTGCCCCCTATTTCTGTAAGGTCTACTACCTCGACCCATTCCTTGACCATCATCAGTCACATAGCCTTTTTCCTTATCTGTACGATTTGGTGGTGGTCTAGAACTAGCTCCAATCTGTCGCAACTGCTCATCAATTTGTAATCTCTCCAAACGCAACTGGTCTACTTCCTATTTAAAATATACAAGATAACAGTAAAAATAATTTGACATTTTACTTAATAATACCTTTCTCCTTTTCATCAGATAAAAAGAACACTGGAAATATTTCAATGTCAGTTCTAAATTTACAGTAAACACTGTTACACAGAATTATCAGGAAACTGAACGATCTCCTTAACAAGAAAATTACTAGAGATAACAGATTATTGATGTCCAGAATTAGAGATATAACAAAAATACTCAGCATTAGTAGAATTTCAAGTTGTTCGATGTGGCACTATTAGCCAATGGAATCTGCTAACGCATGGATATGCTAATTTGGGTACTGCTTGATAGGATATTAAAGAAAACAACTCTAAAATGTATGAATATAGAAAAGTGACATTTACGGTTTAACCAGCTAACCCTAAAAAAAAATAAAAAATCACACATTGTATGTAATCTGAATTGAAACAGATTCGCCAGTTATTCTCTTCATTTACAAAGCATTGAGTTTGGGCCATCTTCTGTTTTCAAAGAACACATACTACAGTAGGTCTTTGGATGTGATTATACAATTGAGGAACAATTATTTTCACTGAACTGAAAATGCTCATATTCTTTACATGGGGAAGGGAAGAGAACTAATAACTGATGAAGGAAGTTAGGTCTTACATCATGCCTTGAAAACCTCTTAAAGACTACAACTCTGCTAGAACAAGTATGTCGAACAGTATAAATTCAGTTGATCAAAATATATACCTGGGGTCCACTGACAGACCCTTACACACACGGCTTTCAATATGTTGGATTCTGTCAAAGCCATATACAGCCTCAATTATAACCCGTCCTTCCAATCTACCCACAAACATCGCATTTATGAGCCACCGGGAGCCGGACCCTTAACTATAGTAGTCCCCGGCGTTTTAGTCTAGCTGAAGCCATCAGAGGGACTGGACTATCTATATGAATAGTCACTGGAGAAGCCCCTGAAAAGCTAAGTTCCCAAAATCTTGGTTGTGGCAACTTCTGGAAGACAAAGGGCAGTTGAGGATCTAGGTGGGTTTGACCTGTGCTCTGAGCTAGAATTTGTTTCACCAAGGACTTGAACAAAGGAGAGATTGCAGCTGCGTGAGTGGCTTACTCCAAAAGTATAGTGACAGCTCATGGAATGGGTGTATCTTACAAAACACAATGGCAGTCCAGGTAATCTCACTGGGGCAAAGCAGTCACCTTTTGGTGAGAGATGCCAGGCCCAATCAAGAGAAGATCTGGTAATGGAAATAATGGTAACAGGACAGCGGCTGACAACCAAAAAAGATATTCAATTGTGAAGAATAAAGCAAAACGATCTAAAAAAGAACATTAGTCAAAAGAACAAGGGATTGATACAATGCAACCCTAACTCTCCAGGTCTTCAGAATTAATTTAAGCTAAGAATGTGAAGAAAAACACACACACATAAAACAGACTTGAAAACAAAAACAAATAAGCAAATCAATGGGGTATCCTACCTATGCAAGCCTTGCTGGATAAAACCTTCCCATTTTTAATGATTAACTACCAGAAGAATGAATGACATGCCTCGCTATTACAATTTTTCTTCCTTATTTGCATACAAGTAGAAATTGTTTAATTTTATTTAAGAAATCAGCAAAGAAATCTTTAAGATAGCATCATAAAAGAGAGTTGGACTACTTTTTAAGTCTTATTTAGTACCAGTTACATGGATATAAAAAATACAAACGTGACATGAATAAAATTCCATTTCATTGATTTAGAGAACATTTTGGCCAAGAGAAATTTTCAAAAGCATCTTGTCTAGGGGAAGTGACTTGCCTTAAGTCACAGGGCTAGTTCATGCCAGAAGAGACTAGAAGCAAATCACTGGACTGCCAATCCTGTGCTCTTTCTATTACACCGTCCAGCCTGCCGCTTCCTGCTTTCTAGTTTGCAATCTACAGGAGGCATTAACTACCACTAACACTAACATTTACAAGACACAAATCATTTCTATTTTGTGTAATAGAGTATAGAGAAAAATACAAAGGGTAAGCATTTAAAAAGACGACTTCACGAAGCGCTGGGATTTCCTTGATAAATGACATAAAAGGGACAACAAAGGCAAGTGTTACACACACAAAATTTGGCCCGGAAAAAACTGACAAAGGCTAGAAAGGATCAACTGAATGAAAAAGCTATGTACAGGATTACCTCAATGGAGTGTAAGGGCTCAACAGAAGGATACTGAAAAACAGGGGAATTTACCGAGAACTGGGATACTGTTTCTTAAATTTATAATAATGACGAAAACTTCCTAGTGTTTTCAGAAGGACTATAATAAGCTAAACCAAGTATTTCCTCTATTACTTTTTACAGGTGGTTCATTGTAATGTACAGAATGAATCTTAACTGCTGAAAGGTTTCCTATGGAGTTTTTATTTTAGTGCAAAAAAAAGGATTAGAAGTTAAAGCTCTTTCTCTTCTCACCTTTAAATAGTTCAGGTGATAATCCAACAGAACAGTGGCATTAGCGATGCTGTCCTTTGTTCCCACAAAAACAAATGGTACCATACCCTGAAAAAGAAATGGCAACAATGATGATCCTATAAAATTAATGATGGATTAATCTGAAAAAATGCAAATAATGACAATGACAGGGTCTGACAAACAGTAGGTACATAAATATTTATTGAAAATATAAATAAATGCATGAAAACAAAAGTAGTTGGTATATTTTTACACATCTACTGTGAATAAGGACAGATCAATATAGCAACCCCTTAAGTGTATCCGGTTATTATGTTTTAAGCACTACTATTAAATATTGGCAAAGTCACAAATAATATAATTCGAAACAATACAAGCTTTAACATGAGATGTGTAAACAAAATGAATACTTTAGAATACTCTTAATTCATCTACTATAGGTTTTATTGAGATCAAATTCTTTTTAAAAATCACTGAAAATTAAATACTAGGGTCCGAAAGTAAAATCTAAACCAACTTTGCTAAACAACAGAGTACCAAAAAACAAAAACAAAAACAAAAAAACACAAAACAAAATTAAAATACACTAAAATGCACTACTTATTCTGTGAGGGGGGGGAAAAAAAACTTGGCATATCCTCGAGCATAAAATTTAGCATTTCAATAATGTGCTCTGAAAACTGTGAAAGGCTGAATCATCAGGAAAGTTTCGTATTCTCTCTATGGTACTACTTTATAAGGATAGATTTTTAAAAGGGAGTATACTGAAAATTTGTATTTCCAGCCCATCAGTCAGTACAAACGAGCAAAATATCTATTTCTTGTCACAAGTTACAGGGAAGCCTAGGCCAGTTTTGCAAACAAACAGCTGGCAATTATGTCATTCGAAGTTGAGGATAGTTCAATATTTTGCTGCTGAAGACATACACATGGTTCCTGATATTCACAAGTGACTAAAGGAAAGCATCTTTGATGTGGATATATTATAATTTTCTAGGCGAAGTTGCTAAGGCTTAGAAGCCAAGAAGCTGTCTCTGTAGAAGTATCACTCTTTTAAAAAGAGCATTCATTTCATAGGTGTGGCTACTGCTGGGCTGCTTTTGCTTCCTTGCATTCAGTACACAGCATCTTAAACGCATGTGAGGCTGGAACAGGTTTTTTTCTTTTTCCTTTCACATGAACGTGGCTGTTAATGGGGAAGAAAACTGAACAATTAGGAAATACAGCTTTCAGACTGACCTTCATCTAGTAGGCAAGAAACTGCTTAGTAGTGACAAGCACCTGAAGACTCAGGCACCACTGAAAACCCATGGGCTTCACATGGAATTGTTTTGCATCGAATAACATATGAAGCGTGGAAATAATCAGGCCTATGAATTTGATCTCTTTTACTCAAAGCTATTTTTGACTATGGAGTTGTTTCCCCAACCAAGTCTGTTACAAAGCAGTTAGCCATATTATTTTCCAAAATGTCATGATGAAATGCTATACTCTTCCCTCGGGATCACGTACAACCACAATAAGCTTTGAAACCCTACGTCACAGATTTAATTGGCTCGACTCGGAAACAAATAATTTTAAAACATTTTCTCTTTCAACATGTCCAAACTGTCGGTGTACCTACGCGTCACTAATTTCAGCACATCGCTAGTGGACTAGAATAGCAAACTAAAATGGAAACCGGTGAGAGTCGAACGGTGGCCTTTCTGTATGGATACCAGGAAAAAGGGATTCCCTGTTCTGGGATGAGAACGGGGATGTCCAGCAGAGAGGAATACCCAATGCACTTGAGATTGTATTTCTCTTTGGAAAAATGGCATTTTGGCTTCGAATCTCTTGGGAGTCATCACATTTTCCCCATAAACACTTCTCACAGGCCACGTAGGGGTCCCTGCACTCAAGCTAACTCACAATGTGCCTGAGGAGATGGACAAGTGAATGTCTATGTAGGAAGTGTACGATTGGGTGAGCACGGGAAGGGGAAAGGCTCTTGGGCCAGTCAGGGGGAGGGGACTGTGGCAAGTGCACACACAAAGCTGCAGAAGGAGGAAGGTCAAAGCGGGAGGTCGCAGGAGGGAGGGCGCTCCAGGCGGAGAAAACCTTCACATCTGTCTGGAAGCAATTGAGGGTATAACAGTGTTCGGAGAACTCGAAGTACTTCAGTATGGTTCGAGCCTCTCTGGCGAGCAAGGGGGAGAAGTTGTGACAGATGCTACTGGACAGGGGACCATGAAAGAAAGGCCTTATGAGCAAGAGGAAGGGAGCTGAGCTTTCTCCCCAGGGCAATGGATCCACATATCCCCAAACACTCCACCAGCCTCCAACCCTGATGATCATTTGTCGTCTTTTCTTAACAAGGGGAATACACATTCAAATAGAAAATTAAAATGTATGTTTCAAGGAATGTTTTCCTACCTGCCAAGCCTTGAGTTCAGGTTTCTGGGATTCCCCTGCTACAATTGATGAAACCACTAACACCTAAAGCAGTATAAGGAATGCAAGTGATGTCATTAACTATAACAAATGATACACAGAAGCCTGAACGCAGGACTTTCACTGCAGGACTTCTAAACCCAGTTCTAAATAGTTAGGTTCGTTCAGCTAGTGAAAACCAGTCTCTAAAATACGGCTTTACGTAGTAACTAATGCATCTAACAGAAGGTACATTCTGAGCTATGACAACCTCCAAAATTTCAAGAGATACAGCACGAACAAAATTAAAGTCCACCCTCAAAAGAAAAGTGTGACCATTAAATGCAACCCCGTATTTTATGTTTACAGCGTAAGACTTGTCACTGTGAATAAACTGCAAAGTCGGTATCCCTTTGATCTGTAATATCTCATAAGCTAGCAATCAGATTTGAAGAAAAAACAAAAAAGAGTAGCCTATAAGCCTAACCAGAGAAAACACCCAAAACACCAACTGTAATATCTGGGTTGAAGAAATTGCTTTTAGTGTAATTCAAAGTGACAAATATGGCTTACCCTCTGGACTTTTGTACTGTTAGGTTGAGAAAAATGTGCGCTGTTTTCCTTTATATCTATATGTTTTTTTTCTTCCGAGGGGGTAGGTCCAACCCTTGAGCTACTGGTAGGTATGGAATTTGGTGGCATAATTTCCTTGGTAAAAAAAATACAAAACACCAAAGAGAACAAAGAATCAATTTTTAAGACTTTATTTAGCTCCATAATTGAATCAGTGATCGCGTTTTAAGAATATAAATTATCATGAACAGTTTGGGGAAACAAAATAAAATACAAAAAGCATGCAGTAAAAACCCCAAAAGATTTAATTAACTTCAGCCCAAAGAACCTTTCACAACAGAAGGCTAGACAGTATGTGAAAATTATGGCAATTTGGGGGGATTTTATTTTAAACAGGACCATTCATTGTACAGAGAGCATGCCCTCACTTCCCCCACCCCACAAAAATACTTTGAAAATCGCTACCAAAAAGCATATATTCAATGAAGATAAAAGTTAGGGTTATAAATTTTAAAGACTGGGAAGAGATGTTATATCCAGATAAAAATTTAAAGTATATACAATAAACACACACAAACTAAAAAAGCCAAAGTATGCAAGCCAGAAAACCTAAATGGTGTCCCCATTTTGTCTTAGTAACATTAAGTAATATTTGAAAAGTGCTTTTACACTTTTTGTTTTACATTTACGACTACCCATTTTCAAGATCACGCAATAAGACTAAAACGGGGTTAAAGTGAGCAATCCAAGTCACAGCATTAGAGAACAGACAGAGGCCATTATCTACAACTGTAACATTAACTGGCATGTCTGATAATCAGAATTTTTACATCCACGTTGCGTGCATATTACAGAGGCCTCTAAATTATTACGTCAAATAAAACAAGAAAAAACTTTTACTCTTATTAGGCAAACCAGAAACATGCACTAGAACATACCTCCTCTTGTGGAACATTTTTCTCATTTTCAGCCTCAATTCTCACCCTCACAACTCCTGACTTGTCCACAATCTCCTGAATCAGTTTTCCATTTTTGCCTATTACTTTGCCTAAGTTAAGAAATGAATAATTCATGTTTGGTTTTAAGAACACATACCTCAAACCAGTAGGTATACCCCACTGTAAACTATCACATTATTTTACATAAAACGTCAAAACGAAAACAGACTCTCCAAAAAGACAGTTAAACTGGCTTTCCATTTTATTAGGTCACCATTGTTTAAACTCCATTGGTGAGGTATTAGAGTTGATTAACACTCGTGAACTGATTGCCTAATTTTGAATTTTTAAGGCAATAAAAGATGGGCTCTTATTTTTCACAAAAGGGTGCTTTTGAAACTTGCTGGTCCAGTGGCGTGTATTGCTGGTTGTGCCAATTTCTATAAAAGGAATTAAGGGAAAGGATAGATACTAGAAAATACATTTCGCTCACTTATTTGACAATTTCAATTCTCTCTGCACCTCATTTAAATGTGCTTCTTCGCCCATGGTAAATGCAGTCATGCGCTACTCAATGATGGATACGTTCTGAGAAGGGCGTAGCTATGCGGTTTTGTCACTGTGCAAACATCAGAGCGCACGTACACAAACCTAGATGGTCCAGCCTGCTGCACACTCAGGCTACACGGTGCAGACTATCGCTCCTAGGCTACCAACCTGCACAGTATGTTAGTATACAAACCAACATGCGATTAAATCGAGCACAAGAGAAAATGATGCCATCAATAGAGGCAGTAAACACGAGACGTACGAGGCTGCTGCTGGGGTGACACGGCGTATTGTTTGACGGCAAACTTTTGTCCTTGTAAGTAGAAAGAGGACACTCTAACACAATGATAAAAAGTATAGCACAGTAAATAGATAAACTTGTAACAGTCATTTTATCGTTATCGAGTATTGTGCACTGTACATAACCGCATGTGCTAGACTTCACAGGACTGGCAGTGCAGTAGGTTTGGGTGTATCAGCGTCATCACAAACACGTGAGGAATGCGTGGTGCTGTGATGTCACAATGTCACTAGGTGATAGGAATGTTTCAGCTCCATTATAATCTTATGGGACCACCACATATATGCAGCCTGTTGTTGACCGAAACGTCATTATGCAGTGCATGACCGTATTTTTAGGATTTTATACGGCACGTTTATAAAAGATACTCTTAAGTTTTCAAGAGGCTTAAGCAGCTATTCATATATGTAAAAAAAGAAGTGCACATTCTTCAAGCCAATGTGTTAACAAAATATTTCCCCTGTGTATTACTCACAAATTATATCAGTATATTAAAAAGTGAAGGGGTAAGTCACAGAGTAAAAGATTAAGAAATCACACTTTAAGATAACTCAAAACCACAATGAAAATGCTCAAAGCCAGTTCAAGATTCAGTCTTACTCCATAACAACTGTTAAAACTCCCAAGACTTCAAATACCAGTAATAAACAGGGACTGGATCCTTACTCTTTTATAAAATTCAGTCGTATGATTAACTGGGAAATGACTGCTTTCATAGTTACCATCACGCATTAATGTAAAGTGACACATTACAAATGTAAGAACTACCAATTCCAGAAATCTCCACGCAAATTACATCTGATTCCAAGGGCTCTCCCCAGGGACCTAAAGCACCCTTGCTCGTACAGACCATGTTCATCATGTGCTTGCCCCTCCATCTCATCTGAGGTAGGGATGGGGAAAAAACTGGAAGCCAAAATTTGTTTTGAGCCAATCCTAGGTAAGAGCCCAGGGAAAGCCTTCTCAAACAGGATCTTGTGGCTTTCGTATCAGCACTGCCCTGGCACTCTGGCTGCGTGTGGCAGCCTCACTCACCCCCTTTATCTCTTTTGACTGGTCAGTGGTCAGGGAACAGAACTGACACCACTAAATCAGGACACCTGATCTAGGTGCTTTCGCCAATTATTTCTGGTCTTCTCTTTAAATGTAAAAGAGTGGGCGAAGTTACATGGAGACTTCCCATAGTTTGCTTTTAATCTATAAAAAGTTTAAAATGGAACTACTATACAACCAAGCAATTCCACTTCTGGGTGTTTATCCGAAGAAATCCAAAACACTTATTTGAAAAGATATGTGCATCCCTATGTTCATTGCACCATTATTTACAATAGCCAAGATATGGAAGCAACCCAAGTGACCATCAAGAGACAATCGGATAAAGAAAATGTTGTATGTGTACACACACACACACATACCAGGGGGTGCCAAAAAAATGTATACACATGACTTCTATTCATCTTTTGTTATTGGTATATATTATTACAATTTTAATATAGTTTTTTTTCCTTTCTTAAAATGTGTGTACATTTTTTTTGGCACCATCTGTATATACACAAACATATACACAATGGAATATTATTCAGTCATTAAAAAGAATGAAATCTTGCCATTGGTGATAACATGGATGGATTCACATGTTATGCCTAGTGAAATAAGTTAGACAGAGAAAGACAAATACCACATGATTTCACTTACATGTGGAATCTAAAAAAAACAACAACAAATGAATAAACGAAACAGAAACAGGTCACAAGATACAGAGATCAACCTGATGGGTGTCAAAGGGGAGAGGGGTTAGGAGGTACTCATAGCTTTGAAATGTATTAGATTTAGGAAACCACATTCAGATCTTCGACTCTGAGATAATTAAGAGTGCTATCGTTTTAAAGCCCCATAAGAGGGATCAGATATCAATCTACTCGAAATTATTAAGACCCCAAATTCCATTCATTTTGAAAAAATAAATTTAATTTTAATATATGTAAGATGTACACATATTACATATATTAAAGTGAAGAGGCTGTGCAAAATTTATCTTTCCGGGCACTAGTAGGTTTGAAGCAGCAAAGCAGTATCTTTTGCACACCTGCTGAAATGTAATCTTTGAGTATCACACTCACCAAATATTTTCTGTGCACTATAGCAACAGACCATATTTCAAAGATTAAGCTTCAATTTAATGATGCCTCGAGTGAGTACAAATGAAATTCTACTGGCATAAATTATTTACCTAACGTTTGGTTTTGCAGTGTATGTCAACAGCAATTTCTGACTCACCTACTAAGTTCCTAGGAACTTGTATGACATCTTCAGCAAATTCAAGAAAGCTTCTAGCCTTTTTCACTGCATCCTGATCCTAATAAAAAGGGGTAAAAGATTTAAGACAGAAGATGAGCCATCGGAAACACTGTCTTTTATGGTAGGAAAAAAAACTATGTAAAGAAACAAACAAACAAACCAACCCACATATTTACCTCTCCATAAATATGAAATGTGCAGGTATCTTCATCTAGATCTATGGCAGTGACCCCAGGTACTTTTCTCGCTTGCTGAATATTAGCACCATGAGTACCAATAGCTAGACCCATCAGATCTTCTCGAACAATAAATTGTTCATGAAACCTGGAGGCAAGCTGCCTTGAACTCTGAAGAGAAATGCACATCTGATTAATATGTTTTATCAACTATGGAGAACTGTATTTAGGTCAGCCATGTAAATTATCTTGACCCTGTATAGCAGGGGCCTATGAATGATAGTTTTAGTTGGAAACTAACAGGTTTTAGAAAATATCTCCCACAGCATAAGTTCTTTTTAGGTTAATGAAGGTCTATGCAATTTGATATATTTTTGTTAACAGGAAAGGGCTTGTTGACAATTTTCCAAGGTAACTTTTGAAAACTTGTTTGCAAGGCTGCCTTCGTTGACCAATGACATCAATAATGGAGTGATTAAGAAGCAGATCAAATGTTCCCAAATAAAAACCAGCTCACTGGGCCTGACAGACTCGATGTTATTTAACTAAAAAAGAAAAAAATTTACGTACCGTCTCTACAGAAAATTGTATTCACTTCATTTTTATTAAAGGGTATCGGTATGTAGACTTTTTTTCCTGGGAACAGTGCCATTTGTAGAACTCACCACTAGATACTATGGTCTAGACATCCCTCTGATGAAGTGATGACATTAAAATGACATCCTCCCACCCCAGCCCCCAACCTGAGGAAAGGAATCATACAAATGGTTGGCATAGTGATTAGACTGAATGATCACAGAATGTCAAAGGTTTACAGGTTATCGCACATATGAGCCTGCAACCTCCAATGAGATCAGAGTCTGTAAGACCTTGTGATCTGGATCCACAAGTGCCATGAATTCTTTCGAATATTCAGTGATGACTGAATGAAGTTCAACTGACACCCAAAACTTGTGGATAATCATTCTCTTTAAATAGTATTATCACAATTTAATATTTAGTTCTAGCATGCCATTAATGAAAACCAAACATATTAGTGGCTCATGTTGAAAAATGGAAATTTCTTGTCTGAATATGTGGATCTCTTTAATATTAGTAGTGAGGAAAGATAGGCATGCATACTAGTTTCTCATTATTCAACACACCTGACAATTTGAATGAATGAGTGTAACTCCTGTATATAATTTTAAAAGTACCATATCCTTTTTTGTAGGTTAGAGTAACAAAGTGTATCAAATATTCCTAGGACTTTTTAAAAGTCATGTTTTTTGAGTCCTGGTTCATTCTTTCACCTGGTTCATCCTTTTCAGTGCTAATTCACTGATAAATGTTAAGCCAAAGGTATGATAACAGATCATTTAAGAGATGTTTTAAGAGGAGGCATATGAGTATATTTCCATAATACTCACAACGGAAGTAAGGAGGCTGTTCTGGCCTGAAAGTTAGGAGAGAATCGCTAAAGAAACCACAAACTCGTGAACAGAGGGACATCAAGAGAGAGAGTCAAAAACAATTCAACGGACCTCCATGGCCATCAGAAAAACAAAGCAGCAAAAGGAGATACAGCAAAAGGAGATAAGAATGTCTCCTCTCCTGCTAAGAGTTCAGCCATCGCACATCAAGTTGGAAGGGTTTTACAAGAATACAGCCTTGACTACCTTTTCTCTTAAAATGCAGTTTGGAACTCCTTTTTCTCTTTGCTATTTCAACTCCACTGTCTTTTCCCTCTAATGAAATGAATAATGACGAGGAACTCTGGAATCTGACGGTACTATCCTTCAGTTGGCACATTAAACTCAAGTCCATCTAGTTTCTATGGTAATGGATGGAAGTACCAGATAGTTATCAATGGAAACAAATGTATGGTGATGGAAATTATTGGAGGATTAATAAAAGTAGATAAAATGCACCTTAAGAGACGAAATAGTAAGTTAGGGAAATAGCCTCTGGCAGGAATCTGAAGACAGGAGTTTTAAAGAGTGACAACCCATTAGAATGAAGAAGTTCTACACCCTTTTAAACAGAGATAAACATACATAATGAAAGGAATACGATTAGATATTTAAATACTCTCTAGTACTTTAACGATAACATGTTATAGGGAACAAGCATTGCCTCATTTTATTAGCAGCTTTGACAAACTTCTAGTAAAAGCGAGTTGACCAGAAGTTCCTTAATACACGTAACTGCCACTTAATTCTAAAACGTCAGGCACGAAAACTTTAGTATGACTATGCTTTGTACAATTTAATTTTTTAAATATAGAATATAAGGAATTGCTAAGAAACAACAAATAAAGGACGACCTGTCCACATCTAAGTTTTGTAACTGAACAGTTATCATTTCTAGATAGTCTTACAAGCAGCACGAGGGAAAGCCACATACCTCTAGTTGCTTACTGGCCTCTTCATTTCTCAGTATCAGGGACAGCTTAGTGCGCAGACTCCGAAAGTGCATGTCAATCAGCATGTGTGCTCGCTTTGAGGTGACTTCATTGATAGACTAAGAGGTATAAATTAACACCATTATTATCAAAGCAAATGCCCTACATGAAATACACCAAAACAGGTAACTCAGAAACACTCACCAAAACGACAAGCTGAAAATTTTCTGGATCATAACTTACAGAGAAGGCACCAACTGCCTTTTTAAAGTCCTTATGTGCCGATTCTTTGGCACACCTGGAAATAAAATAAATATCCATTGTGAAGTTAAGATGAATGATTACCAACTCCTGGCATAAATATATGCAAAGAGACTTGTAGATTCATATAAAACTTGAGTTATGCAACATGTGCTATATCCACTTAGAAGTTTAGTTCCTTTGCTGTACATCTCTGAAATGCTCAGCTCAATGAAGCATCTGACATTTCCGAGAAAGGAAAAAAACAAGTTATGCTCTTGGGGGATTACGGATGGACTCAGTTTACCAAAGGTGACATATTTAGGGGAGCCACTCTCCTCTGCAGGCCTCCTCATTTCAGTGACATGTAATTCAGTAGTTTTCTTGTGTCAACTGTTGAAAACTTTGGGGGATAGCTACAAGATGTCCAACTTTGTTGCTGCTTTTCTAAAGAAAAACTTCTGACTAATTTAAGGGACAGAGGGAAATAGAAATAGAGATGAATCACAAGGCACAAAAATGTACACGCCTACGCTATCTCTACATCAAAAAGCAGAAGTCCCACGTATTTTGAACTCCAAGTTAATGTTTATTTCAAGTGCAACATGTCCAAATCCCGCTTACTATATCCCCTTGAAGAAATCTTTAAAAAAAAAATTTCTTATCTAAAAAAGTCTTTAAGCATTACTGCACATCAAGAATTGTAAGAGACATAACCTTTTGAAATTTCGTTTGCTCTAAACTCATCACATATTTATCTGAAAATATTGGCTAAAGGGAAAAAACCTGGAGTAATCTTCCTTGTCTAGAATTTGATTTGTGACTTATGACAGAAAATGTGTATTAATGTTTCAAAATCTTAAAAATTATGTAAAGTTAGTTTACTTTAGAAAACAAATGTACAAGGTGTGATCACAAAATATAGTGAATGTTTAAATAAAAAAATGTATTACAGTAAAAGACACACGGCCATTAATCCCCCTCAAAATACTCCCCCTCGCTTTGAACACCACACTTATCCCATTGCTCTTGCCACTTTCTGAAACAGTTCTGGAAGTCCTCTTTCGCGTCGTTAGTTGCACTGTCGTGGCTGCCTCAATGTCCTGAATCGATTCAAAAAGTGTACCTTTCACGGTCATTTTGACTTTGGGGAAGAGCCAGAAGTCTCACGGTGCCAGACCCGGTGAATAAGGTGGATGAGGACACACCGTAATGTTTTTATTTGACAGAAATTGGCATACCAGACGCGATGTGTGACACGGAGCCTTTCTGTTGTGATAAAAAAAATATGGTGAATCCTGCTGCCGAGTGCCATCCAATGGAAAGGTGGGGATCTTCAATATAGGAAGCGGCACATCGAACAGTGGGTGACAAGTTTCAACTTGTTTGATGCAGTCGGGTGTGACGTAAGGCTGAAAGAAGGCACGTTTTAAAGTGTGCCATACTTCATCCTCCATCATGACAACGCTCTGTGTCACACATCACTTCTGATATGGCAATTTCTGTCAAACAAAAACATTCCGGTGAGTCCTCATTCCCCTTATGCACCGGATCTGACACCATGTGACCTCTGGCTCTTCCCCAAAGTCAAAATGATTCAAGACACCAAGGCAGCCACGACAGCACAACTAAAGACACTCACGAAAGAGGACTTCCAGAACTTCTTCAGAAAGTGGCAAGAACGATGAGGTAAGTGTGTTCGAAGTTGAGGGGGATTAATGGCAATGTGTCTTTTACTGTAATACATTTTTTATTTAAACATTCACCACATTGTTTGATCATACTTCGTATATTAGCTGTGTATCTAGTCCAGTAAGTTTAAACACGTGTGATGCTGGCTTAATTATATTACTGGAAAAAGCTAAATACAGCTTTTTTTTGTTTTTGTTTTATTATTTTCACAAATCAGTTTAATTGAATTTAAAAACTGATTTTTATTATTTTAAAATCTATATTCTTTTAAACTAATTGCATATCATCTGTTAAGTTCACAGCTGTGTCCTGTATACCAACTTACATCTGTCGTAAGTCTTCTGGCACGTCCAGTTTGATTTTGTGGAAAGTATCTTTTGTGGCAGGTTTGTTGGGATTCACTGACCGAAGACGCTCAACTGTGACGATTTCATTGTAAGTGGCGTCACATGCTGCATATTCTATCACGTAAAACTGAGAGAAATGAATAAAAGTCATTCCTGGTCAAAGTGTTTAAAGTAAGAGCAATAAGCCACACCTATTTAGTTATTTTTTAATTCGCTAGAGGGAAAAAAAAAACACCCTGTATTTGATCAACTAACATGAAACATACTGAACACGTAGAGAAAACATTTTAATGACTCAAGTTAGATATTACTTTTAAAACAGAAATCCAGACTGAAATGTAGTACCTGGGTTTAGAAAAGGGGAAATAGTATAAGAAAAAAAAAATTAAATTTGCATTTTCCTACCTCACCCTTTATCATCCTCACTTTAGCTAACCACCAACAGCAAGGCTCTTTCTCATTTGCTCTGGAATAAACCTACACAAAAATTACAACAGAATATTTCATGATTAACATCATTCAGAAATCTATAGATTATCAGACATCGAGGAAAATTTCGTAAAAAATGACCGTAGGTGTCTTTCAAACCCATATGCAGTATCCTTAAACCAGATTATACCCCTACAGCTAGACATACTTAATCAGAAACTACACTATTACCCAGGAGAGCCCTGTAAAAAGTGCTTTCCTATTTGTCTGTTCTACTTCAGTAATAATTAGTACTCTGAATATGAATACTCAAGAAAAGTTGTTCATAAACCTGGGCATAGTTTCCTTGGGTACTTTGAGAGCTATGAAAATGTATCTAAAAATGTACAAACGTGTTTTTGTTTTATTCTAATAGGCCAATAACTGGAAATTACTGATCTTGGCCTACTGCCAGGATCACTAAATGAATGGGTAAGGCCACTGACCACTCAGGCCACTAAGGACACCACTCTGGCATTATGTCTCCTGGGGACTAAGTGGACAGATGTTTGGTTCCTCTCTGGTCTCCTGTCCCCTCTCCACTAAAATGGACAACTCCACGCTAGCCAAGCCTCTGGATACCACCTTCCTGCTCTTACACAGTGTGGATCAGTTCTTCTACCCAATCTCTCTCATGACCACTTCAAAGTTCACTTGCGATGTACAGCATGGAACCTTTTGTGAAGACACGAGCAACTCAAGGTTAATAGGAAAAGAGACAACACAGTATACATGGAGAGGGAAACAAATAGTCAGAAGCAGAAAGACAAGGGGGATAGGGAGAAGACAGAAGAGGAGAGAGAGGGTTACAGAGCCTAACGCTAATAAGAAACTCAAGGCTCCAACTATCGTCTCCCTTTTACAACTGAAGTTAATAGCTATATAACACACTAACTAAATACAATTTAACCCAACCTACCTTTCCCTCCTACCACCGTAATTCCCTGCCAACTACGCTCTAGCCAGAGAAATATCCTGGCAATTGTTATGTTATATAATGAGGTCATTCTGGCAACAGAGTGATTGGTCCCCACCTGTCATGTGACTAAGTTGGGGGAAAAAAGTCCCCTTTACTCATCACTATTATGAGTATTCCTGATATAGACAGACCAAAAGACCTGATGTCTTGCCTCTTTTTTATAACCTAACTCCATGGTTATATAATACAGTAACTACATACAACTTAGTTTAACCTACCTTTTCCTCTTGCCATCATCAATCCCTTTTAACTCTGTTCTAGCCAGAGCAATAACCTCAGTTATGTATTATTGTTAGGCAGTACAGTGAGGTCACCCTAGCAATAGTGTCTCATTGGTCCCCACCTGTCATGTGACTCAATTAACAAAAGTTCCCTTTATCCATTCAAACACTATTCCGAGCACTCCTGATATAGACTGACCAAAGCTTCAGGAAGCTCGTAGTCTCCTGGGGGAAGGGGACAGTGAAAGGTCCTCAAGCATAAACAGTGTTTGGGATCCCTCACAAAACCAAGCCCAGTTCTTTATACCTAGTAGTTAGTGAGCACATTTTCAGTAAATCAACAGTACTTTATCCTATTTCTACTTTAAAAGTGTAGCGCAAAGAACACGGGCCTGGACATCCAGAGACGTTCCCTGAGCACTCTCTAAAACAGCACTATTGCCCCTATCTCACCTCCCATTCTCTTACAGTTGTTTTCTTTCTAGGACTTACACCGGCCATAGCTATCCTCACTAGAATGTGACCACATCAAAGGCAGTGGGCTCTTCTGTTTCACTGCACTGTCTGTACCTAGCATACAAAATAAGAATTCAAAGATCTAGGACACTTTACAAATGTCTACTTAGCTGCTGTCTGCATGCCATAAATGTTCTGAAGTTGCAATTACTAACAAGGCATTATGGAGAGAGAAGAGAAGAAGCTTAAAATGGAGTGTGTGAAAGGGGAGGATACAACATAGAGCCGACTCCAAGTGCCCTAAGCCCCCACCCCCAATTTTCAGTGGCTAGAGAAATCCCAAACACAATGCTTTTGTGAATGTCCAACATCTTCATAGCACCTTTTGGTCAAAAACATCAATGGCACATGAGCAGGTGCAAATACGAAAACTTGTAGGTGGCTTTTTAAAAATATACCGGGAGGATTTACTGCTACTTAAAGAAATTCTAGGATCACATTGTGTTACAAGCCATGAGGTTCTCTCCTTTGTCAGACTAACTTTCCTCATCTAAAGATTCAGAGATTGAGGGAAGTGGGCAAAGGAATACTAGTGGGCAAAGAATATCAGTGGTGACTTTAAAGACAGATGTGCCCGGAGTGCTTCTCAGGCAGCCGCATTTTAACATCATGCATTATTTCCAATCATTATTAAGACGGCTCAGTCAAAAGCACATGTCCAGCACAGCTAACATCCTTAAGGTGGCTGAAATAGTGTTACAAACAAAGGGTACAAAAGGCACAGGCAAATTAAATGCCCCCACTCCTTCCGGGCTTAGTAATTCGAAACTTACCTCAACTTCATCACTTTCATTTATATCTTTATTATAACCTACAGGTGGTGGGAATCTCACATCATGGAATGGAATCTGCCTCTCAGGCTGCCAGCTGCAAATAAGCAAATACACAAGTATTTAACATGCTTTTCGGTTTAATGGAAATAATGACCACGCTGCCATCAACTTTTGGTTAAGCGTGACCCTCTGCTTTTCTAGTTTCAAGAAGCAAATGCTTTAAAACTATCAGTGCTTTGTGGAGTGGGGCATCATGGCAATAGAGAGACACGTAAACGAGGTCTGCATGCAGCACCACACCTTGGTCGTTCTAGCTGGGCTATTTCACTAAATACAACAGACCAACATTACAATTTTCCAAACAAGTCTTTTTTCCCCCAATAATTTCAACCTCTACAAGTTCTAAACACGTAAGGCCACCACAGCCATTCCCTTTGAGGCTCAAATTAAATGTTAGAGTCGGTCAGCGTTAGTCATGTCATCACCAGACTTCGACTTGCAAAGGAATTTTAACCCCATTCCAATGACCACAGAAACTGGTCCTCAATGCCCTCTAATTCCCAAGCAAAATGGGGCAGTCAGCACATTAGCCATTCACAACTCACTTTTCCCCCTTTAAATTTTAGATCCCACGAGGTGGTCAGTTCTTGCCATGGATAGCTGGCGGCTGATGCACTGGCCTGGTGGGGTCTCCTAAACCACAGAAACCCAATGGAGACAGCCTATAGGAGTTCAGTAAGGTGCCTATGTTTTTGACGTTAAAATGATACGGAACAATTTTGAAAAACACCCAATCATTCTTTTATATCCACGATGATAGAAAATACTAAAAGACAAACTTTGCAAAAACATTGGAGGATTCAACTGCTGGAGCAGTCACTTATTGAGAAAAGTACTATTTTTTTTGTTTTAAAGAAGAGCTATGATATAAGAGAAACGTAGGTAATTAAGTCATAATTTGTGGAAATCTGATGAGGGCATATATTACACTGAACCCTTTGTCTGAATTATTATACACAGCTGAAAACTACAAAACAATAAAAAAATTGTCTACTTCAGGAAAGCTTTTTTATACTTACTGAAAAATAGTGACTTTAACATGTTACAAACTCACTGCTAAATTTGATTTGTAAAGGAAATAATAATATTTTTTTTGGTTCCAAAGAAAGAAGAATTATTTTAAGTCTTCAGTGTACAAAGATAAAAATTCAAATTCTTTATTCAAAAAATGTGAAATATGGAAGGTAAAAACAAAGTATCTAAAATAATTTGGTATTATAGTAACAGGAGTTCCTTTATGGTTGAAAGGGGAAATACAGTCTCAAGTTTTATACAACATTAGTTTTTTTTTTTTGTTTTTTTTTTTTTAACAGAAAAACAGAAAAGCAACAGAAGGAAGGGCAAAAAGTCTGCTTTGGTAAGGACTTATCAAATCCTGGTGATGTGCTCAAACCCAGCATTCAATCTCAAATATACTCCAAGAACACAAGGAAAAACAGTTGATCTATTTCAAATTCCAGGGATAGCAGATAGCTTGAAGAGAAACTATTATACAGCTATGGTACACGAGAGAATCAGGAGGTCCAAAGATATATTCATTCTAAGTTTGTAGGAGAAATCTGATTGCAAACAAAAGAGAAGTGATCTGAGAAATCAGTGTGTAAACTAGACACATTCTTAAATACCAAGGAAATGACTGTTTGCTTAATACTCTAGATTAAGGACTACAGGAGAAACTAAGAGTGGCAAACAAAGATAACTCTCCTTTTATGGGAAACAGTGTTTACCTAGTGATGGGAACAAGCAGTGAAGAGCACAATTACAAGACAAAAAATTACCCTCCACGTTATCAAAGATTCCCCTGTGAGAGGTGTGATGCTGTTTTCCAGTGTATAACCATGGGTACTAAAACATCGAAGAGGCAGATCCTGGAACTTCTGGCTCTTTGTATTCAGAGAAAGGTATTTGATCATTCAAACTGTAATTTGGACTGAGATTATTAGTCTAGAGCTGAGAATAGGGCGGGATATTCTAAATCCTTTCATCTCTGTCCCCTTATATGCGTTTTATGCATCCGAGAATACTTTGTCCTGTTGATAGCTAAAAGAATCTGAGAACAGTCTAATTACAGTAAGTCTGGGTCAGATACTACCGTGTTTCCTGAAAATAAGACCTATCTGGACAATCAGCTCTAATGCGTGTTTTGGAGCAAAAATTAATGTAAGACCGGGTCTTATTTTACTATAATATAAGACCCGGCCGTATATTAATTTTTGCTCCAAAAGATGCATTAGAGCTGATTATCTGGCTAGGTCTTATTTTCGGGGAAACACAGTACTATATTTTAATAGATTTCTTGAGATACAATTCACATACCATATAATCCATTCATGTAAGTATATGTACGATTTAATGGTTTTAAGTATATTCACAGATATGTGCAACCATTACCAGTCAATTTTAGAACATTCTCATCACCTCAAAAAGAAGTCCTATACTCTAGCTATGGTTCCTTATCCCCGCCGCCCCCGCCATCCCCACAGTCCTAAGTAACTGCTGATCTGTTTCTTCTCTCTCTAGATTTGCGATCTGCTTTTCATATAGTATTAATTCTCTTGGCACATGAAAGCCAAAACATTGTAATTGTTGACCATTCTTCAGAGTTCAGTAAAATCCTAAGATCATGACCACATCCATACTTTGGCTAAGGAGTTTATACGTACTTGGGATCCTGAATGGCTATTCTGAGAATAGCCTTTATCAGAATTCAAAAAATTTAGTCAAGAGACTGGTCTGCCCCCTCCAAAAATGTTAACGTCTATATTATTGATGACTTGCAGCTAGGGACATCATGCAGCTAATGTCCCTAGGCCTGTAAGTCTTTTTATTTACTCATCTAGCAGAAGAAAGCAGAAAAGAACAGTTACCACTATTATTGATTATAAATATATGAAACAGATCAAAAACAAGTTAATAGGTAAACATGACTATTTCCTCTAAAATATACCAGAAAAGGAACACCACAGATTTTCGATTTAATGTTACAAAACTCACATTGATTTTACCAAACACCTGGAAATCCATTCATTTTCATCTTTTAACAATTACAAATATTCCTATCCAAACTCTCAGTTACTGATACAGAAGAATCTGGTTTCTTTCTTCACATTCAAGGAAACTGAGATGCAAGGATCAAGATTAAACAAAAGGGATCTGTGAGGTGATTAGCAGAACACTGTCCACTGGTTTACTATTGAGTTGTTCAGGAACTTCCTGGTCAGTAACATGACGATCCATTCCTGAAAAACACTCAAACTAGACTTGAGTTTTTAAAACGAGGAGTAAAAAGAATAATTAGCATAAAATATTAAAGAACCTAAACGCTAAAATTATATCAAGACACTTACTTGTTTTCAAATGCAACCGTTATTGAATCTTCATGAACATCCTTTACAAAAGCCTGTAAAAAAAATAAACAGTTAAATTAACTTCTAAACTTCAAGATCATTTGTCTTTAAATTTTACAGAGGTCCCATTTTATTTAAGAGGAGAATGGAGCTTCAAATGCAAGTCTGTCATTTTGTGAGGCTCACTCATGCACGAATCACACCTGTATTTAGCCACCTACTATGCGCTAGGCCCTAGGCATACTGGTTAGTTAAAACATGAAAAAAAATCACTCCGGAGTTCAGCAGCTAATAGAAGAGGGGGAGAGGGAGGAGAAGAGAGGGAGACAAGTAAGTTGAAAATTACAGTGCAGGTGGTGAGTGCAAAGCTGGAGGTATACTTTAGGCTAGAATTACTGGAAACTAAGAAGCTAGTTCCAGAGCCACACGTCAGCCACTACAGATCTGCTGTTTACCTACCTTTTCCTCCTTAATAAAATTTTAGGAGTATACAATAAATGACTAAATATAATCACAAATCTATGTATATACAAGTACACTAAAATTTTCTTTAATAACAACACGCTGCTAATACCACTACCGTGTTTCCCCGAAAATAAGACCTAGCGGGACCATCAGCTCTAATGCGTCCTTTGGAGCAAAAGTTAACATAACACCTGGTCTTATTTTACTGTAAGTATTTTACTTATATACTTATTTTACTTATAGTTATATGCTTATTTTACTTATACTTATATACTTAGAGTAAAATAAGACCGGGTCTTATATAATATAATATAATATAATATAATATAATATAATATAATATAATACTGGGTCTTATATTAATTTTTGCTGCAAAAGACGCATTAGAGCTGATGGTCTGGCTAGACCTTATTTGCGGGGAAGCACAGTAAAAAGTCCAATTACCAGACTTTAATTAAATTCTCAATCTCACGGTCACTTGGAGAAAAAAGCAGTATTAAAGTACAGAGATTTAAATCTTTTAAATCTGATGACGCAATCGCTAGTAATCTGTAGAGAGACATAACAAAATAATAGCTAATTACTGAGAATTCTTTAATCAGCAAGCTGTCTGTAATTCTATAAAACTAAGTTTTTAACAGGTGCAGAAAAGGTTTTGCTTTTGTTTTGACAATTAGAGGAGTAGGCTAAAGCACAAAGGAACCCAAGGGGCTTTATATCTTAATTCATTTTAAAATGACTTGAGAGATTTCACCTTCTTACTGGAATCTGTCCTGTACATGTTTCTGTCCTTCTATGGTGTCTCCCTACCTGCAACGTAGGCTGTAAAAGACCCTTCATGACTTGGCCCCACCTGCTCCTCTCAGCAAGCTTCATGTTTCACATCCTTAGAGGGGGTGATCCAGCAGCACTAAAATACGTGGGCCTCTCTTCCTAAAGGCTATTTATTCCTTCTTTCCCACTGTCCTTCCCCTCTTGTCAGCCAGCTATCGCCTCGCCTACTGGTCTTTTAGGTTTCATTTCAGACGTCACCTCCTATGTATGAG
Source organism: Rhinolophus ferrumequinum (assembly GCF_004115265.2). Lineage (NCBI taxonomy): Eukaryota > Metazoa > Chordata > Mammalia > Chiroptera > Rhinolophidae > Rhinolophus > Rhinolophus ferrumequinum. The sequence continues at coordinate 10,590,414 of NC_046284.1, forward strand.
AAAACCCAGAAGACCAGGTTAAATTCTGTCCTCCGCATTCTTAGTGCAGCCTAGGCTCATCCCTACTATAAAGTTACCTCACTGCATTTACCGTTGCCTATTTTCCCACTAATAGGAAACTTCCTGAGGGTGGGTGACAGGTCTTATTTGATTTATGGTTGGACTTCAGAGCACCTACTGACTAAGAACCCAAGGGATAGTTAGGAAGTGGGTCATTGCCTAAGGGGTTCCTATCCCAGCCTTGGAGGAAAAGTATGTGTGTGTGACAGGGAAGGTATGTGGATCAGGGAAGACTTTAAAGGTTGAGAGAATTAGCCCCACAAAAGGGAGTGGCGGATGGGGAGGCACGCCAGGAACAAAGGCTTAGACCTGAAAAAGCATAGTGTTTTCAACCAATGGTGCTGAAACCACTGGGTGTCCACATGCAAGAATAAATGTTGACCTTAACCTCATACCATGTACAAAAATCAACTAAAAAGTGCATCAGAGATGGCAAGGTAAGAGCCAGAACTATGAAACTGTTAGAGGAAAACTCGGTAGTAAATTCTGATGATTTTGGATATTGGGAAGATACGTAGTTTGGATGAAGACCGTTCTTTAACTTACGTCTCTTGACTAACTGGCACCATTTCTGGCATATCGTAGGTGCCCAATAAAAGTGTTAAACAAACAAATGATTCAAATGTAAATATCTTGGTAAACAAAAATGTCTTTAAAAGCCTGAAGTTAAAGATTTTTTAAAAAAACTGAAACTTCCCAAAATATCAAATTACAACATATCAGTCACGTATTAGTTAGCTGCTTCCAAGAAAAGCAATGGCAGGTGAGGCAGGGCCCTGGTAAATTTATATGAAAGCTACATAAAGAGACACCAAACTTCTGCAATTGTGCTTAAACGAACAAAAGCAAAGCTATGCTAAAGGAAGTTTCCTTGTAAGACTGAGGGGGGTTATAATGGAATTCAGGTGTTGTGCAATACCCGAAAATGGCTAAATTATCATTTTAAGTTAAGCATGTGTATATATCTGTATAGTTGCTGGTTTGAACAGGGGGAAATCCATTTTCTTCCTATGATTTTGACCTTGCTTAGTTTTTCTCAGCTACAGTTAAATCACGAACATTTTCTATAGCCTATTTTGAGGACTCTAGTTCAATACTGACCATGATGCCTCAGACTATACTATCTTTAAGAAGGGTGCAAGCCCCAGGGCTCTAAGAGGTTGTTTGTCTTACTATTACTTTAGGAGCAGAAAGGCTTGATTTTGAGATAAAACTGCAGGAACTGGTGGCTCTTCGCTTTATCCAATTAAGTCTCCAAAACTGTGGAGAATGGGAAGAACAGACCTCCCCTATTGCTCTCTTCACATCACGGCTAACACCAAATTACCAATGTGCTTTTGGGGGTTGGGATTAGATTAAGGCTCCTATTAGGAGGTGACCTCTGATTTATCAAGAAGGGCATTGCTTCGGTCTTCATCCTTGTCTAAAGTTTCATGTTTGCATGTCTTGGCAGTACAGCTGACCCTTGAACAACATGGGTTGGAACTGCGCATGTCCACTGACACATGGATTTTTTTCCCCACTAAATACCTGTACTGTTGTCGACCCAAGGTTGACAGTCTGTGGATGCAGAGAGCCAACTGTAGGCATCGATCTACACAATTTTATACAGGGGACTTGAGCATCTGGGGATCTGGGGATCTGGGGATCCGCGGGGGTCCTGGAACCAACCTCCTGTGGATACCAAGGGGCAACTAAGTTTTGGGGGAGGCAAAAGTTATGGGCGAATTTTCGGCTGCACGGTGTGGGGGGGAAGAGTATGGGACCCCCAAGCCCCGTGTTGTTCAAAGGTTAACTATAATTAACATTAGTTCCTTACTGTGTATCATATGCTGAAAATGTCAAGCCCTTTAGTTAGCTAAGAGTCTTTGTTACAGCTGCGTGGAGAGCTGTTCTCATTCAATCAGGTGTCTTTCCAACACTGTTGCCCTTGTCTAAACCTGTGCAATCCACCATAGCAGCCACCGGTCATACGTGACTATTTATATTTAAATTCATTGCATTAAGTGAAGTAAAAAACCAGTCTCCCAGTCACTCTTGCCACATTTCAAGTGCTCAGTAGCCACACACAGCTTGATGCTCCCTGTAGTGGCCAGCGCACGGAAGGCCGATTTCCGTCATCGTGGAATGTTCCACTGGACAACACTGATTGAAAACGTTTGCAAATGTCGGGAACTGTTTTCAAAGCCACATTAAAAGCACTGTGAAAGTCACTCTCATGACTTCATTGCTATACATACTGGGGGCGCCAAAGAAATGTATACACATTCTAAGAGCTGTTAACACTTTGGTCAGCGTGGCTCAAGCCGTAGCTCGCCGTCATCAGAAGTGTCTGGACGCTGATGGGAACCACTTGGAGCACCTCTTATCACTGCAGAAGTCAAATGGGACTTGGATTCATCTTTTATATACTAATGCCGTTTGTTTCCTTTCTTAAAATGTGTACATATTTTTTGGCACCCTCTGTATTTTTTCTATTTGCCAAGAGTTATTGCTCAGTTTATTCAGTCATTCGTCACATTTGCCTACTTCCTAAAATCAAAATCCCCCAAAGGAGGAAGAACTGCAACTGTTGTGACTATTAAAAAAAAAAAAAAAAGAAAGAAAAAAAAAGCTTTCAAAGGCTCTGAAAGCAATTCCGGATGTAGTGTCAGAAATGGTTTGAGTAATCCTCACAGCCTACCAGGGCCACTGCCTTAGAGTTAAGGAGGCTTATCTGTATATGGACCCTTGCACGACTGTTCCAAAATAAGTCATTTTTTGGGTCACTGTTTGCATATTAAGTGAATACAGAAGGCATGTAATCAGTATAATAAATGAAACTCCTCAGTTGCTTCTGGCCCACACTCACACCAAGGACAGAGGCTTCCTATGACTTCCAAGGCCTTTTACCAAACTGCCACTTTCAGCAAGGCCCCCATCTCCCTGCTTCTCGTTACACTGTCGCCAATAACCCTCCTTTTGGCTCTGCCCCTCCCGTACCCCACCACTCCTGCCCTCTCTTCCCTGGCCACCTCCAGAGTACCACCCCTCCCCAGCCCCCACCAACCTGGAGAACTACATTTTATTGTGATCCCTACCCATCTACATCAAGCAAAGTGGGTGTTTGGGGAGGGGGATCAGAGAGGTTACCAAAGAAGGGAGACGGAGTGGGTCTGAATGAATTCACTGGACTGAAGGAGAGCAAGGGCTCTTGTAAGAGTCAGTAAACTTAGCGGTTAAGAGTTTTGCAGTGAATGAGACCTAGGGCCAACATCACGGTTCTACCACATCATAACTATGGGACTCTCCAAAAAGTGTTCTCTGGGCCTCCGATTCCTCATCTGCCAGGGACAGATGGGTGCAGGGAGACTGCACCTGCCTTCTAAGGTTGTGAGCAATTTAATGAAATCACACATGTCTAGTGAAGGTCTGAGAGGTGCAGCAGAAGAGAGGCATACTTTATAAAAGGTGCAGAACCATAAGTGCTCTGGCATTTGAGAAAATTACACATCAACAAAAGCACACTTTTAAAAAGATTTAAAAATTGGGATAAAAAAAGAAATGGCTGTTTCCTCAAAAAACAAAAAAAAAGGCTCTTTCCTAAACAACCTCTAAAAGGTTATTTAGACTCTGAGAAGGGAAAAAAAAAAGTGAGGAAAATGTGTGGGGTCTGAGAAAGGTGCTTAAGTGCAGCTAAAGACAGACAAAGGGTCCTTAGCAGGGGGAATAAAGAGGAAATCAAAAAATCATTCTGGGATCTGCAACTTACAGGCAACTGGGCCAAAGAGGCGATCATAAAATCATACTTACCAAAGTGTGTAATGACTAGAAATCCAATTCAAGCATTACATTACCGGGACTGATGAAACTGAAAAGCACGTCCATCTCTATTTGGGTGAACTCTTTCTCTCCCCACTCCTTAGTTTAGTAAACTCTCTCACAGACACGAACTGCTGGTCACAAGAGAGGTTACTGTGTGGAGCACCTTCAGTATAAGCCCCTGACCACCACTGAACACATCCACCACATTATCACTGAAGAGAGCGTGCAATGCAACGTAATTCTCATTACAGAAAACTTCGAGCACCGCAAAAGAACCCTCCTCAAGAAAACCTGTAAGAGGTAGAGGATAGGGACACATGAAATGTGATAAAACATGATTCAAACCCAAAGCCTCATATGCAAAGCGGGTTATCACTTTGTCACCCTTTGTATGTGGGCACTAACAACATAAGAGAATGAACGACGAAAAGGGAAAAGTACAAGAAACCTCATCAACAAGTGTTCCAACCGCAGCACACGTCCAGGAATACTTGACTTCACTTGGGCATTTACCACAAATTCTGAAACAAATGACCTCTTTCTGATTCACCCTGAACCAGAGACAACACACCAGTGCAGAGAGAATACTATTAAATGAGTTCCAAATTTTCCTGTGTGTATGTAATCTAACTTTTGCATACTTTAGTTTTGATGTGCTCCCAATGTCAGAAAAGCAAATGTCATAGCATTGTCAAAGATTTCTCACTTTACCTTTCCTTAATAGACACCCATATGAAGAATTACAATGTAATGTGTCAAAGTGCAAGAGTTAACAAAAAGGAAGCCGATACAAGCTGAATATTTCTCAACATCTTTGTATCAACATTAAAAAATTTCACATCTTTGTATCAACATTAAAAAATGGTAACATAACCTTTGCAACTATATTTACAGAACGCTAAGGCAGTTACAATAACAAATACAATAAAAGATTACAATGAAATCGAAAAACTGGCAGGAAATCCAATCCAATTCATTTCTTCAAGCTAAATTTCATCATTTCAGGAAGTCAGACTACCTGATGTCAAACCCCAGACCTGATGCTTACTAACACGGACGCACTTACCTAATCTGTCTGTCCGTCTACGTCCTCACCTATAAAACGGGAATAACGACAGTACCTCAGGATTGTGGGAGAGGACTAAATACATTAAAAGAGGGAAAATGCCCAGAACGGTGCCTGGTACCTAGAAAACTCTCAGCACCTGTTAACAGTTATGATAATCCTGTGTAGTCATCTCAGGAAGCACATTCCCATAGTGGGCAGTAATCAGAAACCCAATTATTATACCACTGAACTTGGTTTTTAATGAATCATTTGGAGGTTTTCAGAATGGGGGAGTATGAAGTTGGAAAACGCACAGTTTAAAGGGGGAAAATGTTGCTTCCACAAAGATACTAAACAGTAAAAAGGTTATTTAGATTTGGGGAAGAAAAAAAATGTGGTTGACCTGAATAATTCACTTACTCGAAGTACAATAATAACACCTGTATGCAAAGTTAGATCTAGAGACTTCAGCAGAACCGTGAACAGTGCCTTACGCAAGTTTATTTGTAGTAAAAACAGTGATTTCTAGCAGGCTATGTAGCTGACATGTTGGGCCACATGAGTCGTCATTAAAACAATTTCGTCCCGATTGTACATTTTGTCGTTATTTAGCTACTAGTTCCATACTACTACTCACCAAATTAAAGTGTGTCCTCAGATCCCAAACTTAAAAACATAAAACACAGTGAAATATAGACTAACAATAAGAATGCAATTTATTATATTTATCCATATTACATTATCAGGTAGCATATTTTCAGAAAATGAAAAGGTGTATCTTGTGTTTCCAACATATGATTTATCCATCTTTAATAATTTTCATCCTACTATACAAAACCCAGGAATTTATGAGTATTGGAATGACATTCTAGATCTAAAATGGAGTTAATTCATTACCATTCTCAATATATCAAAACTTGCAATCAAAAACAAACAAACAAAAGCCTACTATACTATTTTAGGCAGATGGCCCTAAGAAGAAAGACCTTGCTTTAACAGCATTTGTTTAGGAAATGTTTTGTAAAGATTTTGTGGGGTATAATTCCAGTGTCTTCATGTCTTAAATAACATAAGGCTCTATAAGTTGTACACGTGACTACCTTTTTCCAAGTCAAAGAAATACTTAAGTATAATAGTAGTGGCTCTGACAATTACTAAATTTAACTTACAAGTTTTAAAGAATAAACACCAGAGGGAAAAATAGAAATGAGTTGTTAAACTCTTAGGGTTCAGGTTTCATGGTTCTGTTAATTCTGAATCCTGAGTTTGAGTTATTTTTTAGAGAAACAATCCAACTGTTCCCAGCATATACTCTATCCAGTGTATATTGCAAGGGTGGCCATGTGTTCAGAAGATGGAGAATAGTCCTTTGCAATATGGCGGTTCTGTCAGGCAAATCAAAGTCTGAATTCAATTATACTGAAGTCGTTTGAGTTGTTTAGTTTTTAAAGGCTTTTCTATCAATTTGAGGAACCAAGTTCCTTTTTTTCATAAATGTAACATTTCTTCATAACAGTTCATTTTTTTTATTGGTCTTTATTTCTCATCCTTTCTACCCATCTCACTGGACAAGCAACTCAGTTTACTTTTGCAACTCAGCAATATTTTGAGTCTTATAAAATTTTAATCCTTCTTCATTATAGAAACTATTTTTCCACCAATACAGACCATTTGAGATTTTCTTAAAAACAAACCGAATTAAATAAACATAACAGCAATTTCTTTAAGCACATTTGTTCAAGTTTCACTTCCCCCCAGCCCCAAGGAACTACAGGACAACCCATTTTTTTATTCACCTTTACATTAAGCAACTTTGTTAAAAAACAAAAAGGGAGGACTACTGGCAAAGATAGAGGGCATTTGTTATCTTCTAATGAGTTTGCAAGCAAAATCATGCGAGCAAACATAGGTTGCTGGAGAACAATACATCCTTCAGATCGAGCTGTGCTACTTGCTACTCTATAGCAAGCAAACTCCACTAAAAGATACATAGTGGCATGCGATCTAAACTAAGGTCATAGATTAGGATACTGTTCAAACATTAGCCCCATTCATATTTATTAATAGTGTCACAAATCTAGTGAGCAAAACTACCAGTCTTGGAACCAGAATAATTCTACACAAACTTAACCAGCAGAAATTATGAATCACTGAAATAAACGCAACCAAAATTTTGACTGCCCAGTCCCCTGGAACAATTTTATATTGGTGAGAGTGTTAAGAACATAAATGTTGGATTATTTCCTCCTCCTTTTACAGTGAAAGGTTTTATCTTTTTGCTAAATGTATGGTACAGTTTACATGTACATGCTTCACTCACTTACGAAATATATTAATTTGCAAATACTTCCAAAAAATTGGTAAACACATAGTTAGTAAGTCAATTTTTGTTACTTTCCTTTAGCGAAAGGGGGTCTCATCTGAAACGTTTAAGTGATCCCGTAATAATGGTAAGAATCGTGTTGGACAATGGCAATAGCTAATTTCCATGCTTCCTTTCATATGCATCTTCTATTGAGAAAAGACTGTAGTAAAGTGAGATAATACTTGCTGAAGTTATAGAGGGACATTGAAGAGGAAATGGGAATTTATAGATTAGCAGATCTATGGTATGTACCAAGACGCACTGCTGATAGGTCAAAATATTTTTAATTCTCCTTCTAAAAATGTAATATATTAGTGATCTGCATAGGTGTAACTTAAAAAAGAAAAACCCACAGTAAACCATGTATGCCTATTTAAAACCCCCACAATACAATCCACTGCAACACTGCACATTCAGGGAAGACAGTCAAGTACTTACAGCACAAAACAATTGTTTCCACTCACTTTAAAAAATTCCCTAGTAATAACATTTAGTTAATTTCCTGAAGTTTGATAGCATGTATGCAGGTCTTTGGAGGGTTAAAATTTTGTTTTTTAAGTAGCAGAGTTGCTAATGATTTTAGATGCTGAAGCATCTGTATTCCTGAATTTGTCCACATTTGTAACAAGGGAGGGGGCCGAGAACATTGAAGACTGCCAACTTCTTTAATGCATTAGTCGGATAAGTATCTTCCGAAAAGTTTGGGATCTAAAAATCTCTTCTGAAATCCACAAAGAGAGGGCACTAAAAATCAGTTGCCATTGTGATTTGGTACTGACTACAGCTTCTTACTCCTCTTTCTTCAAACCCCTTGCCCAGAACAGTGGAGCTCTCCGAAGTCCCAATGCTGGACCGGAAAACAGAAGCCAAAGGAGATCTCAAACCCTCTGTGCAAGGCAGGAGGCGGCTCGACGGAAGCGCCCCCCGCTCTTCGGCAACTACCCACACGTCAGGCCCGGAACCCACTGGGAGAGAATATTTAGGAAAAGAGAAATAAGCCGTTGCCGTCACTTCGCGCGGATACCGGCCCTTCCCGCCGGGATCTCGATCGCGTACCTGCCGCCGGCCCTTGCCCACCCCCAGCTCTGCCTGGCAGGGATCGTCCCCCGAAAGGGCACCCTCGCCTCCTTGCCGCTTCTCATTCCGACAGGCGCCAGGGCCTCTTGTAGGAGAGGCAGCGGAGCTCGAGGGGCTTTCTACAGGCCCCAAGTCCGGTCCTTCCCTCCCCAACAACATCCCACCTAGCGCGCCCTGGACCCCGGGCGCGGCGCTCGGGAAGAGGGCCCCAGGCCTGCCTCCCTACGAGGCCGAGAAGAAAAGGGAGGGAAAGAAGGGCGAAGATGGGGCCGGCCCTGGAGCCAAGTACCTTGTAGAAAGCGCCATTGGAGCCCCGCACTTCTACCACCAGCTCCTCCATCTTCTCGACAGCCCTGCTGGCGCCGGGAGCCCGCCCCCGAGAGGTGGGCTGCGGGCGCTCGAGGCCCAGCCGCCGCGCTACCGCACGCCCCCCGGTAGCGGCGCCGCGGTCACTGCCTCCGCCTGCGCTCGCCGTCGGCTCAACGCCCGCTCCGAGGCGGCCCTTCACCGGAAGTGAAACCGAAACGGAGCCGAGCGCCTGACTGAGGCCGAACGCTCCAGCCGCTCCGCGTGTAAACAGTGAAACCGCATCACGTGACCGACGCCGCCCCTCCCCCCGCGGGTTCGGCCCCTCGGCCCCGCCCTCTCTCCCTCCGCGCGGGCCCTGGAGCGCACGCATGCGCGCAGCTCCTACTCGGCTGAGGGGCCGGGCCCAACGTAAGGCGCGCGGGCTTGGCGTGCGCAGACTTAGAGGAGGGCGGGAAGGCGGGAAGGGCGGCGACAGGTCGTACCTGCTGGCGGAGGTCAGGCCGCCTGGTGTCGCCAGGCGAGGGCTAGAGTGCCCATCCCTGTAGACCTGCAAGGGGAGGCGTGGGAAAGGGCCTCCCGTAAAGATCAAGTGCATTCATTTATCTGAGTCCTGGCTGGCTGGGTGTGGAGGGTTTTTGTTTTGGTTTGTTTCTGTTTAAGTGGGGCAGAGCCTGGTTGAGGTGGAGCTGGAGTGGGGCACAAGAATAAAGGTGAAGAATTAGATTGAAGAAGACAAGACTTTGAACTAGTAACAGTGGCAACCACTGCGACCCCGGCCTGTGTGACCCTTAGAGGCAGAAGGTGAGAGTAACGCCGCTCCCTCCCCCAAGACATTTTGGGCTTTCCTGTGGATACATCCTGTGTCCTCCGAGAGGCGATGCAATTGTGTCCGGACCTCTGGAAACGTTAGTCCTGCCTCAGAGCCAGCACTGATCCATGCGCTTCCCTTCCCTCCATTCAGTTTCATAGCTTTACTTGACATATGTAAAAAATGTGTTACACACTTGTTAATTTAGTTACTTAGTTTCCCTACTATTTCACTTACGCCTACCCTGCACCAGAGGGTGTAATGGGCGTGTGGATGGCAGTCACGTACATCGACAGGGGCTCAGGCACCTGTTTCCTTGCAGCCCTCACCCTTCACCCTCCACAGAAGAGCAAACCCCAACTCGTTCTCATCCTTGCCTCTGCAGCCTGCTGTATCCACCTTGACCTAGGTTTCATTTTGAAGGCTTGTATCCAACGGAGAAGTTGCTTGAGCCCATCCTACTGCCAGGCACTGGGCTAAGTGCTAGTGAGACCTTGGTGAAGAAAACAAGGAAACAGACTGTCAGCATTGAACTTGGACCCCCGAGGCCTAGCTGGACATAAAGCAAACGATCAGAAGAGTTCATATGGAGTTGCAACTGTGATAAGGGCTATGCAGCATAGGTACACCTATGACAGTGAGACAGGGCCCAGTCTGGGGTTGGGGAGGGCTGGTCAGAGCTGGGAAGTGACTCCGGTTGGAATGTGACCAGTGAGAGTTCACTGACAGCACTGAGTTGGTGGAGGCGGGGTGAACTGCCCCAGGCTGGTGCCCCAGAACGAGAGGCATCCTTGGGCCTCCAGTTCCCTTCCCACCCCGTTCCTAGCCAGAGCAGCAGTGTTAACTGCTGGGGGAGCTCCAGCTTTAAAGCAGCGGACCAAGGGTCACATTCCTTGAGGCCACCGTAAACAGGAATGCCCCACTGGACTCCGGTTTCTGGAGTAGTCACAAGATGTGAAGACCCCAATAGAGCTGAAAGAAAATCTCACCATAGGCTGGCTGGGAGCACAGCGTGATCTTTAACCCCCATGGAATAGAAGGGGATTGATGAGAACCATAATACCTTCCACGTGTAGGCTGTCGTTCACTGTACCCAGGGCTTTCAAATATCATCGCTCCTCACGACCAGGACAAGGCGCACTCAACCGGATGCCATTCCCTGAACCTCCGATGCACTTTCATGCCTTCGGTCTCTTCACACTCTGCCTGCCCCCCAGAAATTCCCTTCTCCTGAGGGTTATCAGCTGGATTCCTATTAGATAGTTATTTTACCCTAGATGCCATGTTGAATTAACTTTGCTCCTCAATTCTCAGCACGTTGTCACCGTCAGTCCCTGCAAGACCCCTCCCTTAACTATATTATTTTATATTTATTTTTCCTTGACTTTCTCAATCCCCATGCACACTCTTTTTCTAGACACTAACTACAGTATGTTTGCTATAGATCCTTGATAATTTAAGACATGTAGTGTTTTGTGTATGCCTTTTACAATTAGAGATGGTATTGGACCATACATCTGTTTCCCGCTGTTTGCACTTAACACCACATTCTTAAGCTAACCCATATTGCTGCACGTACACCTGTATTTTGGCTTCCAACTGCTGCTGAGTATTCCATCGATTTTACTGATACATTTCCCTAGCGATGGGTGTCTAGGTTACTGCCAACTGCCTGATGTTACGCTGGTGAAAACCCTTGTGCATGTCTTTGCGATCCTTTGCAAGAATTTATTTTGTGCTCTTATAGAACTTTATTCACAGCCCCTGCTTCTTCACCATACCGCTTGGCATAGAGCAGGGCTTCAGTAAGTGTTGAATAGCTGGACTATGATGCCTAATGTACTAGAATCATTTACTTGTACTTCCTTTTCCCTCCTTGGACTGTGAGTTCCTTCCATTCAGGAAAGATGTCTTTCTTACCTTTGCGTCTCTGGCACATACAAAGTGGTTGAGTTTTAGGAAATCTTCACTGAATCAACATGCCTATCCTTCCTCCCAGGATGTACTGTGACTTAGTCTTGTCCGCTTAAATTCGGGTTTCAGCCTCAGCCTCAGCCTTGCTCTGACCTCTAGCTCTTGAAATGGCCCCTTTCAAGACAGCTCAGCTGAATTCAAACATGGGCTCAAGCCTGCTTGTGAGTCTGCTCCTCCCCTACTCTCTCTCAATCACTGGCAACCCCGTCCTCGAGTTAGTTGCTCAGGCCTAAAACTGACTCACTCTGACCCTCTCTTTCTCTCGCACATCGAATCTATCAGCAAATACTTTCGGAGTCCACACTCTATTATTGCTCACCGGTTGCACTGCTAAAACCATGGCATGAGCGACCATCTTCTCTTACATGTATTATGACACCAACTTGTCTGGTCTCCCCGCAGCCACTCTTATCCATTATTCTCAAGGCAGAAGAGAGGGTGACCCTATTCAGGTGTCAGTCAAGTCACTCTGCCACTCAAAACCCTCCACTTGTTCGCTAAAGGCCTTAGGGTAAAAGTCAAAATCCTTATTTATTCTGGCCTCCCTGCCCTACACACTCCGACCTCTATTATCTCCTTTATCTCACCTTTTCCCTCCCTCCTTCATTCCATTCCAGGCATTCTGGCTTCTTTGCTGTTTCTTGAAAACACAAAACCACCAGGCAGGTTCTGTCTCCTGTCACTAGGACTGGAGCTCAGAGATTTTTCTTTCTTTCTTTCACTACTTGTCCCTGGTGCCTCCTACCATGTTTGGAACCCAGTAGGTGCCCACTCAATATTTATTGAATGAATATATGTTGAGGATCCAGCTTGGGTCAAGTCTGCTGCCACGCCTCTATTTCTGCTTCAGCACTTGGAGGCTCAAGGCCTTGCCTTGGCCCCTAGCTTCCATTAAATCCCTGCCTGTCTTTGCATTGATTTCTTCTGTGTTGTTTCCTGCTCCTTTGCAAGTTGAGCCCTCTGAGTCTTTTTCATGCCTCAATGCCAGCTGAAATGCCCTGTCCTTTCTAACTCTAGAAATCCTATGTACCCTCTAGGACCCAGCTAAGGCTTCACTTCTTTCATGACACCTTTTCTGACAGTTTCACCGCACTTTGATTTCTCCTTTGAACTAGCTGTTAGAAAAAAAAATTGTCTTTATGTTTTAGATTTACAGGAAAATTGAAAAGCTAGTTTAGCGTTCCCATAACAGTTCCATGATACCTCCCTCTGAGCTTCCTCTGTTACTAATGTCTTGCATTACTGTGCTGTGTTTTGTATCATTGGGGAGCCAACATCGATACACTGTTATTAACTACCGTGTTTTTCCAAAAATAAGACCAGGTCTTATATTAAGGTTTGCTCCAAAAGACACAGTAGGGCTTATGTTCAGGGGATGTCATCCTGAAAAATCATATTGGGGCTTATTTTTCAGTGAGGGCTTATTTTCAGGGAAACACGGTAAAGTCCATAGTTTACATTAAGTTTCACTCTTTGTGTTGTACACTATATAGGTTTGGACAAATGCATGATGTCATGCATCCACCGTTATAGGGTCATACAGCATCGTTCCATCACCCTAAAAATCCTCTGTGTTCCACCGATTTAGTCATTAGCTCTACCCCCTCATCCCTGGCAACCACTGACTTTGTACTGTCTGCACATTTGCCTTTTCCTGAATGTCGTATAGTTGGAATCACATTACAGTATGTAACCTTTTCAGACTGGCTTCATTCACTTAGCAACGTGCATTTAAGGTTCCTCCATGTCTTTTCATCACTTGATATCTCATTTCTTTTTATTGAAGAGTGGTATTCCATTGTCTGGTGTACCATGGTTTGTTTATCCATTCACCTATGGAAGGATATTTTAGTTGCTTCCTATTTTTGTCGATTACAAATAAAGCTGCTGTAAACATTAGTGTGAAGTTTATGTGGACGTAAGTGTTCAACTCCTTTGGTAAATGCCAAGGAACATGATTGCTGGGTCGTACGGTGAGAGTATGTTTAGTTTTGTAAGAAACTGCAAACTGTCTTCCAAAGTGGCTGTAGCACTTTGCATTCCCACCAGCAGTGAGTGAATGAGAGTTCCGGTTGCTCCACATCGTCACCAGCATTTTGTGTTGGTGTTGTCAGTGCTTTGGAATTTGGCCATTCTAATACGTGTGTAGTGGAATCTCATTGTTTTTGAGTAAATTTTTTCATTGTTGCTTTAATTTGCAACTTGCTAATGACTTATCATGTTGAGCATATTTTATATGCTAATTTGCCATCTGTATGTCTCCTTTGATAAGGTCTCTGTTCAGATCTTTTGCCCATTTTTAAATTGGGTTATTTTCTTTTTCTTTAATTAAAGTTGATTGGGGTGACAATGGTTAGTAAAGTTACACAGGTTTCAAGTGTACAATTCTGTAATACACCATCTATATATCACATTGTGTTCTTATTGATGAGTTTTAATAGTTCTTTGTATATTTTGGGTACCAGCCCTTTATCAGGTTGTGTTTTCAAATATTTTCTCCCAGTCTGTGGCTTGTCTTTTCATTCACTAGCACAGGTTTTTAATTAAAAAAAAAAAAAAGTCCTATTTATCAATTGTTTTTTCTTTCATGGATTGTACTTTTGGCATTGTATCCAGAAAGTCATCACCAAACCTAAGTTCACCTAGATTTTCACCTGTGTTATTATATTTCCTAGACATTTGTAGTTTTGCATTTTACATTTAACTCTATGATACATTTTGAACTAATTTTTTTTGCAAGCTCTATATCTAGATTCTTTTTTTCTTTTTCTGCACATGGATGTCCAATTGTTCCAGCACCATTTTTTGAAAAGACTATTGTTTCTCCATTGAATTGCCTCTATGGAAAAGATCAATTGGCTATATTTGTAAAGGTCTAATTCTAGTCTATTCTGTTCATTGATCTATTTGTCTGTTCTTTCATCAATACCACACTCTTGATTATTGTAAGTTTAAAGTAAGTCTTAAAGTTGGGTATTGTCAGTCCTCCGACTTTGTTCTTTTCTTTCAATATTGTGTTTGCTATTTTGAGTCTTCTGCCTTTGCATGTAAACTTTAGAATCAGTTTGTCAATATCCACACAATAACTTGTTGGAATTTTTATTGAGATTGCATTGACTCTATAGATCAAGTTGGGAAGAAGTGACATCTTAACAATATTGAGTTTTTCTGTCTATGAACATGGAATATCTCTCCATTTAGATCTTTAATTTCTTTCATCAAGGTTTTGTAGTATTCCTCACAAAGATGTTATACATATTTTGTGAGTATCTCATTTTTTGGTACTGATATAAAAGGTATTGTCTTTTTAACTTCAAATTCCAATTGTTCATTGCTGATCGATATATAAATCTCTAACCACTGTTTTTGCTACACGCCATACATTTTGATGAGCTGTATTATTTTTTCATTTAGTTCAGAATATTTTAAATTTTTTGGAAACTTCTCCTTTGACTCATGTGTCGTTTAGAAGTGTGTGGTTTAAGTCTCTAAATATTTGGCAATTTCCCAGTTATCTTTCTGTTACTGACTTGTAGTTTAATTCCACTGTGAGAGCCGACATTGTATGATATATGTTCTTCTAAGGTATGTTTTATGGACCAAAGTGTAGTCTGTCTTGGTGAATGTTCCATGTGAACTTGGGAAGAGTGTGTTTCCTGCTGTTGATGGATGAAGTAGTCTGTAGGTGTCAATTAGATAAAGTTAATTGATGGAACTGTTCAGTTTAACTATATCCTTACTGATTTTGCGCCTGCTCAATCTATCAATTCCTGACAGAGGGGTGTTGAAGTTCTCTAAATATAACAGTGGATTTGTCTGTTTCTCCTTGTAGTTCTATTAGCTTTTGCCTCATGTATTTTGACACTTTTGTCGACTGCATATACATTAAGAATTTTTATATCTTCTTGGAGAATTGCCTCCTTTATCATTACGTAATGCCCCTCTTTATCCCTGATAATGTCCCTTGTTGTGAAGTCTGCTTTATCTGAAATAAATAACTACTCCAATTTTCTTTTGATTAGCAGTGTTAACATGGTTTCTCTCTTTCCATCTCTTTACTTTTAATCTACCTGTGTCTTTATAATTAAAGTAGGTTTCTTAGAGACAACATATAGTTATGTCTTCTTTTTTAATCCATTTTGACAGTCTCCATCTTTTAATTCCTGTATTTAGACCATTCACATTTAAAATGATCATTGAAATAGTTGAATTAATATACCATCTTTGTAACTATTTTCTGTTCATTACACTTGTTCTTTCCTTTGTTTTTAAAAAAAACTTCCTCTCTTTTTCTGCCTTCTCTGGTTTTAATTGAGCATTTTGTATGATTCTATGTTTTTTCTTGTCTTAGGATATCAATTATGCATCTTTAAAAAAATGTTAGTGGTTTTCCTAGACTTTGCAACATATATTTACAGCTAATTTAAGTTTACTTTTGAACAACATTCTACCACTTCATGGGTAGTACAGGTACCTTATTACAGAATTGTAGGGACAGAGTCCCAGAGAGCAGTTTCCAGGCTCTCGACCTCACGTGGAAAGGTGCTGGCTCGGGTAGGATGGCCATCAGTTGTGATCAGAAGGCCACCAGCTGTAACCAGTTAGCCATTAGCCACTGATATAACTGCTGTGGCTACGCTAGCAAGCCCAGATTGCAGCTAGCAAGTGGAGTTAGCAAGTGGATTACGGATTGCATTGCGGATCGAGTTGATCTTCCTGTGTCTCGCCCGGCCACCAGTGAGACTGGGGTGCAGGAAGACCCCTCGTTGGGGTACTGGCGAATGTTTGCTTTTGTGTCTCGACCAGCTGCCATTGAAAATATAGCAGTATGACTCCCCTATCTCTGGCTCCGTTGTTGTTCCTTTTTGGCCTCACCATATCCTGCGTTGTCATGCAGGGTGTCAGGCGGGGTCTCTTCTGGGGTCTCTAGTCCCGCTCCTCACATAAGATCACAGGACATGGTGAGGCCAAAAAGGAACACCCACGGAGCCATAGATAGGGGAGTCATACCACTATAGACTTGCTGGCGGCTGGGTTGGAGACACAGGAAGCAGGAGCCACACTGTTCGCAACCTTCACTGCGCCGCTTGCAGGCTCAGCCACCATCTCCTTGCTAGCCCCCACTCGCTGCTAAGGTAGCCACGGCAGTTATATTAGTGGCCAATGGCGCACTGGTTACAGCTGATGGCCAACCAGCCACAGCTGATGGCCATCCAATCACAGTTGATGGCCATTTACTACCCGAGCCAGCACCTTTCCACGTGAGGCCGAGAGCCTGGAAACTGCACTCCTGGCTCTCTCCCCACAAGGGCAGGCCTGTATCATGGAGTACACTGGGTGTATTTCAAAATGGTTGCTTTCCCCCTCTTCCTGGAGGAACCAGGAGGGAATTTTTCTCTGCTCATCACTGTGAGAACATGGTGGGCTTCTTGGAGGCAATACCCATGAAAGGGGAGGCCTCCCCCCAACATTGGCCTCCCAGGAGTTTTGACCTCTCAGCTTAGGCCACACCCAGACTGAAGCAATTCATCAAAGCCACCCTTTGAGTTTTCCTACTAATAATTGGCTCCAGCGGCTTCTGAGTTAATTTGATCTCTGTTGTGATTCTTTGTATTCACCTGTCTTTCCACATTTTGAGCTGGCAGTTTGCCCTGTGACCTCAGTTCTCTGGGTCTACGAAAAATTACTGCTTTTCTGTTTGCTCAACATTTTTCTTGTTGAGAGGCTGGGAGTGACAACTTCCAAGCTCTCTACATGTCAGAGCTCGATATTAGACATTTGAGTTGGAATTTCTTTTGTACCTTGGGGTTGAGTGTCATATTCCTGTTCATAGCCCAAGCATCACCAGTAAGCCTGCACAAATAGAAGTATTAACTTTCAAGGTCAGTTCGGTATCCACTTCATTATGAGAGAATCACATTATTTTCTGTTTATCTACTAAGAACAAATAAACATGCAATCTGTGGCAGACGCTGGCTTGGGTAACTCCATTTCATTCCCAGCCTTCTTCTCCCTTTCCTGCCTCTGCCCTCGAGGCTGGAAAACCTAAAGATGCATCTTTCTAGCTACCCTGCAGCTAGACTAGCCTGTGACTTTTTTGTTCTTTGTCTTTTTGCGAATAAGACGTATACACAAGTTTATTGGGAAGTTTCTGGGAAAGCTGTTGCTTTTTTGACTGATGTTGCCTCCTCCTCTCTAAGGCCTGTCTTCTTTCTGGCTGCGATGCGTAAAGCTAGAGAAACCATGAGGGGGGTGCCCAAGAGAATAGAAGCACAGTGGCGTCTGTGAACCATTGCCAGCAGCTACCTACCCCCAGACTTCTTATGTGAAGAAAAATAAACCTCTTTTTGATTCAGCCTTTCTAAGGTGGCTTTTCTATAACCTGTGGCCATGTGTGCTTCTAATTGATGGTGGACCTAACCTACATGGAACCTGAGGTACAAAACCAAGAAATCAGTCTCATAGATAAACAGTAGGAAGAACAGGAATACGTTTGGCTACAGTGAAAGAGCAATGCTGATACCCACCTATTCAAGGAACTAAAGCAAAGAATATTAGTCTTAAAGTTGAAATACCAAGGACTAGAGCTTTGGTGATTGGCATTTGTTGCACACACATGTTACATGGGATGTGGAGGGAATGTTGATTCTGTGTAAGTTCAAAGCGCCAGTGAGTGACCAGTAGCATGAGAAAAGGGCAATTTTCAAGGAGGTGGCTGGGGGCTGTGGCAGTGTCCCAGTGCTGCAAAGATGGAACCGATCCAAGGATAGATTTGTCACCTTTCTGAGTTAGGGACAAGAGGCTTTCCCATAGCCAGTCTTCTTGGGCAGGTTATTTGCTTTATGTGCGCCTCAGTTTCCTTGCCTGTAAAATGGGGATAATCATAGCATGCACCTCATTGGGGCACTGTGAGCATGCGTGGAGATCATCGACGTAAGAAGCCTCACCACTGTCTGCACACAGGAAGTGTTGTTTGTCAGCTGGATTGTGGACCTGGCCCTCTGATCGCATTGCCATCACCAGCCACAAACTCGCACAGAACTTTGCTCACGCACACATCACGGGCTTGTTCTTCCCACACCACGGAGCACTCCAGCAAGGGCCCTTCATGCCGGAGCAGAGAAGGGTTTCTGAGCCGCAGTGGACTTTGGTTTGATCATTCATTCGGGCTCGATAAGCCACCAAAGTGTAGTGAAGTTTAACCCGAAGAGCAGTAAGCAACGTTGTCCGGAAGTGAATTTGTTTAGCAAGAATCATGGTTTGAGTCCCTCCAGTAATCGGCTAAGCTTTGAGCTCCGTATGTCCTTTTGAAATGTGGAATATCATCTATCTGCCATCTCCTGGTATTTTTCTTATCTTCTTGACTTCTCAGAGATTATCTAGAGTGGTTACTGATTGTCACTGGCTCCAGCAGTAATGGGTCAGTACATGTTGCAAGTGTGGCTCTGTTTATCAGTAGGATTGCATGGCACTTAAACCCGGCAAATATTGACTTAAGGAAAGGTTTTTTTTAATATTATTTTAGTTGAGTCTGGAGACAGGTAGTGTGGAGCTGGTAGGAGAGCTCCTTCTGCTTCCCACCTACTGTCCTTAATGCCCTCATGCAGGAAAAAGGAGGAAGAACAGAGCGCAAAAGGCCCATGACAGCTGCTCCTTATTTCAATCAGGAAGATACTAGCTTTTTCAGAAGTCCCATCCAGTAGACTTCCGCTTGGCCAGAATGATGTCACAGGGCCACATATCCTGACGATTGCCCTTTTGGAGCCAGACACATTGCTGCTTGACACAAAACTGGATTTCTTGTGGAAGAAGATGAAACGGGTGTTGGGTACGCAGGTAGCTGTGAATGCCACGCTCTGCGTCTACGGCGTCCAGTGTGGAATGGTGATAGCTGGGGAGCCCTGGCTCACAATTGCAAACTGGTCGACAGAGCAGAGGGTGTAAGTGTAGAGACGTTTGCTCCTGGCCTGTATGAAAAGGTTGCCTGTTTTGAAGGGGTAAAGGAAAGTCCAACCTCAGAAATATAACTTGTGGTTGTGATAAAGCAACAATCTAGAGCTTTCTTGTTCTGCTATTGACAGACCTGTCTTTTCAGAATTAATGGGAAGAAATATTTTCCATACCTTTAGTACCTAGACAGAGCAGGGCTCAGACTCTTCCTGGAGAACTGACGTAAAAACATTTCAATCATTTAAAAATGCAAGTGCCAAGGTCACAGACCAAAGGAGACTAAAAAGACATAAAAAATGCAGTGTGGTATCCTGGATTGTGTCCTTGAAGAGACAAAGCAAGGTAGCAGAAAAACTAGTGGTATCTGAATAAAATCTGCAGTTTAGTTAATAGACATACAGAAGTTGGTTTCTTAATTGTGACAAATATAGCAAGGTACTATGATATGTTCACACTAGGGGAAACTGAGTGCGGGTTATATAGGCACCCTATACAGTAAGTCCTCACTTAACATTGATAGCTTCTTGGAAACTGTGACTTTAAGCGAAACGACATAGAATGAAACCAATTTTATCATAGGCTAATGGACATAAACAAGAGTTAAGTTCCTACGGCATATTTCTGACCACAAAACATCACCCAACTGCTAAATAAAGACCCAAATCACTTCTAATATTAACTACTGAAATACATGTCAGCTATACATCCATTTGAGAAAATTAACACAAATGAAACAGATCATGATTTTCCAACACGCTTATTCCAGTCCAGGGCCCCGGGTGGGCGGAGCCTCTCCGGGCAGCTCAGGGTGTAAGGCAGGAGCCCTCCCTGGACAGGACGCCCTTCCATCACAGGGCCACCCACACTCACTCAGACTGGGGCAGTGTAGGCACGCCAGGTGACCTAATGGGCACATCTTTAGGATGTGGGAGGACACTGCAGTCCCCGGAGAAAAGCCACGCGGACATGGGGAGAACATGCAAACCACACAGACTGTGGCCTGGCCTGGGGAATCAATTTTTTTTCTGATTGACATAATGAAGTGATGTGGAAGGAAATATTATTCAAGGACCTGCTATATTATCGTTGTAACTTTTCCATAGATTGAAAATGATTCCAACATAAAGCGTTTGTTAAAAAATTAAGGATCTGTTGGAGGAGAAAATTGTTACATGACAAACTAAGGGTTTCCATGTAATTAACAGCAACTGTAAGTAGAATGAAAGGGATCCAACTGTCCTGGTAGGAGCCGAAGGTATTTTCACAGCTGGAATTTCGGCATGTCCAGAAGATGGATGGGAAGAAGGCCCACCGTGATTTTGTTTTTCATGAGGGGCGAGAAACTTATTAGGAAAGAACTTCTGTTTTGAGGAGAGAGATCAAGCAAATGTGGTTCAAGAACTGGGGCCAACATGGGACAGGAGGACTGATTCTAAGTACGTATGGTGTCGTTCAGATTGTGTCCCGGCTCTAGAAGCCCTGGCAGCATGCCGGAGTTCTAGTTATAGGGGAAGCAGTAAAAGAGCTCATAAAGCTGGACTACTGAGGATATAAGATATCAGCTAGTCTCTCTGATCTGGGGGACCCTGCCTGCATGGAAAGTGTCACCAGCAGCTGCACCCCCAGATGGAATTTAGACACAAGCGATAAGCCATGGCAAATTCCACTGCATCTGTTTCTGTGCTGTGTTAGCATTACTGCTGTTTACCAAATCTTTCTAGCTCAGTCCCATTTCTGGAAACATGCCAATATCTTAGGTTTCTGCCCTCTTTTTTGTTTGTTTGTTTGTTTATTTGAGTCTCTTTTGTTTATTTTAACCTATTATTTCTATTTTTATTCTTTTTTTTTTTTTTTAGCAGCAAAAGGGAATTGGAACCCTGAAGGGAGGCGTGAATAGGTGTCTCAGACGGATGCCCCAGGTCGTGATACTGCAGATGGTAACATAGGAAATGAGCGATGTCTGAAGGGCCACCTTGCAACCCCAACTTAGGAGCAGTTGCTAACTTTTTAGGTGTGGATTTCATAGCCACCAGGGCTCTTACAAGTGGGAGGTGGTGACAGCAGAGATGAAAAAGCTTTGACTTTCGTGGAGCTGTAACGCTCATTGTAGAAATGGTGTGAAATACAGAGATTACAAAACCGGGGGGTGGGGGAGGGTTTAAATGGATACCTGAAGCTTTAAATATAGGAAGGGTTAATAGCAATGCCAATTAAGTTTGAAAAGCTTTGTTTTTATTAACTTTCCCTGAAAAGTGGCTAAGGAGGAAATAGGTTTCAAGTTAAGGTTTTTTGTTAAAAGTAACTCTTAAAATATGTACTAAACCTTTGCCCTTTAAAGGCAGCTGGAATCTTTGAGCTCTGTGATTTATGTTAAGTGAATTCTTTCGTTTTTTAAATGATGGTCAGAGGATAAGGATTTAGAAATGGTTTTCTACATGGAACGTGACCCACTTTAAAAAAGTATATGTAAATGAGACATGCAAGTTCCATTGGTTAATGGTACAAAAAAACCAATTTCTGTCTGACATTTTGCTTAAAAGATGAAGGAGTGTATATGTGCATTTGGGGCAGGTACATCAGACAGTGTTTGGACTTTTAATGGGTTTGAGCAGTTGATCTCTAAGTTTCAGCATTTCTGTGATGGTCTGTGCTCTCCAAGTGTACTGAACTGAAATGGCCTTGAAACAATTTACCTAAAGGATTAAAATAAGTATAACTTTTAGAAGTTAAGCACTTTGTTTATTTTACCTCGGAGGTGATTTTCTTTACGGGAGAAGATAATCTTGCTGGGGTGGAGATTGGGGGAAGGGGGTAGTTGTCCATAAACCCAGAGAGTTCTTGACTAATTCCTCTTCAAGGCTACAAGTCTTGGGAAAAGAATAGTTTGTTTGCTTTTCTTTTGTTTTCTGCCTCTTGGAATGTGTTTAAAGCTTGGCTTGAGGCTGAGGTATCTAAGCTGGCAAACAGAAAATTTGGACCACCCCTTTAGTAAGTGTTGGGGAAAGACAGATTGTAAAAGCTGGGAGGGGTGTTAAATGGATGGTATTGGACAGGACGGAAATCTACTGTATTCACAGTGCAGTAGTAGTTCTGGCATTAAGCACCAGAAAAGGAGAGAGTAGGGGGAGGAAATCCAGCAAGACATATGAGAACCTCCACGCCCCCACCCTGCCAGGTCACAGTGGGCTCTTCCACATGGCCAGCCTGAGCCAGACAAGGGAAAAGAAGGCAACGGGAGTCAGGCAAGACCTAGTGGAAGAGAAGCTGCACTCCTCCACTCCAGAGCTCAGAGAAGAGCGTGAGCCCAGGCACAGGGAAGATGGAGAATTAGAAGGAAAAAAACAAAAACCCAACTTCAGAAAACTGAACTCGGGGGACACAAGTTTGACTGAGCCCTGCCCCCACACCAGATTGCTGCTGAAAGCAGGTGCTGATTGGACATGCAAAATGAGAACTGTTAGTATTACCGGCCCCTGGAAAAGGGAAAAGGGTTCATCTAAAGCAGTTAAATTCCTGAAGAATACATTACTGGCCCTGGTCCCAACCAGGAATTGCAACCCCTGGTTGGCCTGTTATGGATCTGGCAAAACCATATCCCGTACTCGAGTCTCTAATGGGTTGTAATTCACTAGACTATTTGCAAGGGATGGACTTTGTACTTTATCACTGTTCTGATCATGAGATAACCACAGAGTGCAAAATTGGATTTTGTTTCTTTGGGTGGTTTTTATTATTGAAGTATAATTTACATAAAGTACATTTTACTCTTTTTAGTGAATCATTCTATGAGTTTTGACAAATGGTAACAGTTGTCTAACCACAACCTCTCCCTCTCACAGCCAGCCCCTGACAACTACTCTGATCTGTTTTCCTTCTCTAGGGTTTTACCCTTTCCAGAATGTCATATTAATGGAATCATACAATATGTAGCCTTTGGAGTCTGAATTTTTGTGCTTAGCAAAATGCATTGGAAATTCATCAGTGTTGTTGCAGGTACGAGTAGTTCATGACTTTGTCATGCTGAGTAGTAGCACGTTATGTGCATAGCTACACATACCAGTTTGTTCAGCCATTTACTACTTGGAGGCCATTTGGGTGGTTTCCTGTCTGGGGAGATTATAACTAAACCTGGTATAAACATTTGTGTAGAGATATTTGTGTGAATACAAGTTTTTATTTTTCTCAAGTAAATATCCAGGAGTGGGATTGCGGGATCATATGGTAAATGTGAACTTAACTTTATAAGAAATTGCTAACCTGTTTTTCAAAGTGGCTGTACTATTTTGCATTTCCACCAGCAATGCGTGCTGTTCAGCATTTCTGCCAGCATTTGGTAGTGATATTTTAAAAAATAGCCATTCTGATAGGTGTGTGATGATATCACATTTCAGTTTTAATCAGTACTTCCTGATGAGCAGTCACATTGAGTTCATATGCTTATTATCCACTTGCATATCCTTTTTTGGTAAACTGCCCAAAAATCTTTTGCTCATTTTTAAAATAGGATGTTTGTTTCTCTTATTATTCTGAATATCTGTTCTTTGCTACATTAGTGTTTTGCAAATATTTTCTCCCAGTCTGTAGTTTGATTATTTTAATATGTCTTTTGAAGAGTAGTAGTTTTTGATTTTGATGAAGTCCAACTTATTTATTTATTCTTTACAGATTGTGCTTTGTTTGTCCTACCTGAAAAAAAAAATTCTTACTCCAAGGTGGCAAAACATTTTCCTATGTTATCTTGTAGAGGTTTTATAGTTTTAGCTTTTAGCTTTAGATCTACCATCCACTTCAATTTAATTTTTGTATAAGCTGGGAGGTATGGGTTGAACTTCAATTTTTTTCAAATGAGTTTCACATTGTTCCAGCACTAAATGTAGGGGTTAGTCTGGAAGATAGGAGGTAAGAGGAAATAAACGCCTTTCAAAGGGTAGGGAGAGGAAGGTAAAATAGAGTGGAACTATTCTAATTATTTCATCTTACTGGCATGGGGGATCACGGGGAGGAAATGGAGCATTTTTATGGAGGCAGCATGTGATACCTTATTTTAAATAAATAGTAAAGAAATATGTATATTAGAGGAAATGAAAAATAGCAAAAGGTAACACAAAATAAATAGTAAATATAAAGCAAGATGCAAAACACAAAATCAAGCATATACGAGGTGTGATCAAACAATATGGTGAATGTTTAAATTAAGAAAAAAAATTTATAGTAAGAGACACATTGCCATTAATCCCCCTCGAAATATTCCCCCTCAACTTCGGACACACTTATCCCATCGTTCTTGCCACTTTCTGAAGCAGTTCTGGAAGTCCTCTTTCGTGAATGTCTTTAGTTGCGCTGCCATGGCTGACTCCATGTCCTGAATTGATTCAAAATGTTTTCCTTTCATGGTCATTTTGACTTTGGGGAAGAGCCAGAAGATCACGGTGCCAGATCCAGTGAATAAGGTGCATGAAGACACACCATAATGTTTTTATTTGACAGAAATTGCCATATATGAGAAGCGATGTGTGTCATGGAGCATTGTCATGATGGTAGATGATTTATGACACACTTTAAAACTCACCTTTTCTCAACCGTAGCTCACACCCAACTGACTGCAATGAACAAGTTGAAACTTGTCACACACTGTTACTAACATTCGACATGCCCCTTCCTGTATTGAAGATCCATGCCTTTCTGTTGGATGGCACTTGGCAGCAGCATTCACCGTATTTTGTGATCACAACAGAAAGGCAGAGGTCTTCCTTTCACATAAATAAAGTGAAAAGAAAGATTGAAAGGGGATGGGCAAAAAATATTTGGCAAATACAAATATAAAAGGATGTAGGAAGAATTTAAAGTTAAAAGCACCGAAGATGACAAAGAAGGGCTTATGTAATTATAAGAGGCAAAGCTATAATAAACGTAAACATAAGCCTATATGCAGTACACAACATAGCAGCTAAATACATAAAGCAGGGGTGGTCACTGATCTATAAATAGAAATCATTGGATGAGGGTTCTAGGAAAGCTCTCTAAAGAAGCCTGACTCACCTATAAGCTCTCCTTTTTTTGCCTCATCCCTTTCCTCCTCCTGTCAACTACAGTGTTAGATGTAATGGCTGAAACTGCAAGTTTTGGGGCATGAAGCAAATTTGGGGAGGGAAGGTAGAACTCAAAATTGCAAAGCGGAAAGATAAAAGGAAACCAAAACATTAGTGCATTAATAATATTATAGAGCTTCCATATCAGTTCTGGGCTGCCTATTGCCAAATTTTCTCTTTTTTTGTGAGAGAAAATAAACCTCCCTCTTGTTTAAGCTACTGTTGCATTGGTTCTCTTTCTAGCAGCTGAACGCAATTCCTGTTTGATACATGGAGGACTTGAATAACAATTAAATAGACTTGAGTTAATAGCTATGTGTGGTTTGGTAATCATACTATTTTGTGGGGGTAAGGTAGGAAGTAATGGAACATTTAATACCATCAATCATGAGTTGGTCCAAAAAGAAAGTTGAAACACAATTTTGAAAGTAATTCCTTTGCAGATTATGTTCACTGATCCAATTTAAATAAAATCTGAAATGAATAATATAAAGATGACTCTTATCTCCTTAGATATTAAAAATCATTTCTAAATAGTCTCTGGCTCAAGGAAAAAAAGAAAATTGAAAACTATTTAGAAAGTAATGAGAGTAATTCATACTAAAATATATATTCTCAGAGGAAAATCCATGGCCTTAAAATATCCCCATTTTAAAAAAGAATGATGAAAAATAAAGAAGCTAAGTACTTATCTAAAAATATTAGAAAAAGAACAATGAAGGAAACCAGAAGAAACTAGGAAAAGGCAATTAAAAATAAAAGCCACAATTCATAAATTAGGAAACAAAAATGGTACCGTGTTTCCCCGAAAATAAGACCTAGCCGGACCATCAGCTCTAATGCATCTTTTGGAACAAAAATTAATATAAGACCGGGTCTTTATATTATATTATATTATATTATATTATATTAGACCAGGTCGTATGTTATATTAAAATAAGACCAGTCTTATATTAATTTTTGCTCCAAAAGATGCATTAGAGCTGATGGTCCGGCTAGGTCTTATTTTCAGGGAAACACGGTAGTAGATAGGCTAAAAATCCAAAAGCTTGTTCTTCAAAAATAGCTGTAAATTAGATAAACACTTTGCTAGACTGATCAGGGAGAAAAAAAGTAGAAAGAACAAAAAATTGGTAAAATTCATAAGCAGAAGAAAGGAGACAAACTCACAGGAAACATATAGTGATAGAATTATGTCAATATTATTACATACATGTGTTTGGCAGCAGATCTGAATGAACACTGAGGGATTACTGATTACTTTTTAGTATATGATGAACAAAGTAGAAGTGGAACACTGGAAAAGATCAATTTCATAGGAGAGATTGGAAGTGATTTAAGATGTACCATGGCAAAATCCACCAGAGAATGTTGGATAAATATCATCAACATTGTCTCAAAAGCATATCTGAGCTCAAGAAAGTAAGGGCAGTTCCCAGATAATAAACCAAACGGAGCTGAAAACCAGATGGGTGAACTGGAGCTGGGGCCAAAGCCAATCTCAATAACAAAGGGTTCAGAATGCAATGCCTGTGACAGGACAGGAGATAAATCCAAGGGAATGCATAATGTGGACAGTGGAACTGAGACTCCCACGTAAAGCTGAGGCATTCTGAGTGAAAAGTGAACTAGAAATATTTCATCTTCCAGGAAATGGGGAGAACAAGAAAACTTGTCTGTTTCATCCAGGGCTCTGGGTGGTATATCCACCTATGTTCTCTTTCCCTCTTCCGTCTTCAAGCCTTATCCCCAGAAATAGCTATAATCTTAAATTTTGTGTTTGTGTTTACATAAATCTCTGCTTATCTTTAAGCTTTATAAAAATGAAATGCTGAAGTAGTCTTGTGACTTGCCTCTTATTTTTTTTTTACTAAATATAGTGTTTATGAGATCCATTCATGTTGTTGCATGTAGTTGCAGTGAATTCATTTTCTTTGCTGTATATTTCATTGTCTGAATTTATTTATATAATACCACCCTTTTTCTATTTTTATTTTTTGCTATTATGAATTGTGTAGTTATGAGCATGGTGCACATATGCAAGAACATTATATATACAGAGGGTACCAAGAAATTGTATACAGATTTTAAGAAAGAAAAAAACTGCATTAAAATTGTAATACTCAATATATACCGATAACAAAAGTTGAATACAAGTCACGTTTGACTTCTGCAATTACAAGAGGTGCTCAAAGTGGTTACCATCAGCGTCCAGACACTTCTGATTATGGTGAACTGCTGCTTGAGCAACGCTGGCCTAAGTGTCCACTGTATACATTTTTTTGGCACCCCTGGTATATCCATGCTAGGAATGGAATTGCTGCTTCACAGAGTAAGTGAATATTAAACTTTACAACCCCGTGCCAAATTGTTTTCCAAAGTGCTTGTACCTGTTGCTACTCCCACCAACAGTTTTCAGTGAATTGCATCCTGACAAACATTTGGTGTTATCATATTTCTTAATTTTTGACAACCAAGGGGAAATGAAATGATATCTATTGTGGTATAATTTATATTTCTCTGATTATCAACGAGGTTGAACATCTTTTTTACATGGTTATGTGCCACTCATTTGTCTTCTGTGATATATCTGTTTATGTCTTTTGCCCAGTTTTCTGTTTGGTTGGTTGCCTTTTCTTATGGATTCATAAGACTTCTTTATGTATTCTAGATATTAGTCTTTTGTCAGGCATATTTGTTGCAAATATCTTTTCCCAATTTACCACTTGGTCTTCTCACTTTCTTTTTTGATGAACAGAAGTTAATCATTTTAATGGAGTCAAATTTATAAATATTTCCTTTGTCATTGCTTTATGCATCTTATTTAAGAACGACTTCCTTTTGAGCTTATAAAGATAGCCTCCTATACTATGTTTTAAATTTTTTAAAAATCTGTTTTTTTCATATTAAAGTTTTAATCTACCAGCAGCTGATTTTTAAGTATTGCTTATGGTAGGATATCCAATTGTCCCAGCAGCATTTGGTGGATAATCTGTCCTGTTTCTGTATTACCACTCCTGGAATAGAGCATTTCTGTATATCCATGGATCTATTTTTCCACACTCGATTCTGTTTCATTTTTCAGTTCTTTATCCCTATACCAATGAGTATCACATTCATGTTGCTTTATAATAACTTTTGACATCTGATATAGCAGAGGCAAACCTTGGATATTCTAGAACATATAAATTTTAGAATACCCCCCGTTGAGTTCCTGTAAAAAAATCTGTTGGGATTTTAGTTGGCATCACAGTGAATTATAGATCACTTGACCGTGAACATGGTATCCCTTTTCACTTTTAAGATTTTCTTTCATATCTTAAGGATTTCAAGAAACTGACGGGTGGTCATTAAACCAAGCACTTACCACACTTCTAGGCTCTGTGTGACTGCACAAGTGGCATGCCCAGGAAGCCACCAGTCCTGTCCACATTCTACCTTCTATATTGTCAATATTGTTTGTATTTACCTTCTGTCCAAGAGAAACCATCAAAAGTTGATAGAATTAGAAACAGAACTTTTAAGTACAGTATTTAAAGTTACCAAGGTAACCAGAGAGAGAGCGAGAATGGAAAATAACAAAGATCGACAATAAGGAAGATGAGCAAGGGCCGCAGGGACCATGTGATTCTTTCATGTCAGGGCTATTAGGACGTCAACATGTACAAAGCAAGAAATAGGTGCCTAAGTATATCATCCATCCTTCCAGAGAGCTAACAGAGAAACAGTGAACATGGATTGCTTTTGACAAGTGGGGCTGAGGAAGGATGAGGTGGGAGGACGTCTACAGCCTCTTGTCCTAGCAGTTCCTCTCCCCTTTGGTTTGTGACCATGTATATTCATTACTTTGATAAAATAAAGACAGGGAAAGCTGCTTTTTGTTTTGTGTTGTGATAAGGTAATATGCATGGATTACCATAATTCATTCTTAGCTGATTGTGGACAGAGTCAATTTGATTGCTTTTTGAATATGAAAATATAATACAAAGTTTATAATGATTAATTCGACCCAGATGTTTTCTTATTCTCATGAACTGGATATTAATAACAATGAAATTTCCTTATATTTTATATTCAAAATGGTTTGATCTGAGTCGATGTTCAGTGAATAGAACAAAATTTTATTTTATTAGGCAGCTGGTATTTCCAGCTTCTATGTTAAATGTGGCTCTGTCAGACCGGGTGAACTAAGATTTTATTTTCAGACTGATCGTCTTTTTGCAGGGGGCATTTTCAAACCAGTTCTGGATTGTAGGCACTGGAGAGAGGTGGTTAAGATTGTGGGAGTATAGTGCTGGCGGTTCAGATCTTGATTTCTCTACTTACTAGCTGTCCGGCCTCTGGCAAGGTACTTAGTAACTCTTTGCCTTTGTTTCCTCCATTCTAGAATGCAAACAATAATAGCACTCATGACATAGGATTTCGTGACAATTAAATATCATAAAATATGTAAAATACTTAAGCAGTGTCTGAGACGAAGCAACTGTCGAGTTTCTATAGATCATAAGCAGAATATGCTTTCAAATGTGCTTTTTATCTAAGAAATGGTGACATGAGCCAAGAATTTTATGTATTTTAACTCTTTTGAAAGTCAATTCTAAAGACTCATGGTCTGGTGATTAGAATATTGTTTGGTTTTTAACTTCCCTGAAAATCCTAGTTGACTCCGTGTCCTCCACGGTGAATAACATAGATAAACAAAACCAAAAATCTGGATCAAATGTTTTGTGACTCTAAATCCATTTCAACTAACCTCAGATATGTCTACTAATACAGGGTTTATTTGATTCTTCATTCTGGAAACAGTATGACGCTAACCTGCAAGGGTAAAGTTAACTGAGTCTGAAGCTTTCTGTCCTCTGAGTTACTGTGGTAGGGAAGTACATAACCCTGAGTTACTGTTTGTTTATACCAAGTTTAGCACACATCCATTTGGGAACCTGGCTCGATAGAATTATAATTATGCAAAAATCTTCTGTCTTGTATTTTTGTACCTGAAAATTTGAAATTATGCTTATAATTAACAAATAATTCAAGTCCTACTTTTTCTTTCTTTTCCTTTGCTTTTTTCCCCCTCTGCCTCCCTGCTTCCCTCCCTCCCTCAGTCCTTCCTCTTTTCCTTCCCCGCCCCCCTTCTGGAAAGGAAAATACACATATTCAGTTTCTAAAAGAAAATAGTGTTTGAAAACATTTTTCTCTTTTAATTCTGAAAATTATACCCTGAGGAGAACACATATATACAGACAAGGGATAGTACATTATAATGATTATAAAATAATGTTTGGAAAATTAAAGAGATTCCAAAGGATTTGTGAAATAGCAGATCAGAATTATTAGCTCCTTTTACCACGTCTTCAGCTACACCATATATCTTAGAGCTCACGTTTAGGACCTATGGCACTTCTGAAAATAACACTGCCTTTAACTTTTCCACACCCATCAGTAAAGTTGAATTCCAGATACAAAATTCCTTGATAGATCAATAGAATCTTTCTCTATTTACTTAAAAGATCTCAGTGAAATGTGACTAATCCTGGAGGCAAAAGTTGTTACTTGAATTTTTCAAGTGTCACAGGAATGCCGGCTACAGTTGGAATCTCTCCTTGGGAAATCGACAGTTAGCATATTCTGGTGATTACCATCTCATATGGTTCTTCTCCTTTGAAATACCGAAGCAATGAATTATTGAATTAGTCCGGACTCTTGGTTTTAAGTGACAGAAACTTATCTCAAATGAGCTTCAGCAGAAAAAGGGGATTGGTTGGCTTACATAACCATGTATGGGCAAGGGTAGAGCTAGTTCCAGGCATTCTAACAATATCATTTTAATTCTTTCCATCTCTTGGCTCTACTTCCCTTAGTGTTGGCTTCGTTCTCAAGCAGGCCTCTCGCACTTGGCTGCAAAGACAGCCCCTGGCAGCTCCAGGCTTACACAGTCCCTGGTGCTTTACAATCTCCGAAGAGGCCCTTTCATAACCAATGTCTATATCCGTTCCTGAAAAAAGCCAGGCTTGGCTTCATTTGTGAAATGTGTCCATCCCTGAACCAACCAGCATGCTCAAGAGTATGAGGTACATTGATTGGCTGGGGGCAGGTAAGTGCAGGCTCCTGAGGTAGGGGAAGCTGAGCGTGTGGTGATGCATAGTCTCCCCAGTGGGACAGTGGAAGATTCCAAAATGAAAAGACACAGGGCAATCAAAAAACTAATAGGAGACTGTGGGATCTTTTGACCTCAGTGTTCAGAAATTTCTCAATAAGATGCCTTAGTGTGGTTCTCTTTTCATTCATTGGATTGGGCACCTAAAGGATCCTTTCAAGTTGGAAACTCATGTCCTTCAGTTCTGGACAATTTTCTTATTTTCTGATATTTCTCTGAAGTTTTGCTCCTATAGCATATTGTACATTCCAAAGATGACAATGCTGATTTAATATATCTCCCATCCTACATACTCTTCTTACAATGTGACCTTGGCAATCCTCCAAGGAGTGGTAGAGTCTAATTTCCTCCCCTGGAGTATGGGTGGACCTTTGAAACTGCTTCAATCAATGGAATGTGGCAGAAGGGGCACTGTGTATCTTGCAAAGCTAGGTCATAAAAGGAAATATGATTTCAGCCTGGATCTCTCTGTCTCTCTCTCTGAACACTTTTTCTTGGAATCCAGCCACCATATTGTGAGACTGCCCAGGCCACATGGGTAAAGCAGTTGACAGTCCTAGCTAGATCTTCAGTCCACATCCAGCACCAACCATTATACATATGGGTCAGCAATTGGATGAATCCAGTTTCCAGCCTTGGAGCCTTCCAGCTGAGGCCCAGACGCTGTGGAACACAAACAGTCCCCACTGGGCCCTGTCTGAATTCCTGTCCCACAGAAACCGCCAGAGATACTCATTATTGTTGTTTAAGCTACTAAGTTTTGGAGGAATTTGTGATGCAACAATAGATAACTAATACACTTTCCCTGCTTTCTGTCTCTTGTACTGCCATCATTTGTGGGCTGTATCTCTTGGACTGGTCCTCTAATTTTCTTATCTTATTTTTCCCCTGTTATTTTGTTTTCTCATCTTTTTGCTCCACTTTCTGAGAGATTTTTCTCCACTGTATATTCCAATCCTTCTATTGAATTAAACTTTTTTTTTTTTACCACAATGTAATTTAATTTCCAGGACCTCTTTTTTTGTTTTTTGAGTGTTCATTATGTATAACATCCTGTTTGTATTTGATACACACACACACACACACACACACACACACACACACACACACACACACACGGTGCCAAACAATGTATATGCCTTTTAAGAAAGGAAAAAACTGTATTAAAATTACGCTGATGGTAACCACTTTGAGCACCTCTTGTCATTGCGGAAGTTAAACGTGACTAGTATTCATCTTTTGTTATCAGTATATATTGAGTATTACAATTTTAATACAGTTTTTTCTTTTCTTAAAATATGTATTCATTTTTTGTCTCTCTCTATATATGTATATATATATAATCTTTTCATATATCTGAGATTATTATATAGTTTTATAGCAGCTTGCTGAGCTATAATTCACATACCATAAAATTCATCCTTTGAGAGTGTAAAATTCAGTGATTTTTAGTATATACTGAGTTGTGTAATCATCATTATTATCTAATTCCAGAACATTTTTATCACTCCACCCCAAAACCTAGTACCCATTAGCAGTCTCTCCCTGTTACCTTCACCCCCAAGCCCCTGGCAACCACTAATCTGCTTTCTGTCTCTATGGATTTGCCTCTTCTGGACATTTCATATAAACAGAGTCAAACAATATGTGACCTTTTGTGTCTGGCTCCTTTCATTCAGCATAATGTTTTCAAGATTCATCCATGTTGTAGCGTGTGTCAGAACTTCAGAGCTGTTTTTTTTTTTTTTTTTTAACCTTCATGAAGAGTCCCTGCTTTCTCTGAATCATTTTTGTTTGTTTGTTTCCTATTTGTTTGCTTTGGATTCTATCTTTCATGTTGAAAGCATTTTGTAGATGTCTGATAATCCTTGGATATCTGCTAACATTTAAGAGTGGGGGACCAAAATCAATTTAAAGCTCTGAGGGTGTGAGTGGGCCTTGACAACTTACAGTTTCACTACACGGTGGTATGGCTGGGGCATTTTGGGGGGAATTCTCCTATAGTGCTGTATGAGTTTGCGAGGGCTGCTATAAGAAAGTACCACAGACTGGGTGGTTTAAATGACAGAAATGTATTGTCCCCAATTCTGAAAGCTAGAAGTTCAAGACCAGCTGTCAGCGAGATTGGTTTCTTCTGAGGCTTTTCTCCTTTGCTTGTATATGGTCATTTTCTCCCTGTGTCTTCTCATAGTCTCCTCTATGTGTGTCGTGTCCAAATTTACTTTTATAGGAACATCAATCATGGTGGATGCATGAGAACCCACCCTAATGACTCCATTTTAACTTAATTACCTCTTTAACCTTTTCACTGCGTTAATTGATTTCAAGTTTGTTCTCCAAAATGTGTCGAAAATCCACAGAAAAGAATCAGTATTCATATTTTTAAGTAAATTCAGTTAAGGTGCTACATTTTATTAAAATAAATCATTACTTTAAAGTATAAAAATGTCCTACTGTTATTCATTCTTGAAAAACACAAAAATATAGAAAAATGTACATCTGCTTTCCTCAACTTCCTTTCTGGAACACTGAGCTCGTGGGGTAAAGTTGAACGCCGCAGTCAACGGCATGGAAATATCATTCGACTATAGACGAAAGTCGCAGTGTAAATGTTAAAAC
This sequence comes from Rhinolophus ferrumequinum, assembly GCF_004115265.2. NCBI lineage: Eukaryota > Metazoa > Chordata > Mammalia > Chiroptera > Rhinolophidae > Rhinolophus > Rhinolophus ferrumequinum. The sequence goes on from NC_046284.1 coordinate 10,624,674, forward strand.
CCTGTCTCCAAATCCAATCACATTCTGAGGTGCTGGGGATAGTACTTCAACATATGAACTGGGGGGAGGTGGGGACACAATTCAGCCCATAACAAGTAACTTTAGGTCTCTCCTTGCGACAATCAGATTTATTCCAAACCTCTGCCTGGAAAGTATAAACCTAGTCACCACAACTCTGAGAGCTGAGTAGGGGAACAGAGCTGGAGATCTCAGCATTAACTGAATCTGGCAGCGTTCAGTTACAGCATACTTAGCCTGCCACTGTGTCCGATCCCCCCTGTCCAGAGAACTTCTGTTTTACCCTCTCCAGAAAACAAACCTTCAGCTGGGATAAGGGAGAGGACCTGGAGTTTCAGCTGCATCCTAGGTATACTTTCAAGTGATCTTTTCTTTCATCCAGTTATGTTATCATCAGCGTGGGAGTTCTGCATTATAGATGTGTGATTTCTCAGCTTTCCTTACCATCAGTTCAGAATTCAGCTTGCTTGGTTCTCAGTCACCGCTGAAATGCTTTGTAGCTTCCAAAACTGTGTTGCTGTTTTCTCCCATGATTTTTCCCTTGTCAGTGTGTACCTTTAAAAACATCTTTTTATTGTTGTTTTAGTGGAGTTTCAGGAGGAAGTAAAAGCAAATGTGGGTGTTTAATCTGTCATCTTTACTCAGAAGTTCCACACAGTCATATTTTTAAATGAGCTTATGCTATACAGACTGTTCTATAATCTGCTTTTATCATCAGACAAATTCTAGTGACTATGTATGTTGTTACCATGTCAATAAATAGAAATCGATATCAGTGGTTCTTAAACTTGGCGTCACTTGGAATCACGGGGCAGTGGAGGGGGGTGGGGGATCCAATATATGGTGATGGCAGGAGAACTGACTCTGGGTGGTGAGCACACAATGTGATATATAGATGATGTATTATAGAATTGTACACGTGAAACCTATGTAACTTTACTAACCATTGTCACCCCAATACACTTTCATTGAAAAAATAAAAGTGCTGATGTCTGGTCCCACCTCCCGAAGTCCTGATTGAATGGATGCAAGGTATTGTGGCTCTGGGGATTAGAAAATCTTCCCCAGGCAATTCAAATATGCAGCAAAGTTTAAGAGCCACTGACCTATGCTACCGTTCATCGTGCTAATCCAGGCTTCCAAGGGAGGGTTGGCCAGTAGTGTGTTTAAACCCCTTTCTGGACGCATAGCTTATTTCATATGATTAGATATTATAAACAATGCTGTTATGAACAACTTTGGGCATAAAGCATTCTATATTCCTGATTATTATATTGGCTAAATTCCAAAAGTAGGATCGCTGTGCCAGAGGATATGCATCTTATGGGGTGCAGGATTTTGGGGTGTGATTTACCATAGTTCCGCTAAAGTAGTTTGGCCACTTCAGACTCCCACCAGGAGCATGTGAGCGTCGTCGTTTCCCCACACTCAGAAACGCTGTACCATCATTAGCAAAATTTTCAAAATGTAAAAATGTAGTCAGTTTCTAAAATGGAAAAATACTATTTCCTTGCTATTTTATTTTTTCTGATTTTATTGTATTTTTATTGTGGTGAAGTATAACATAATACTTAACTGTTTTAATCATTTTTAAGTGTACATACAGTTCAGTGGTATTGAGTACATTTCATGTTGTTGTGCAACTATTATCAACATCCAAATTCAAGAACTTTTTAATCTTCCCTATCTGACATTGGTCATTAAACACTAACTCCCCATTTTCCCCAGCCCCTAGCAACCACCATTTTACTTTCTGTCTATGAATTTGACTATTCTAGACATCTCCTTTAAATAGACTCATCAGATACATGTCCGTTTGTGACTGGCCTATTTCACTTAGCATAATGTCTTCAAGGTTGCTATTTGATTTGAAATATATTTTATTATTTATGAGATGAAACAATGTTTCTGCATATTGTCTATCTGTATCTCGCATTTTGTGTGTGAATTGCTTAATCATATGAGGAACATCCGTGAGGAATATTTTTGGCTCCAAGTATCTGAAACCCTCATTAACAGTGGCTTAAACTAATAAGGGTTCATTTTTTTTTTTTTTCACACAAACAGGAGTCTGGAAGTAACCAGCTGCTGGTGGTATTGGTCTAGCAGCTCAAAGATATTTGCAAGATGACTGCCCTAGCTTCAGCCATCCCATCTTTGTCCAAGGCAGGAAGAACGAGGTAAGGAATATGTATGACATCTGTACTTTTAACCAAGAGAACATAAATTTTCCTAGAAATGCCTCCAGATACTTGCTTGGGAGATTGTGTCACATTAGTACTGGTAGTTGCCGGTAAGGGGGGCCAGATAGAAGGGGATTGGGAATGCTTGCTGAGTCAGTCAACGTGCGTGGTCCTTTGCCTGTTTATCTGTTCGAATGTTTGTCTTTTTCTTACTGATTTGTAAAAGTTCTTTGACTAGTAAGAGTGTTAACCCTTTTGTGTCACATTTGTTTTGCAAATATATTTTTGCAGCTTCTTGTTTGCCGTTTAACTTTATTTCAACATAGAGAGATTGATGTTTTTTTATTGTTGGGTCCATACATCTTTCAGTTTATGGTTTCTTCTTTTGTTCTTGTGCTTGCAAAAGCCTGGTCCATTCTGAGAAAACATGAATGTGCTTTCATACTTTCTTCTGGATCTTTTATGGTTTCATTTTAATTTGAAAAACCTGGAATGGTACCCTGTTTCACTTCCTACCTGAGACTGGGGTGGGAGTGATTCAACGAGGTGGGTGCAAAGGAACAGAGGAAGCGAATTGAATCTACCAACGCTGAACATGGGGAAAACGATGCAGTCCTGCCAACGACACAAGAAAGTATCTCGTGTTAAAATGTTCAGTGTTGGATAGTGGATAAGGTAGACTTTGGGGGGCCTGTTTAAAGGCAAGAAATGTTTTGTGGCAGACAAACCTCAAATGTTGACTGGGGAGAATATGAAACAAAAACACTGGTTCAATTTCAGAAATAAGAGGTGGGTATGAATATGCAGAGAGAAAGACAATTCAGAGATCGGTTTTGTAAGCAGTTGTGCCACGGAAAATCCTGTTAGCCTGATGTAGGGTCTAGAATTTGCTGAGAGATAGGCACCAGAAAAGTATCGCTGGAAATACTCTTAGCTCCGTGGTCAAAAGTAGTTTTCATGAAGGGTAGAGGAAAAAAACAACTTGCTTCATAAAGCCCTTTCCTATATTCCGCATTAACCCTAGGGCTGGAAACTCTCTCTATGTTGCAGATGATACTACTGTAAGGTGACAGCCAAGTGACAGCCCAGCTCTGTATAATAATGAGAAAATATACAAATATACAAGACATTTTAAGCTTAGAAAAAAATATCTTCCCATATGTTTGCATCTAGTTCCATCTGTCTTTGATAGAGAATGATGACAAACTGAAATTGACAATGAACTTCCCAAATTATTTTTCTCTGCTCCAAATAGAAACTACAGAATGGCCTAAAGAATAGTCTGTAAATTACCGCCCCCTGGCATCAGACACAGTAGAATCATATTATATTCCACTTATCTTGAATGTGCAATACTAAATTTGAGAAAAAATCATGTGTGACGATGCAGTATTTCTCCATGGTTATTTGTCTTTCCTGTGTTGGATAGATTGTTGGGTGCTGGGACTCAGGGTTGTTTGAAAGAAATTGAGAAATTTGACGAATGTTAACCTTGGAAGAGGCCTTTGCATCACTCACTGGTTCACTGACTTCTGGTCATTATTTTGGGCACATGGTGCCTATTCTTTGAGACTTCAGTTCACTTCAGAGGGACTTTTATTATTTTTATTTTGTATTTTTTTTATCAAGGAGGAGGTAGAAAACTCTATAGAAAACATCCGTTTAACTAATTATCCCTCTCCAGCTGGTTTGTAATGTAACTCAGTGTCTTCTCAAGAGTTGAGTTAGGCTCCTTCCTATGTTTTAACCAAATATTTTCCTGTCTAATGGACTGGCTACTTCAACTTCAGATCATTTGGGGAAATTACATCAATTGAGAGCTCTGTTTATAACTTCCAACCTTTGGATTCAAAATTACACATTTTCATTTCGCTTTTCTTAGTACAATGGTCCTTGGGAAGATGGGTTAGTTTGACATCATACTATGTACCCATCTTATTACATTTGGTTCTCCCACAGGATGCTATTAGTGAGTAATGTTACAGGCTTTTTTCTGTTTCTTTCTGCTTTGTCCTAATAGTTGTTTTGATCACAGCTAGATCCAAACAACTGGCTTAAGATGTCTTATTCCTTTTTTTAGCATGTTATTTCCATCTGTATAAAAGCAAGGCTAAGGCCCTTCAATCAGGAGCACATAATAGAGAAAATTGGGACTTAGGCTTCAGAAGGCTCATAGCAATAGGTCTCTTTTTGTGTGATTCTGTCTAACAACTCAGCAACTTCTGTGGGTTAAATCTTGCAGAGTACATGTGGATCTTACCGTCACGAGGCGTTTTCAATTGTGGGGCTGTAGGCTTTGTTGGATCTAATTGCACTTTCACCGACACAGCGCATAGGCCCTCACTATAAGTGCCCATTTCCTATATGCACAGAATCTTTAGGAACCGTAGGCCTGCACGTGCTCAACCCGTCTTTCGCTGGCCGGGGACTTTGGAATAGGTGGAGCTTCTGTTCCCCAATGCTTTGAGCAGGCTCCACGCTGCTTATAGATGTAATTGGTATCACTGGCTTTTGAAATCCAGTGTTCAGCCTGGAATGATCCCAGCCTCTTAGTGATCACGGACAAGCAGCCTTCCATTTTCTGGAGAACGGGTCTCTGTGTATGTTGTTCTCCTAACAACATTAAAGAGGTCATCTGTTGAGGAAACGGCAACAGCATGGCGCACCTCCTGTGAGATGGTAAGGGGGTCACGTACTTGCTTAGATGACAGCCGAGTCTCCTTAGAGTCTCCATTTGGATTCATGACCTCCTTTGCAAAGGTGAAATTGAACTGTGGCTGTGGTATTGATTTATTCTGTGTAAGTCTAGGAGAGAGAGCAGAGATGGGTGGACAGTTCAAGGTGATGGGCATTTCAAGCCTTGTTGGGTCGCTTTGCTTCTTACTGGCTTCCTTGTCTTGAGGCTTGGCTGCCGGTGGTGTTGAGCTCTAGGATCAAGAAGGCAAGATGGGAGGCAGGAGGAAGCTTGAGAGACAGATCAATGTTCTGGTGTAACTTTCACTAGGTTTGTTCCTCAATGCTCTCGTGAAAGCAGACAGTAGATGAGTGCCGAGGTATACCATCTGATCACAATTATGTGAAAAAAAAAATATGCATTGCAAAACAAGGGGAAAAAATAAACCAGAATGTTAACAGTTGTTATCTCGTGGGTGGGAAGAGAGTTGACTGGCTTTTTTTTCCTCATCTCTTCTGCATTTTCCATATTTTCTGTGCTGATTATGCATTATTTTATAACAGAGCAATCCTTTTATAAATTAAAAAATGTAAAGAAAAAACCTGTGCATGCCAAGCTAGAGTTGCCTCTGTGCTTTAGTACAAATATATTATGCCATGAAATAGAATTACTAAATATGTTTTCTTGTTGCTGGGAGTAAATAACAACATGAAATCTTGGCTTTAATCAGCATCCTTGGAAGAGCACACACTTAAAACACAGAAACAAAAGCACATCATTGACTATTACTCCAAAACCAACAGTATTTCAGAAGCAACTTAAAAAATTCAGTAGCAAATAAACTCAGTGTTAAGGAACCTCCAGATATACTGGTTCAGGCAAAAATCATATCTCCATATATCTCAGCTTTACTGAAATATAATTCACACATCATATAATTCACCCACTTAATGTGTACAATTCAGGCATTTTTAGTATATTCACGGAATTGTGAAACCATTACCACAGTCAATTTTATAACATTTTCATCACCCCCAAAAGACACCCCATGCCACTTAGCCATCATCACTCCCCATTCCTCCACAGCTCCCCCAGGCCCTGGTAACCACTAATCTACTTTCTGTTTCTACACATTAGCCTTTTGACATACCTTATGATGGAGTCATCCAAATATGTGGTATTTTGTAACTGGCTTCCTTTACTTAGCACGATGTTTGTCAGGTTCATCCATGTTATAGCACGGATCAATACCTCATTCTTTTTTATGGCTGAATACTATTCCGTTGTATGGAGAAAACACTTTTTGTTTTTCTGTTCATCAGTTGATGGGCATTTGGATTGCTTCCATTGTTGGCTATCATGAATAACGCTGCTATAAACATTTACGTGTAGGTTTTCATGTGGATATTTGTTATCATTCCTCTCAGGTTTGTACGGAGGAGTTGAATTTCTGAGGCATATAGCGACTCTGTGTTTAACTTTTTGTAGCACTGCCACACTGTTCTACAAGGCAGCTGCACCATTTTACATTTCCATTAGCAGTACGTGAAGGTTTCAGTTTGTCTACCTCCTTATCCAACCCTTGTTATTATCCATCTTCTTGATTCTAGCCATTCTCCTGGGCGTGGGGTGCTATCTCATTGTGGTTTGGATTTGTATTCCCGTGAGGCCTATTGACTACACATGTTGAGCACCTTTTCATGGGCCCGTTGGCCATTTCTGTATCATCTTTGGACAAATGTCTGTTCACATCCTTTGCCCATTTCTAATGGAGTATTCATTTAGTGTTGAGTTGTTGAATGATGGAAAGGACGTGGAGCCTGAAGATCCAGAATTTGAGCCTGAGCCGAGGCACAGAGTGAAGTTGCTCAGTAAGTGAGAACCATTCTTACTACTTACCGCAGAGCCCTGTAAGGGATGAGGGATTCTCTGTGAAGGCATGTGGATATTCTTTGTGACTGCATTTTTCACATAACTGAAGTTTATCTCTTTGCTTGCCAAAAGTTGAAACATTTCTAAACTTCCTTCTGAACGTTCTGTGCTTTATTCAATAGAGAGCCCTGAACTTGATTTAACCCTTTCTTGAGGACTCCTTGGAACATCCTGGATTACATTTATTTGTAGCCCTGTCAGGGCACTCAGGGGCCACTGAGGTGTGGAGGGTTGTTTGCTGAGGCTCTTATGGCTCGTCTAGTGACTTCTTTCCTCTGTTTGGGGTTTACTTTTTAATGAACCTATTTCTCACAGTGTTCTTCCACCCCCTCATTGTGTCTAATTTGATTGTAATTTTAGAAAGACTGGAAGGTTACCAGATAAGGAAACTGGTTAAATATCACACATAATTCAAAAATAAAAGTTTCTAGTTCAAAAGGCAGAGGGTACCTTCCTTGTCTACTATATAATAAACTGCCTGCCATTTATTGCGGGTTCACGTACATTTTCATTTAATTTCAAGCTCCAGTTTGAGCTTTAATTGGTTAAGTTGCTGGAAGTTATCCTATTAGGCAAGTGGAATATTGTACTCATTCCATATTAAAAAGGGCCTTTGGCTTCATTGTCAATATTCTTTCAAGTATATATGTGAAATTTCAAAATTCAAAACCACCTAGGATCAAATTTTAAGTAATATTTAATGAAAAAAAGTCAACCTAAACAAACCGCCAAACCTTTCATTAAGTGGGAGAGGTTTTTTTTTTTTTCTTAATCAGACTCTTGTATTCAACTTTTAATTATCCAAAGGTAAAACACCTGTTTTTGGGCTTGCCATAGGGAAATATTACCTTCAAAGTACCCTGTGTAGGTACTTGAGTCAACCAGCAACACTCTGTTGAAATTTAGCACCTATTCCATACAATCTCATTCATTTGTTCTTTTCGGCATGTAACCTGCACCCTACCAGAAAATATTTCAAACATCACCCTCGTTCTAAGGGAGGGCCGCGACCCTGACTGGTATGAAAAGGTCAGCTGCGCTGGCAGGGGCCCACTTAACTGGAGGAAACGGCTGTGGGCGGTTTGTGCTTTAGGAGACGGCTGGCCTGCAGGTGCCTGGCCGTGCTACATATTACACTGTACTGTTTATCTGTTCCAAATATTTTTTTTGAGGATTATAGGATTATATTTTTGGTCATGAGAAACCAGCTTGAAAATTTGCCCCCAGATTTAGTAGATGTGGGGCTTAAAACACAAGCCAGTGGAATGCAAGAGAACTCAGCCTGGGATCTGGCTGAAACTGCAGAACCAGGTGTCACGTCCCTTAGGGGAAACCATGACCTATAGGGTTAATTGCTGGCACCAGCTTGCCTGGAGTGAGGTTAGCTGCAAGCCAGAGGTGGCTGAAGTGTCCCCTGCAGCTGAAATCTTGACCTCCCAAAGAGCCAGCTGGATGGGGCTGGTTTGAGGACCAGTGTCTGTGAGGAGCCGCATTTCTTACTGGGAAAGTCATTTGGGAAGCGGATGTTACAAGAGGTCCATGCCCCAATATGGCCGGCACACCTTGTAGCCGGTCCTGCTTCTGTCTGTCCTACCTGATTCCACTAGATTTAATTCTTTTATGCTCTGCCACATCAAGAAACATTAAAATGGTAGGCTCTGTCTCAATTCTGTTTTGTTTTGTGTTTTTCTTCTTTTATCCTCTTGGCAGCACGTGTCATCCCTATTTTGGATATCTCATTAGTACTTGCTACTGGACATCTGGGGCTCCCAGATTCTCTCTGCATTTCCCAGTGTCTGTGATTCTGATGCCAAATCATATACACTTTATCTGCCAGTTCTCTGTTGCTGCTGTCACCACTGCTCTTATGGCAACTGCCACTGGCACCATTTTCTCTGGGCCTCTGCACAGCTGTTCCTCGTGTTGTCTTTTTGGGTTCCGGTTTCCTTGTGTTCCCATCTTGGGCCGGTTCTCATCGCTCAGTGCTGCTCCTTCCCCCCAGAAGGTGGGCTGGAGGTCTCCTGATCCTCCTGAGAAACTCCCCCCTTGGTTGCGTGACCACAGGGTCATACCCTCACTGTGAACACCACGTTGGGGTCTGAGTGACAGCCCTGACTCTCAGGCTGCCCTGCCCAGGTGCCGCAGACTGAGCCGTGTAGCCTCCTGACCTGTCTCGCTCTTTCACCGGACATCCCAGCTTTGCCCACTGCCGACTTCCATGAAGCTCTGTTTGCCACTACAATTCGGCTCTGTTTGTTGCACTCCGCTTTTCATCTTCTCCATGGCTTTAGCCAGGAAGGGATAGCAGCTTCTGGGCAGGATGCCAGGAGAAAGACTATTCCCTCAGGAGCAGTACTTTTTCTGCTTCTCATTTTCAAATGTTCCTGCTTTAAATCTTCCTTCTCTTCCCCACCATGGCATGCAGATTCCTTTTCAGTTGACAGTCTTTAACAGAAACTAGGTAGCACATATATCCATCCCACAAAAGGAAAAATTGCTAAGAGATATCAAGAGAATCATGACGGCTGCTTTGGAAAAACAAAAACAAACAACTACTGAAGAGCAAAGAGGAGTTTCCAAGGGTTTCTGATAACCCCGACTGTGAAGGAGTTATACTGAAATGTGGTCATGAAAACGATCACCCAGAAACTACTGTGCAACTGTGAAATAAAATGCAGTGCTTCTAACAGAAACGAAGTGACCAAGTACTCAATAAAACCAACTTTAGAGTCCCCCTGTAATGTGGACGTTCTGTAATGTGTTTACTGGAAAGCTTCCAGTGAGGAAATTTTATTTTTTACTTCTCCAAGGTGAGTGTTTAGCCCAAAGAAAAGTTAAAATTAATGAACACACAATGGCAGCTTCCAATCGATAAGTGTTAAATGCAGTGGAGCCTCCCTTTACAAAACATGTGTGTTCCTGAAAGGCTTTGTGCAGTTACAATTTTGGAAAATCCAGTCACATCTTAAGGGCACCGAGGGAGCAGGCTATTTAAAGGAACTGCATTCAGCGAACATTTTTTTCTTTTTTTTTGGTAAAATGAATACTGCCCTAACATCTATTTTGCGAGTTTTGGTTTTCTTAAGGCATGAGGCCCCGACACTTTTCTTTTACTTTAATAATCTTATCGGAGAACATCAAAAGAATGGAGATTAAAGTTTTAATTATTTGTTGATTGATCCAGACGCAAACATTCATAAGAATGCTTTAACAAACCCTTGTGCAGCCTGAAGGAACAGCAATTCGATGGAATCCATCAAGAGCAGACCTTGACATTCAGCTTTCTCTTTAGGGTTTAGGCTACATAGGCTCTTCTTAAGAGCCTCAAGTCACTTTTTACTACTCCCAACTTGTTGTTCCTTTAGTATCTGACCTTGGTTTGTTGCTGCAGAAAAATTCTTTATGGAAAGCTTTTAAGTGGCCACAACAGTCTTCTTCTTGAGTAAAAAGAATCTAGTCAGGAATGCAGCATGGCTTTTGAAATACACATATGGGCACATGTATACGTGCATGCACGCACGCACATCCTTAGTCAAAATTTCAGCCGTTCTCTGGATGGAGAAATGTCATAGCAGGATGTCTAAGAAATAGGGGCTAGGAGAATTCATTGAATTTTTATTCATTAATGTAGTCAACAAATATTTGTTAAATATTTATTAAAAGCCATACACTGTAGTTAACAGTCAGCCCTCTATACCCCCGGGTTCCACACACTGTGGATCAAAAATAGCTCAAAAAGATTACATTGTTGGTGACATGTACAGTATGTCCTGACTTAATCTTATCAGTAGGTTCTGGGTATTTCAGCAAAGTGACATATAATGAAATCAGTTTTACCGTTGGCTAATTGATATACACAAGAGTTAAGTTCTTATGGCATCTCATCACCATGATGATGAAATGACTTTGAGCGAAACGCCATTATCTGAGGATCTGCCGTACCCTGTAGTTAGGCCATGATGGCTGCCTCTGTACTGAATGTGTACAGACTTCTTTTCTTGTTATTCCCTAAACAATATGGTACAACCATTTACGGAGCACTTACATTGTATTAGGTATTACAAGCAATCTAGAGATGATTTAAAGTAAATGGGGTGACGTATGTATGTTATATGCAAGAACTACACCGTTTTATATAAAGGACTTTGAGCACCTGTGGATGTTGGTAACCATGGGGGTTCCTGGAACCAATCCCCCGCCGATATTGAGGGGTGATTATATTTAACATTTCCCATCTTCTGTAGGGATAACAACAGAATCTAGGTAAATAGAACTCTAAGCTGGGAGAAGAAGGAAAAAATGGGGGCAGGTTAGCATTACCCTCCTCCCCACCCTATTAGGTCAGTGGCCACTGCTGATTTATCAGCACTAGCTCATAGAATGTTAAGGTTGAAAAGAATTTTCAAAATGCCCAGCCAAAAGCTTTCATTGTACAGAGGAGGGAACTGAAGCACAGAACAGAGAAATGGCTTGGTCAATGTCACATAATGAGATATTAGTAATAGTAATAGAGACATTGCCAAAACTCATCGTAGTATCCGTCACATAGGGCTATTAAGAGGATTCAATGAGTCAATGTTTATAAAGTGCTTACAATACTCCTTGGTACTCCGTAAGCACGATATCAATACTTGTTAAATAATGCCAACAACAACAATAATATACAGTGCTGCATCTCAAGGAGATCTAATCTTACCTATGGGATTCTTTCTGATGCCTTCAGAGACTTACAGACCCCTTCAGAAACTTGGAGGCTCAGAAAAGGAGCTCCTTTCATTTTGGTGGAGTCAAACTTGTCTTATGAAAGGGGATAAGAAAAATGGTGTTAGGGTTAGAATCTGGAAGCTTCGAAGGCCCCAGGTAAGAGTACCACATCCACACATCCTGAATTATGCCGGTCGTTCTTGATTTCATCTTCTACCGTATTTAAACACATTAGCACTTTTCAAACCACAGATACTGGTTTTGTTTTTAACCAACCCTCTGAAGTGTTGTTTAGAGCCACGGACACTTCACATTTCTTGTTTGACCTTGGGGCAGCATTCCACTGTTTTGATGATCCCCTCCTGCTTAAAGAATGGTTTCTGTTAGTCCACATTCTTTATCTTTTTTCTGTGTATCCACATTCTTCGTCTTTTTCTGTGAAGCCACATTCTTTGATATTTTTCTGTGAATTCACATTTTTTTTATCTTTTCCTCCCGTCCCTCTGTCCAGCCCTTCCCTGCCTCTCTCTCTTCCTCTCCCCTCTCCTCTCCCATGGAAAATGTCAAATGTACACAAAAATAGAATAGTATAGTTTCTCCTTGTGAGGTTATGCTGCCAACTCTGTATGCAGTTAGGTCTGTTTGCTTTGTTTTGCTTTTGATTTCCTGGGTGGTTTTTTAAATTTAATTTAACAATTTTATAATTTTATAATTGTGTACGATATTTCTGTAGTTCTAATATCAAATCTACAAAACAAGGCATATTCAGAGAAATGTAGCTTCTATTCTTGTCCTCCCCACCATGTTCCCTTTCTCTCCACAGGTAACCATTTTACTTTTTGGTTCATTCTTCTATTTAAAAAATGTGAAGCAAAGTAAGTCAGACAGAACAAGTCGAGAACCATATGATTTCACTGATATGTGGGCTATAAAACCGAAAACAACAAAAGAGCAAGACAAACAGATAAAGAAACAAAAACTCATAGACACAGACAATGGTTTAGTGGTTACCAGAGGGTAAGGGGGGAGGGGAGTTCCAAAAGAGTGTAAACAGGGTCAAATATATGGTGATGGGAAGAGAACTGACTCTGGGTGGTGAACCTATAATGTGAGATATAGATGATGTATTACAGAATTGTACACCTGAAACCTATGTAACTTTACTAACCATTGTCACTCCAATAAGCTTTAATTAAAAAAAAAGATTTAGGCGGGTAACTATTGCTGTTAGATATAAGACCTAAAAAACAAATACATTATGTATTATTCAGGTTTGACCCTCATCTTTAGATCTATTTCCCAGTTTACATCTATTTCCCTGCCATCCTCTATACACAATACTGCAGTCAAGTCATCGTGAATTATTTGAAGTTGTTCTCTGTGTGTGTGTGTGCCTCACCTGCCTAATTTCTTGCCTTTATCCCCATCTTTACACCTGTGTTTTCATCTGCCTCCTTGCCCCCACCCCATACTATCCTTCAGCCACACGGAATTATTTGAAGGGCGTCCATGCACTATGCTTCCTATTGCCTCGGAGCCCTCTTACAGGCTGTTCTCTCGCACAAAATCCTGATTGGACAGAGTTCAAAGGACAAGAAAGGGAAAGGCTGTAGGGAAGCAGTGTCATACGTTGCTAGTGGGATGATGTAGTACAGCCTCTAAGAGGGCTATCCTACCAAAGTTCAGTACTCTGTTCATCAGTTCCACACTCCACATGTACAAATGTGTATGTCTCTATATTTACCTCTATCTCTATCTATTTAACATCTATAAGGTAGAATAGTACGCAGCTGAAAAAATTACTGAGGATGCTTTCTATGCAGCGATACTGGAAGATCTCTAGGATCTGTTGTATAAAGTGTATATAAAACCATGTACACAACAGTGCATGTTACATGTGGTGCAAGAAAGGTTGGGGAGCAGAAGAGTACATTCATAAGTGCCTTTTTACTTATAAGGAAACACTGGAAGATAAGAAAGAAAATAATACACATTGCTGCCTACAGGAAAAAGGTGGATAGGACAGGGAGAATTAATAAAACAAACTTACGAAAGAAGGAAGAGGAATTAGAATTGAAAGGAGAGGAATCAGAGAGTACTGGCAACTGTTTTGAGGAATTTTGTTGCAAAGCAGGCGTAAGATTGTTTTCACGAAAGGAAGGTTAGAATTCTCATTGTTTTCATCAAATTCAATATTTAATTTCTTGTATAATGCTTGGTATTTTATTTTCCTTAATTTATTTTCATAAGTATACAATGTAAAGAAAATGTAGTGTTTTGGTTTTTTTTGGACAACTCTGTCATAGATGCCCCTGGTGCCCTCCACTTTACCCCATGGCACTATGTAAAAATCACTGCCTGTGTGTGCCCTAGTATGAAAAAAGTGGGAAACACTGCTTTACAGAATGGTGCTCAAGCAGGGCAATTCATGTATGGGTAATGTAACTCACTGCAGGGACTTTGGAAAGTCAGGGCAGGCACCAAGGGTCATTTGCATAAAGGTCCCTGCACCTCTTTGAAAGAACTGTAGAGAGGACTTGGAGACCAGAGTAGGTTCCCAGACGTATGAAGTGTGCTCAAAAACTATGGTGAGGGTTTAAATAAAAAAAAATCTATTACAGTAAAAGACACATGGCCATTAATCCTCCTCACAATACTCCCCCTCGCTTCAAACACACGTATCCCTTTGTTCTTGCCACTATCTGAAGCAGTTCTGGAAGTCCTCTTTCGTGAGTGTCTTTAGTTGCACTGTCGTGGCTGCCTTGATGTCCTGAATTGATTAAAAACATTTACCTTTCATGGTCATTTTGATTTGGGGGAAGAGCCAGAAGTCACATGGTGCCAGATCTGGTGAATTGGGTGGGTGAGGACACACCGTAATGTTTTTATTTGACAGAAATTGCCGTATACCAGAAGTGATGTGTGACACAGAGCATTGTCATGATAGAGGATGATTTACAGCACACTTTAAACCACACCTTCTCTCCACCGTAGCTCACACCCAACTGACTGCACCGAACAAGTTGAAACTTGTCACACACTGTTACTAAGGTTCAATGTTCTGCTTCCTGTGTTGAAGATCCCTGCCTTTTCATTGGATGGCACTCGGCAGCAGCATTCACCGTTAATTTTTGATCACACCAAGGCAAATAGGGAAGATGAGAGCAGCACAACCGTTAGAAATGGGTGCCCCAAGAAGGCCGAGAACTAGCCATTATGACTTAGGGGTCATGGGCAGACTGGAAAGTCTTGAGATTTTATAAAAGGGCTTATATAAATAGGTACAGCTCAACATTTTCCCATGAGAATATATCGTTTCAGCCAAATTCACAGTTTTTCCTGATCTAGGTTAGGCAAGTCCCAGCTTAATGAGATTTGGCCCCATTCTCTCTGAATGAGGGATTTGAAAGGGGGAGTAAAAAACAGATCTCTGGGTGGAGCTCTACGAGTGATGAAGCAAACATGCCAGTTTATGTTTCACTACTTCAAAGTATTAAAACAGAAATCATTAAACTCTGGTCAATGAAAGAAATTAACACCAGCAAACAATATACAGGGCATGTTTCTAAGATGAATAGATAGTATTATACAAAAGGTTATAAGAGAGTGGCTTTCCTGTTCCGAAGTGCATTTACAAGTCGAGGTAGGTGGTCAATAGTCCGTGTGCCTACCTGAACCTCTGGCATTGGAAGGGCAAGGTTTTTGTTTGCTTGGTTCACTGATATATTGCATGCATTAGAACAGCGCTGGGCACAGAGTAAGTACTCAAATATTTGTGAAAGGAGGGAATAAAGAAAGATTTTGTGTTTAAAAAGCCCCTTGCAATTCTTGATCAAGACTTTTTAAAAGATCATCTCTTCCAATTCTGGACAGTCACCATTGATGAGCAAGTTTGTACAAAATATCAAATTGTTTCTAATTCAAAATGTATGGTAGTTGAAACTATAGAAAGAATTCAACAGCTCTTTCATTTCATTGACAAATGTCATTCTGAATTGCTGGTAATAATAGAAGTGTACTTTGTATCCAATTGAATATTTTCATATCAAGTTATTAAAAGTAATGCAGAACATCTGTGCATTCTTAGAGCAATGAACATGCCGTGCTACCTTGGGCACCACAGAAATGCCCAATATATGTGAGGACATAGATTGGGGCCAATGCTTGCAGGTGTGCCAGCCCCTGCCACCCTGAGTGCAGGAATGGGCTTGGCAATGTGTGTCTTCACACACTGTGTCCCTTCTGCACTCCAGTTGGGACACAGACCTGTGAGAAACGACCCTTGGGCTGCAATGAAGGTTAGGCCAGACTGTGACCCCTGCTACAGGGATCATATCCTAGGTGTAGATTCTCTCTCAAAACAGGGTGTCTGCTGGAACTCATTAACATTTAAACATTCTGGAGCAGCACCGTTCAATAGAAATGTAACATGAGCTGCTTATATAATTTTAAATCATCTACCATTGATATCAACAAAGTACAAAGAAACAGGTGAAATTAATTTTGAAAGCAGTATATTTGAAATGTATTACCATGTAGTCAACATAAAATTAATAATGAGATATTTGACATTCCCTTCTTTTCATGTTAAGTACTTGAAATCTGGTGTGTATTTTACACTTACAGCACATCTCAATTTGGACGCTAAAATTTTAGTGGTTCAAGTGAAATGTAGCTCTGTCAAAAATATGGCAATTTAACAGAAAAATATTTTACACTGCTTCAGCTTTGAAAGTTGAAATGAACCAAAATCGAATACAGTAAAACAAAACAAAATATTCAGTTTCTCAAGTTTTGTTAGCCACATCTCAAGAGCTCAGTAGCCACATATAGCCAGTGCCTACTGTAGTGGACAGCCCAGATCTAGAACATTCCCATCATGGTGGGCAGTGCACCTCTAGCAGTATGGTACCTATAATTGAAAATAAGGTGTACATGTCATCAGGAAGACAGATCCATTATGACATATTTTGCGGGTATTAATATAATCATTCAAAAATACGCTTCTCAAAAACATGTTTCTCAGACTAAAGTTTCCAGGCCTTTGTAATGCTGCCTTTTATCTTTTCCAATTCACTTTTGGAAAATCCCCCAAATGATAAGATATCTAAAAGATCCAAAGTGTAGTAGTTGACTTGTACCACAAGAGGACCTGCAAAGACAAGTTTGCTCAAATTTCAGCCATGCTCAAGTTCTTAAACTGAAGTGTAATTAGGAAAGCATCTCACTGTCAATATTAACATTCTCACATCTGCCTTTATTAAAATCTACAAAGGTAATCCATTTTCATCTCATTTTAAAATAGCACATGGTGCGGGGGCAATAAATGGTAACTTGAGACTACCAAAAGTACCATTTCAGCAGGAATTACGAGGCAGTGTATCGTGGTTAAGAATAGGGGGTGTGAAGTCATATAGGCCACGGTCAAATCCTGGTTTGCCCCCACACCAGCTATATGACTGCAGGCAAGTCTTCTCATCCTACAATAGAGCTAATTATATTAGGTGGGTGCAAAAGTAATTGCGGTTTTTGCAATTATTTTCAACCTTTTAAACCGCCATTACTTTTGCACCAACTTAATAATACCTACATCGTAGAATTTTTTGAGGATTGAATGAGGTAGCCCATATAAAGTGCTTCTTATAATAGTGTACAGAGTAAGTACTCAAAAATGCTAGTTATTATTATGGTTATTAGTTTTCACTAGCTCTTAATCGTCTCAGGATTTAGACATCTCTTTGGTAGGGAAGGAACCTTGCTTTACGCCTATCACACTTTATAATGTTGCTTCTGTATAAGCAGTGACAGGAAGACTTACGTACAGCAGTGTATCAAGACAGGAAGTGATTGTGTTTTGTGTGGAAGGGGTCCTGTCGTGCCTGCCTCCAGCTCACACTTGCTCTTCCCAGACTTAGACTGGAATTTAGTTCCCCGTCTCTTTCCAAGTACCTGTGTCTGTTCTAGGACCAACTTCCCTGGCTATCAACTGTGTAGCTCATGTTCGCATTTTTATCAGAGCCACAGCCTTTTGAAGTTTGATGCTTGGTACCATTTTCTCAGCTGTGACCTTGACCTTACTTCTTGGCTTTTTCCCCTTTGCCTGCTTTGATGAACATCTTTGCCAGTTTGATCTGGCATCTGCCTAATGAATCTTGTGTTGTTCAGCAACGCTCCCGCTCCTCATCTATGAGCAAGAATTTACCGTGAGAGACCAAAAGAGCTCGGACAACAGAATGCCCATTAAGTAACTGTAACTCATTTATAAAGATACTTGTTCAATTGAATGTCAGTATGTGCCTTCAAAATGGGTCATGTGTGCACTTTACATTTGCAATAGTTGGTTAAATATGTACTATTTAAATAGGCACATCTTTATAATGTCAAAGCAGTTGCTACCAAACATTTATTTAATAAACTTTGCAAAATCATTTGCTCATTCTCTCCTCTATTGCAATATCTCATATTTGTAATTGTAGTAGTTCTATAGGGAAGACAGCTATTACCCCTGTGAGTTTATGTAACTTCCCCATTGTCACAAAGCTATTATGTGGAGGGCCAAGACTGGAATCCAAGATTTTTTTTTTAGGTGTTCTTTTTTATTTTTAATTAAATTTCATTGGGTTCACAATGGTTAATAAAGTTACATAGGTTTCAGGTGTACAATTCTGTAATACATCATCTGTATATCAAGTTGTGTGTTCACCACCCAGAGTCAGTTCTCCTTCCATCACCATATATTGGATCCCCCTTACCCTCATCTCCCACCCCCCACCCCCCTTACCCTCTGGTAACCACTAAACTATTGTCTGTGTCTATGAGTTCTTGTTTCTCATTTGTTTGTCTTGTTCTTTTGTTGTTTTTGGTTTATATACCACATATCAGTGAAATCATATGGTTCTCTGCTTTTTCTGTCTGACTTATTTCGCTTAGCATCATACTCTCAAGATCCATCCATGTTGTCACAAATGGTCCTATATCATCTTTTCTTACCGCCGAATAGTATTCCATTGTGTATATATACCACAACTTCTTTATCCATTCATCTATCGAAGGACATTTTAGTTGTTTCCATCTCTTGGCCACCGTAAACAAAGCTGCAGTGAACATCAGAGCACACGTGTCTTTATGTATAAATGTTTTCAGATTTTTTGGGTAGATACCCAGGAGAGGGATTGCTGGGTCATATGGTAATTCTATTCGTAATATTTAGAGGAACCTCCACACTGCCTTCCATGACGGCTGCACCAATCTGCATTCCCACCAACAGTGTATGAGGGTTCCTTTTTCTCCACAGCCTCTCCAACACTTGTTACTATTTGTCTTGTTGATGATAGCCATTCTGACTGGGGTGAGGTGATATCTCATTGTGGTTTTCATCTGCATTTCTCTGATGATGAGTGATGTTGAGCATTTTTTTACGTATCTATTGGCCATTTGTATGTTATGACTTCACCTCTTGTACTTATTCCCTTAAAGCAGAATGCTACCACCATTCCCCCTCCTCCATGCCAAAAGATGACAAGGGTGAGCTGGATAACTCCAAACGTCTTCTTTAAGTTTTGAGCCTCTAGCTCCTGAGGCTGAGGTCAGGCAGTAGGCCTTGTTTCCTGGGGAATAGTGGTGGAAATCCAATTTTCCCTGGTTTTGACCTTTATATAAATGGAATCATTCTATCTACATATAACCTTGTGTACTTCTGAGATTGGCTTATTTCACCCATGACTGCATTTTTGAGATTCATCTATATTGGTGCATGCGACTGTACTTTATTCATTTTTACAATGGCAAAGTATTCCGTGGTGGGAAAATGCCACAATATTGTCATCCATTTCATTGTTGGTGGACATCACAAAAAATGCTGCTGGAAACACTTTTGTATATGTCTTCTAGTACCTACGTGCAAGACTTCCTCTCAGATGTATTGACACTGATAGTAGGTGCACACTAGTATTGGGTACAGGCTGGTATCCATTCTGATTGGTTAGTGCCCGTGACTTACTGGTTGTTAAACTGTTTGACTGTTAACTCCAGATCTATCCAGGAGTAGAATTGTTGGCTGATAGAGGATGTGCATATTTAACTAGGCATTGCCAAATTGTTTTCTAGAGTGGTTATAGCAATTTTTTACTCTTATTATCAGTGTATGAGAATTCCATTTGTTCCACTTAGTCTTCGTCTAGCATTAGCAAACACTTTAATTTTGGCCCTTCTGATAGGAGGAACGGTATGTCATTGAGATTTTAATTTGTGTTACCCTGGTTACTAATGCAGTTGAGTATCTTCTACTGGCTATTCTCTTTTCCACTTCTGTGAAATGTCTCTGTGTGTCTTTTGTCTGTTTTCCTTATAGATTTGTACAAGTTTCTTATATTTCTGGATACTGATCCTTTGTTAATTATACGTCTTGGGAATATATCTTCTCCCACTTTGTGGAATATTTTACCAGTCATTTTATACTATCATTTTTGGTTTTGGGCCAGACATTCTTAATTTGAAAATTGTCAAATTTACCAATATTTTCTTTTATGGTTTGAACTTTTAAAGTCTCATTTAATAAATCCTCCCTTATCCCAAATACATGTATTTTCTATGCAACATCTACAAATTTTAAAGTAAGGCCTTTCACATTTAAGTTATTGAAACATCTGAAATGCTCCCTGAGTTCCTTGTCTTTCTAGCACAGAAGCAGCAGGAAGACACTTTTGTGATGCGAAAGCTTCAGAAACACTCAAGATCTTAAAGTAACAAAATACGTCGCAAGGGAGGTGTGCTTTCTCCTGGGCCAGATTCCACACCCACTTTTGCCTTGGCATTTTACGTCCTTGAAATGTAGATATAACCCTGGGGAAATAGGGGGACCTTGAATTGACTGAGATTATGTTTTTGCCATCCAGTGAAATGGAGCTCAAAATAGAAATTAATTTGCTCTGTAGAAAAACAAAGAAAATGATATTTCTTGTGCATTTGACATTGTGGACTGAGATTTCATAACTGGTATATAATCACGAATATGGTCAGTTATCAATTAATATTTACAGTCTACTTGTTCAGGTGAGAGAGTTCAGCACATCTTTCTTAGAAGGAAAAAGAAAACACCCAAAGACATGTGTGTACATAATACATAAATGTTTTACGAAAAGGTAGAGTAGTTTTCTTCAGAGGCTTTAAATAATCGTATGCAAATGCAATCATTTTTGAACCACAGTCCAGCATCACTCACTTGAATTAATTGGGAACAGACTTGTTTGAATTAAGGCAGTATTGGATTTTTGACAATTTTCCAATACCTGCCATAACTTAGGGTTGGGTGTAAAGCCCATCCGTTACAAAGATGTGTGTGACCTTGTATAGATTATTTAAAGGCTCTGAGCTCATTTCCTCAGGCCAGGAGTTGATATAATGATCCCTGTATTTATATTGCATGGTTGTTGTAAGGATTCAATGAGAGAATGCTTATCGAAGTACCCAAGAAGAAGCATTCACTCAATAAACCTTTTCCTGAATGTGAAATTGATGGAAATGCACTGGTTTCCTGCAAGCCCCAAACTAAACCTCAGCACACAATAATGACAGGAGTCCTAGGAATAAGGGCTCCATACTACAAAAGGAGAATCAGAGACCAAGGTCAGGTCTTTTGAGTTCGAAACCTATCATTTAGCTCACTCGTTACATTTCTGATATAGTTGCTGTTTCTGATACTTTTCATTCTGCACCTGAATCTTTTTAACCAATTTAGAAGAAAGTGAAACATATTTTAACTTAAAAAAATACATCATTTTGTAAAACTTGGATGATGTAGAGAAAAACCAGCTTCAACGCTGATATAGTTGCTGTTTCTGATACTTCAACAGCTTCAACTATAACCAACTTCAACTCTGTTTCTAAAGCTTTCACCCAAGAGATTCAATGTCAGCATTTCGGTTTCTTTTGCCTTGACCTAATCACATCTGCTCTAAGCATAGCTGAGTGTGAGCAACATTTAATAACTCACTTAAAAAAAAATCTTACTATAAAGAGAACAGGCGCCGCGCTATTTGACAGTGTGTGACGAGTGCGGTTTGTACCCACAAGCTCCAAACAACCTATGAATAAAACAAGTTTTACAAAGGAAAAAAAAGCAGCCCTTGGTGGTGAAGTTTGGGTGGTTTATGTTTTTATTTAAGAGAATCAAGTTTTAGAAAGCCTGTGTGGGGGGTCTTAGAAAGGTCGCAGCTCGTATTTCCCAATGTATGGGTGATACGGTCAGGACACTGCAATTATAATTATATTATAATTAAATTATAATAGCTGCTGTTTAATAAATGGCTGCTATGTGCCCGGCGCTGCACTGTCTCCTTTACATAGGTAATTGGAGGAGTGTATTTGGTCAGGAGAATCATACATTTTTATTTTACTCCCCTTCGTCTTAGAGAAAATAGCTCGGTGACACTTACGTACAGGAAAAGGGATCATTTCAAAACTTGTGGAGGTTGTTTGTGGAGCCATTGTTAGGTGGATAATACCTCTGTAAAGGCTCCCTTTCCGGTCACACTGCTTTTTCCTGGCGTGGACAGAGATCTGTGCAGACCTTGTTTAATTTAGGAAAATTTTCTTCTTACTCAGATTGGATCTAGATTACATATGTCTATATATATATATTAAGAAAGGAAAAAAACTGTATTGAAATTGTAATACAATGAATGACGGTAGCATCTATTTGATTAATGCCATCTTGTGAGCGAACATCATACTGCACATTGCTACCGTGATTCAATTCAACTTCGAAAAGTAATACATAGATAACATCTCTTGAAATCTGTATACATTTATATATATAATACGTTTGTGTGTGTTTACGCACACACACACAATATACTGAGGGTGCCAAAAAATGTATACACATTAAAAATGTGTGTGTGTGTGTGTGTGTGTGTATGTATATATATATATATATATATATATGTGTGTGTGTGTGTGTGTATGGATATGCATAGGTATTGTGTGTGTATATAATGTGTATGTAATTGGTTCATGTGGGGGTATGACTGATAAATTAGGTCCCAGAGTCAACTAAAACTTGGTAGGATAGCCCTCTTAGAGGCTGTACTACATCATCCCACTAGCAACGTATGACACTGCTTCCCTATAGCCTTTCCCTTTCTTGTCCTTTGAACTCTGTCCAATCAGGATTTTGTGCAAGAGAACAGCCTGTAAGAGGGCTCCGAGGCAATAGGAAGCATAGTGCATGGACGCCCTTCAAATAATTCCGTGTGGCTGAAGGATAGTATGGGGTGGGGGCAAGGATGCAGATGAAAACACAGGTGTAAAGATGGAGATAAAGGCAAGAAATTAGGCAGGAGAGGCACACACACACACACAGAGAACAACTTCAAATAATTCACGATGACTTGAGTGTGGTATGTGGAGGTGTTGTGGGGAGAGAAGGGAGTTGTGTGTATTTGACTTTCTCTTGCCCTTCTGATGGCCAATATGACTCCCCCTTCCCGTCTTTTGTTCTTTCCATCGGCGGGAAGATCTTGAGCAGGAGGTGGAGAGGAACCAGGTTTAGAGGACAAAGGCCATTCAGACTGTTGTGCTGCCAGTCCAGGAGGAAGGACCTACCTGGGGAGCTGGGAATGTTTCAGATGGGAACTCTGTGAAGAGTTTAACTTTTGGGGGTGCTTTTTCTCCTGAGCCATGGGAACAGTCATATGAAGAGTACAATTTTAAATCTTTTCCCTCCTGTGTTGCAATCCCCTTTAGTTACTCACAACTCCTCAGTAAAGACTTACCTGTCGTCAGCTTGGGTGGTGCAGGTGTGATGAGTAAAGGGACAAAGTCGCACAAGGAAGTGTGTATTACCCCACACTGGCCCCGTGGCTGGTGCCCATGTGCAGGGAGCAGCTTGCTATGTAGGAGGCAGCTGTGTTCACGTGTTTCTGGAGGCCACCAGCCGGCGTCCAGCATCCAGGAAAGAGGTGGCTCATGGCTGAGCTGAGGACCGCCAGGAGGAGCCCCTAAGTGATGGGAGGTTCAGGAGCTCATGTGAGACAATCCCTTTCTCGGTGTACTCTAGAACGTGATCCTTGCAAAGGAGAAGACTGACTTGGGTTTCACATAAATCATCTTTTATTTTCCCAGGAAACCTGTGTGATAGGTGTTATTCTCCCCACTTTCTGTATTAGAAAATACTAATAATTTTCTTATCTCACGCTGTAAACAATAATACTAGCTACCATTTATTGTGTACCTCGTATGTGCCAGGACCTCCGCAGTCGCCTTTCCATGCATTATTATTATGGAAAGATCGCTGTACGGAAATTATTGTTTTCTGAATTTTACAGATGAAAAACTGGAGATTCCTAGAATAAATAAAGTACTCAGGATCATGGAGTTAACACTTAGCTAAACTGGGGCAAGGATCCAGGACCGTGGGGCCCAGAGCCATGCTGACCCCTTCACACATCCTGGAGACAAGAGACAGAGACGGTTAGGGACGAGCTTCCTCAATTACCCTCTTGCCTTTTCTACACTTACTGTATTCTGCCATGTATAATGCACATTTTTTTGCCCACATTTGTGAGGGAAAAATAAGGATGTGCATTATATGTGAGTAGCGCTAATTCCGTATCTGTATAAATGTTTTTAATTCTTTCATTTATGCTTATGAGTTAAAAGTGTAACTCTAGAAATCAATAACGATATCCATATGCAAAATAATACCCTGGAATACGATCATCGGTTTTGTTGAATTTATGATGAACTTGCAACATCAAAGAGTCCTTGGCCTTCTATGATGCGTAAGTATTGTGAATTTGTTATTGATACATAAAATGTCTTGTACCTTGTGTCTGTCCTTGTGTTTTGTAATTGTTACATAACATTTATTATACCATTATATGTCGAAAACTAAAAGCTAAAATTCCTTTGTAATACAGAAAACAAGTACCTAAATGTAAACAGATAGAAATTTGAATTAAAAAATTAAAATGAAAGATTTCTTTCCCTGAAAGTTTGGGCGAAAGACATGGGCGTGCATTATACACAGGAGCACATTATACACAGCAAAACACGGTATATCTTTACCTTCTTCTCATTTCTCTACTTCCTTCCCTCTAGGTTATCTTATCCAAGTACCATGTGGACTCCAGCTCGTCCTGCCCCCTTGGCACCTTTCTCCAGCAAATATCTCTCTTCTTTCCTTACCTTACAACAATGAGCATAAAAGAGAATTCGGTCACTCCATCCTTTCTGTCTTTCAAGCCAAGCTTCAAAGAGAAGCTTCTTTTCCCTCTATCCGTGTATTGTTCATTTACCAGTTCACTTCAGTGGTGCTCACTCAGTCTAAATGTATCACAGACCTCCTGATTACCAAACTCAGTGGCCCTGTTTTCAGTTGCCATTCCTCTGAACGTTTCTGCAGTTTCCGCACTATACTATTGGCTCGCTCAGAGTTCTTGAAATTCTCTCCTTCTTCAGCATCCAGGACACCAGTCTCTTGTTCTCCTCATATATATATATATATATGGTTTCATGTGTACAAAGCAACGTACTAGACATTTACACCCCTCACAAAGTGATAACCCCCTCCCCCAATCTACTACCCCTCTGACATCGTATGTAGCTGTTACAATTCCATTGACTCTATTCCCCATGCTATTCTCCACATCCCGTGACTGTATGTATATATATAACATTCCTCCTCAGTCTAATTCAGTGGCTTTCTCCTTCCTTACCCACCTCTTACACATGGGTTTTCCTCAGGGTTTCATCTCTCTCTCCTAAGATCGATTCATTCCATCCCACGGCTCTAAGTTCCAAGCCTAAATCAGACTTTCTTTCTGAAATTCAGAACTGTATTGACAAGTGGAATTGTTCTCAAGTCTAGTTTCAAAAGAACTCTCATCTGTGGAACTTCCTTATTCTCCCAACGAGATGCGCTTTCTCTTTCCTTTGAAACTCCACAGTTCTCCCTCACTTCTTCGCTGACACTCATCACACCAAACGTTGTCAGGTAACTGTTTGTGTGCTTGTCTTATTCCTTCTAGTAGATTGTAAGCTCGTTGAAGGCTGGAACATCATTTTTCTTATCATTGCATTTTCTTTAGAATTGAATATAATGCCATGTCTGTGATAGGGGATCGATATTTATTGGATTTCACTTAACCTATTTTCCCAATTAGATGAACACTGATTCTGTCTTTTAGAACTTCTCCAAGTTGAGCCTTTTTGAGCCGGGCACCAATACATGACAGTGACAGGACCAACCTCCTCACCAAGCCACTGTCAGTCGAGGGTTGCAGTGGGATCTCCGCACAGGATAGCAGGAAGCATCCATTCTTCCTCAGTGTGGGGGGAGTACATCTACAAGGTCTGTGACATTATTTCCATCTTTGCACTAGAGGAGATCCAGTTTCAAAAGGAAGCCAGCCTGACTTGGGCAGGCCAGTTTTCCATACTGTATCTTCCTTGCTTTTGGCCTGCCTACCTACCTGACCCATGCTAACCTGGTCACGTGTCCCCTGCTGTCTGCCCAAACACCTGGCCATTGGCCTGTCTGCTGGGTGCTAACAAAGCTCTCATCACTCCTTAAAAGAAAAAAATATAGGCTGACAGTTCTTTGTCCTCCAATACAAAGCCTTAGAATGCTTGTTTTCCGCTTCACTACTCTTACTATTTCTCTTGTGTGAACATAACATAAATATTTCCTTTTAATATTTTATTTGTTGAATCCCTACTCTTAATATGTGTGTCTCAACCTAGATTGGTTGGTTATATTATGCTATAAACTCCTAGAGGATAGGGATGAGTCTGCTTAGCTCAGTCTGATGAATTCTTATCTCGGCATCCCTTGAAATGTGTACCCAATAAACGAAAATACCTCTGCTGATGATTTAACATCATGTACTGGTCTTCGGTCCAGGTATATCAGTCTTTAAAGTCTATGGTGATTTATAAACAGTACCTGTGTTCTCATGATTTCAACCAGATTGGAATTACTTTGAGACGATAACTGATAGACATCTTTCATCATATTGAAAACTTAGCATGTGGCAGGGGCGGTGTACTGAGTCAAACATAAATGACCACATTGTAACAAGGCCAAATATATGTGCTGTCCCAATGGCAGTGACAGCATGCTCTCTCAAAAGGAGCAGGAGTTGTGTCTGGCAGAGGGTTGAGGAAAAGATTTTGTGAAGGACTTTAGAGGAGATACAATCAGATTTGTGGTTTAGATGGTATAGTCTCCTTGCTGGAGTGTGGAAGATGAATCAGAAGACATGAATTAAAACAGGGATATTAATGAGAAAGAAAAAATAAAAGAGCAACCCTGATATCTGGAAGCTGGCCTAGCACTCATGACTTGTTGGACATAAACAATCTCACAGTGCACCAACATCAGGGAAAGTGACTCTGAGAACAAGATAAAGTGAAACAAAGCAAGGTCACTGCACAATTTTGTCTAAGCACAGATAAAAACAAGGTTATTCTGCCACCCACAAAATACCAGACATTCTCCTCTTTGGGCTGAAATGAATGGCTAATACTTCATTAGTAATTATAGCTTTATTTCTGCTCTAGTCTGTCCTCCATATAGATAAGATTTACTGAGATACCCAATCATAAAATTGCCCATATTTTCTGATAGCATCCAATCCAGAGTGAAGCCCTACTTACTTAAATCAACTAAACCCGCATACTGTAATAGGTTCTTTTAACCCATGGTTCCCCATGCTATGTGTACTCCCCCATTGCAGTAGTGAGTAATGAACCCACCTTGTTCAACTACTGGTGTATTCCCGATGGTCTTTGGGTAGAGGACATTGTCACTAGTAAAGGGATAGTAACAGGTATATATGCAAGCATTGGTGAGGGTGTGAAGTAAACACTGGTACCAGGAGAGTGTGAAAATTCTAGAAACAAAAGGTACAATGAGTAATACTTGATTGGATTTGGAGGTTGAGAATGGTAAGATCTAGGACAAAGTTGAACTCTCTAGTATGAGTAACTTGGTGGATAATGGTGGTTCTATTTGTGGATATGAGGAAAACAGAAAGAGGGAAACTTTTAAGGAGCAAAATTTTGAGTATTTATAATTGAAATGCCGGTGAGACATCTAGGTGGAAAGGCCCAACAGGCAGTTGGACATATGGATTTGAAGTTAGGAAAGGTCTGACCTTGTAGTTAAAACCCAAAGAGGGGATGAGATCACCCTGGAAATATGTGTAAAGGGAGAAGAGCATTTGGCTGAAAATTAATCCCTGAGAACTATCAACACTTGAATAGTAGGCAGAGGAAGAGGAGAGCTAGGAAAGGTGAGTGTCATGGATACAAGGGAGGTGAAGGTTTGAAGGAGTGGGGAGCCGTTAACAGCATCAGATGTAGTTGAGAGATCAAGTCTGTTAGGTTTGGAAGCTATGAAATCATGGTGGCTGGAGGGAGAGCAGTCTAAGTGGAATGGTGAGTGTATATGCAGACAGCAGGGGATTGAGGAGTTAATGGAAAGCGAGGAAGTGGAGGTGCTAAGTGTGGACAACTCTTTTGAGAAATTTGGACGACAAGAAAAGTAGTGGGTCAGGGTGGAAGTTAGATAGAGATGTGTAGTCAGAGAGTAAAGAAGGAGACAGTAAAACTACCACTAGAAAGTCTGTTTTGTTCACTGATACATCACCA
The DNA here is from genome assembly GCF_004115265.2 of Rhinolophus ferrumequinum. Lineage (NCBI taxonomy): Eukaryota > Metazoa > Chordata > Mammalia > Chiroptera > Rhinolophidae > Rhinolophus > Rhinolophus ferrumequinum. The sequence continues at coordinate 10,652,838 of NC_046284.1, forward strand.
GTGACTTTTAACAATATTTGGCATATAATAGACATTCAATAAATACGGTTGAATGAATAAATGACTGGATAATTGTTAGAGAACTTTCTGGAAGATATAGAAGGGGTTGGAGTCAAGGGAGCAAAGGGCAAGGTTGTTGTTAACCAGAGAAGTTACACGTGTTTCTCTGTAGTGAATTCAGAGACAACATCCCATTTAATCCTTGAGTCTTGCCCTGCAACCACTGGACCTTTTACGTTATACCCTCCGTGCAGAGACTTTCATGTAGCTCAAAACTTTGAATACTATTATCACCATGGATTTCTTTTGATAATAGAAAGAAACATCATCGTTTAGAGAAAATTCGTGAATTCATTGATTTCACATTTTAATAATTGTCTTTAATGTTCACTTGTGCAACATTTCCTATTTATGAAGCTGTTGTGGTGATTTTGTAATTTTGTGAAGAGCTTTACGACAGTCTGAATTGGCCACCGAGAGACTGGATTGCCCCAGAATGTACTGATTTCCCCATCCCTGGAGGGATGTTCATGCAGAGGATAGTTGGCCCCTTGCTTGGGATAAAGTAGTTCGAATCCAAGCATCATGGGAGAGTTGAATGAGATAACTTTGGACGGTCCATTGTAACCCAGAGCTTCTAGGATTCTGCTAATGTGTGTCCAAATAATACCATTATCCATTTTAAAAGCAATTGTGTTCCCAATGATGTCATGTCATATTTTAGGTTGTTTGAGTTAAAACTTTTGAAATTGGACAACATATTTAGGACTTTGACAATCACGTCATATGCAAAGGAGTTTATGAGAAGTAATCTAAATAGTGTCTCCTGAGAACAGTGGGTGTGGGGTGTGTGTATGTATGGTATAGAGGGAGAGAAAGAGAGAGGGAGAGAGAATGAAAATGAAAATAAATTTCATTTGCTTTCTACTAATAAGTTAGGATTCCATCTCTCCATGCATACTCAGAAACACTAGACTGATTGGGAATTTTTTTTTACAAAGAAAGAATTACTGTCAGGAAGCTATATATTTTTTTCCAGTGGAGCATAAAACTGTGGCTGTTCTCTTGAGGTCCCTGAGAGATTTATTGTTTCAGAAGCCTGCTTTGTCAATTTCACTGGATAGTTTTACCAATGCAAACTGACTGGCCTTCCCGAAGAGCCTGTTAGCTGCTTGTTGCCAGGTGTCTAGTGATGAGAACAGTACGAGGCTGGTGTGGCAGAAAAAATAAAGTGCACCCATGAATGAGGGAGGGGGGTGAGAAGGACTGTACTATGGAACCCCTCTCTCCCTCCCTCCCCCAAATCTGGGAGTCTCCATCTAGCCCTAGCTCAGAATCTAGTCTTTTCCAAAAGCCATGATCTTGGCCCCTGGATAAAATATAGACGAAGGCCTTCATGGAAAATCAGGAGTCCTGTGGTGTGAGCTGTGTCTCAGACAGGAAGTCGGTAAGATGGGCCTTCACCAACCCCACTGCCGTCGTCTTCCTCCTGGATCCTGTAAAGCTGCTTGGATAAGTCCAGACCCTACAGTGACCTCAACTCCTAACACCTCTTCCTCTCTCGTGATCTGAGACTTTGTGACTCTCGTTACAGCACACAGTCATGCAGGAGAATTAAATACTATTTCTGGGCGCCTATATACTGCACCCACTCGACGGACTGTCCTCATCCTAACTGTGCAAAGCTGGTATCATTGTTGTCATTTTACAGATGAGTAAACCGATGCTCGGGTTAAGTGACCTGCCCAAAGCCACACACATATTAAGTAGAAGATCTAAGACTTCAGTCCTGGTCTGTTAAGCTCCAAAGCCAGTTGTTTCACTCCATTATTTGTTCATGAATTAATTAGTGATGGTTCTGACTAGTGTGTTTTTACATTGAAATCACCACACTGGATTATCTTCATTGGGTAAATCGACTAGATAATTGGCCAACACAGTACAAGCCTACTGAATATGAGATCTGTAGATACACATAGTACTTAGTTGAAAGATACAGTTTTATAGTAAAGATGGTTTTTGTGAGCGAACATTTTCTTTTTGCCACTGATTAAATTTTAAGCTTGTGATCCATTTGAGTTAATATTAGCATTAGCTGGTTGGTCCCAGGTTGTCAGCCTCTCAACAGCACAGAGCTCCTGAACTCGAGTTCCTGAACATTTTTTCCTCTCCCTGTCACTCTGTCCCCCCCAGGGCCTCTTCCTCTGGCTTGCAGGTTGGACACTGAACAACTAGGGGACACCATTCCTGTCATAATTTATGTGAATGTCGTCTGCCTTCCTTTCTCTTCCACATCTATTTCTGAACACAGTTGTTTGTTTAGAGTGTGTGTGTGTGTGTGTGTGTGTGTGTGAAATGTGTATGCACACACACAAGAAAAGATCATCTGACAGGAAACTAATTAAGGGATGGGTGGCGAAGCTTACACCATTAATCGAGCTGTCAAATAATGCAGGAAGACTGCCACCTGAAATGTTAAACTCTGACACCAAATCTACCTCAGACCTGAGAACCAACAAAGTGGCAAAGCAAATTAGGAATTCTCTGGGATATTCTGTTCCTGAAAACTCAGACGCAGACACATCCAGTGAGGTCCTCAGCTTGTTTCTGGTGTTGAGTGACATGTTTTGAAATGTTAACTGTGGCAGAAGAGAGGGAAGGATACGAAAAAGCTGCCAAAAGGTTTCCCCTTGACTTATATTACAAGAAGATTCCCAGTCCCGAGTGGCTTCCTGAAGAGCTGCAAGCCTTCCTTCTGGGAAGCATTTTAGATTAGGTCAATAGGGGAAAATCGAGAAGGTGCTCAAGAATGCACGGAACGAACTAGTTGCCACTACTGGAGTCTTTGCAGGGAAGTCACTGGGTGCCCTGAAGGTATACGAGTACTGTTGTCTGTCCAAAGCAGGGAGGGCAGTGGCAGTGGTGAAGGCCCAGTGGAGGGGGCTGAATGCAGAACAAATAGCACTACAGGAAGTTCAGATGAAGCCAAAGAAGAAAATTACGCTGCGTTTGCATGAGACAGGCTTTCTCCACGTGGGGAAGATAAATAGCGGGACACCAAAGACTTCCATATGGAATGTCTTCTTTACGACCTTGTGTTCGTTTGTGAGGGCTGCCATAACAGAGTACCCCAAACACACAGCCCATGACAGAGCCCGTAAAGAGTTCTTACGTGCAGAGATGTATTTCCAGTATGAATGAGACTGAAGAAAACAATATGGCATGTACCATTAAATCGTATTTTGATACTAGTTTTGGAAAATCTCCTACCGTGTTTCCCTGACAATAAGACCTAACTGGAAAATAAGCCCTAGCATGACTTTTCAGGATGACATCCCCTGAACATAAGCCCTAATGCGTCTTTTTTTTTTTAAAAAACTTGTCCTGACTGCTCTCCTTCCTAATGCGTCTTTTGGAGCAAACCTTAATATAAGACCTGGTCTTATTTTGGGGGAAACACGGTATACTCTACATATGAGGGAAGGCCCAGCTGTAACGTTTGCAGAGCCTGGGACAGGAGTAAAATGGGGGCCCACATATCATTTTATGTAAACATTTAAAAGCTGTAAATCACACTAACAGGCTATGAAATGTAATATGTTCTATCCTTCTGCCTTGACAAATGTACCTTCATAATAATATTGAAGGCAGGATCCAATTTAGAATTCTCAGACTGCTTAGTGCTCTGCGCCCTTCTTTCCCCAGTCCAGCCCAGCCCCACCTCAGAAGGGGCACCTGCAGAAGCATGTGGATACCCCAGAGCACGTATTCAAGTTCCTTCTCAATGGCCATGCTTTGGCGACCCCTCGGGTGTAGGGGTGCACACGCCTCAGTGTGGTTGGCCACAGGATTCTTGGGTCCTGGGTGCCCATATTGATATCTAAAAAGGCTGAGCATGGGCTCCAGGTGGGTGCATCCCCTTAGCTCTGGGGACTCTTCACCCCTGGGGAGGGGGCCAAGTCAGAGGGAGGTCAGAACAGAATTCATTGGCAATAGGCAAAGCACTGTGTCAACCAGGCCGGAGCTCTGCTCCCTTCCACGGTGAGACTGAGGGCTGCCCTTTTTGGGCCCTCTAAGATGGTTTAAGGGCAGTCCCGTAAAGTGGAATGGGCTGCCTGAACTAGGTGGGGGCCAGGGGCGTTTGTGTCCCCATCTGATGAGGAAACCGAATGAATCCAGCAAGAACAGATGGGTCAGGAAAGGGTCTGCCCGCAGTAAGTCACACTGAGAGAGGGCCGCCATTGCTCCTGCTGAGACCTGGGTGGGTAGCAAGATGAGCCCGGTTCTCTCGAAGTCTCCGTCTGTGAGACTGGAGCAGTCCCTGACTTCTGCCAGAGAGCCCTTGGAACTCATGCTGTTGGGTTGTCCTAACAGACAGTTGGGGGCTGAATGCAGTTGGAAAAAGAGAGAGAAGTGAAGAGAAGGAATTTGGTGGTGTGGCTTCAACCAGCCCTGCCCAAGGGAGGCAGGCACCCGGTCTTGCAGACAGCTCTGCTGCTCCCAAGGGGTGCTGGGGAGTGGAGTGAGGAATTCTCCAGGCCTCATCCCAGCCTGAAGACAGTGGCCCAGCAACTGGGCCAGTCCCTTTGCTCTCATTCCATACCAGAAAGGCAACCTTCGGAGTCTTGGGTTTCCCAGCCACCGCCTCAGCAGTGAAGCGCTACACACCAGTCCCATGGCAGAGACTTAGCTCCTTCACACAACATGAACCCCTTGGTTTCGGCTTTGTCATGGCCTGAATCACGTCCTCAAGAGGATGACGACCTTTGAGAACCTGAACTGCTTGAGTGAACAGAGCTGAGATGCTGGGCTTATGCTGTCCAGTCTCTGGCGTTTCCCTCTCTCTCCCAACTCTTTCTTCTGCCATCTCCCATCTCTTTCTCCCTGTTTTCTTACCTTCACCCTTCTCCCTCCCCCCTACTCCCCCTCTCCTTCCTTCTCTCTTCCTCCCTCACTCTCTCGTCTCTCCCCAGCCCCTCTTCCCGTTATTCTTTCCCTCTCTTTTCTCTCTTCCCACTTTCTCTCCTCTTTCACTCTTTCTCCTCTTGCTCTTCTTTCCTTTCCCCTCACTCTCATCCCCTCCTTGCCCCCTTCCCCATCTCTTTCCTTTCTTTTTTTCTAACTCCCTTTAGAAATTACTGCTTAAGCCAGTGGATCATCTGAATTTTAAAATGTTGGAGCCTGTTGTTTATTAATATTTCACCAGAATACAACTTTCTTTTCAACTAGAGTTTCATGCAGTGAAACAAACAAAAGAACAGCAACTTTCCAGAAGCATTAAATCAGATCCCTCACACTCCCAGGCATCCCACACACCCATCCCAAGATTCCAGGGACAAACTCACAATGATATCTTAGACAGAAAATTCTACTTATATCTTTATTAATGTTTTTTTCTCCCAGTTCTGGATAAGGCCTCATGGGGGAGCTGCTATCTCACCGAAGATAAGACTGTACTCTTGTTTGCAACAAGGAGTGACCTTTACAGATAGGAATGAAGCGTGACTTTTGCTTCAGAGAAAAAGGCTCTCAATTGTTATTTTCCTGCAGGTGTCTTTATTTCGTTTCCCACAACCCACAGATACATTCTGATCAAGTTTAGAGTCCCATTTTGCCTTAGCAAAATAAAATCTCAAAGTGAAAAATAAGATGTTCATTGTGGAAAGATTTTTACTTGTTGAACATTCAAATCCAAGACAATTTCATGTGCTTTTCTTCCACAGAGGGTTTTCACATGTGACATCCTCAGAGGAAGAGTTCATTATATATTAATCTTGTTATCGTTGCTACATCAGATATGTGAATCTGAAAAAAATCCAGGATAGGAAAAAGAAAATGAATTTTGTGGGCATAACTTGCAAATTAATTTACATATACAACTCTTGTCAATGTCTTTTAAAAGTCCTTCCAGGATAAAGTAAATAGCAGGTTAGCGCTGCAAAAGCTGATCTGTCTGGCATTCAGTCGGTTGGGAATTCCTGCAAATCCACAATTCGGTGCAGCTCGAGGTCATAAGGATTGATGCCCTATCGATGACCCAGAGGCACTGAAGCGCCGTGGAGTCTCCTGACTCATCAGAAAAGAAACAGGTTTGCCTACCCAAGATTTAGGGCTAAGCAGATTTTTTTTTTCTGGGTCTATATTTAAAAAAACAAAACAAAACTGATTAGCCAGGACATTTGACAGGATTGCAGCTTATTTAGCTCATGTTCCTTATTCTGCAGCTGAGGAAACTGAAGTCCAGGAAAGGAGAGGGACTTCCCCAGGGTTACCCAGGTGCAGTCCTTTTCCACCTGTGTTCTGTGGAGTCCTAGACGTCCTTTCAGGGCCACCAGGGAGGAAGAGGTATTGATCGGCCAGCCCTGGGTCCATTCTCCTGTTTCAGCTATAGCATATCTGCTTTCATCTGCATAATAGATATCCTCTTGTGAGACTATTAAGCCAGCGTACGTCCTCCTTTCCTAACTTAGTTCCTAGTCCTCACAAGGTTTCTGAATCGGAAGTCATGCCTGGCCAACACATCATGGATTTCTCCCATAATATTTAAAGGTGATTCCTTCCCCCACTAAGACTTAGTCATTAGCGACAGTGCCCCACAAAAAGGAGTTGGCTATGACTTCAGCGAAGTCTCTCCCACAAAACGGAAGAAAGGAAAGGAAAGCTCACCCTGTTCCCTAAGTGGATTCTGGGAAGAGAAAGGAGGCTGATGTATTCTAGACTTCAGTTCTTCCCTTGCAACTCTCAAACCCCTTTAGTGCACTACCTGGGATGTAAGTTACACTTTGATTTTTAAATATACTTTGTCCCTGAGTGTCTTCTTAAATGAAGATGTTGATACTGTGTTTCCCCGAAAATAAGACCTACCTGGACCATCAGCTCTAATGTGTCTTTTGGAGCAAATATTAATATAAGACCCGGTCTTATTTTACTATAATATAAGATTGGGTCTTATATAACATAACGTAACATAGCACCAGGTCTTATTTTACTATAAGACTGGGTCTTATATAACACAATGTAATATAATATAACATAATATAACAGCGGGTCTTACATTAATTTTTGCTCCAAAAGACGCATTAGAGCTGATGGTCTGACTAGGTTTTATTTTGGGGGAAACACGGTATTTCATGTTGCTGAATTTTTATCTAATGCACATTAAAATAAACATGTGCAATTTAAGAATATAGCTATTTAAATAAAAAGGTCGATATACAGGAAGGCAATGTGAGACACTTGAGCCCTTACCACCCTATAAGCTCAAGTCTTGGAGTTGGGAGGGGGTTACACAGGGAAAGCTAAACGCAAAGAAAAGGTTTCCTCATTCCCTGTTGAGAGCCCCGGGGGTAGTGGGAAAGTGCTATGCTAGCCCTGCAGTGATGAAGGAAATGTAGCTAGATAAATGAATTTCGCTCTCTATGGCCCGCACATGGTATGCAGCAGATCCAGAAATTTCCACGTGCCCCACTCATGATATAGCTCTGCAGTGAAGTCACTGTGACCCTGAGAGAGCCACAGCACTTCTGGGCTGTAGATGCTATATCTATGAAATCGGGGTGCCTAGTTCTGTGAGATCCTTTCTAGCATTTGCATTCCATGTCATAGAAACCCCAGTGTTCCCTTTGGTGGAGCCTGGGGCCCTCTTCCAAATTCCTCCTCTTGTAGTGAAGAATAAAATTCAAAAGAGAGTCAGCTTCAGTGTGTGGCATTCCTTGGTAAGGTCACCATAGCTCCGGGTGTGGTTCCCAGCCTTCACTGGGTCAGGACTTGGATGGGGTCCATGAAAGCAGAGGAAATCAAGCTGTGGGGACAGACTCAGGAGCCACATTCACAAGATACTGATGGACTTCTCAGTCTTTTCAGTCATCTTGACTCCTGGGGTCTAGAGGAAGGTTATAGGAAAACAAATACCTGCCTTGTTTCCCCGTCTCTTCAGAAGCTCTGTGGCTATCACAGTGCCTCTAGTGCCGCGGGAGCTCAGGTGTTCATGCTTCTCCCCTATCTCCAAAATGACACTCACATTTAATGATCGAAAGATGCTTGTTCGGTTTACTTTGGCATCTTGTGATGCTCGGTCTCTGAGGACCCAAGGAATAGGGTTTTTTCAGTCACCTTGGCGGTGGACATGGGTCGTTCCCCACCATCCAGCATCAATAAATGACTCAAATACCCAGAATTTCAGAACTCCTGCATAATAAACGGAAAGGAAACTGTTTTAGGATGATGGAACCTCAAATAGTCGCCACATGGGTGTTGATTAAAGAAATGCAGGCGTCCAACAGAACCATAAACAGGGAAGAAATAGTATCTAGGCCAGCTCTGAGTCAAGATACTGAAGAATTAAGTGTGGAGCCCAAAACGGAAACCTAATTCTTGCTGAAGAGACCCTGACAGTAGACCACAATGCAACTGTGTGATCTAAATGGAGAAATACAGCCGAAGTCTCTGCCCTTGAGGAAACTATACACAAGGTAGCAAAGCTTCTGTCAGAAGGTGAGTTGGTATGCATGGACTCCGAGGAGAAGAAAGCTGATGGCCTCCTTGGTTCACTGCCATCAGCCGTCATATCCTAATGAGACTGGTTCTGAGATGAGAATTATTGTGTCAATGACCAGAACTCCCGAGCTTGGGCAAGGCTGTAGACCTGGGACTCAGTTCAACTCTGGCTTCTTTGGCTTGACTGTAAGCAGGCCTCACCCATCTGTTGCCACATGTTGCTTCAGACAGTCCAGTCATCATGCAATTAAGTAAATGACATCTTCACATTTATCTTCCAGTTCCCAGGAGACAGTCTGGGCTTTTGTTGGATGCTTTAGAAAAATCCCCAAAGCCGTAAGCAAGATGTGTCTTCAGGAGTCTTATCTCCTCAATCACGTGCTGATTTGGACGAGTTTCCACCTCAGAGGGTGGAGCTTGTCCTCCTGGGGTTTCTAGTGTATAACATTGCAAATACCGCTACCTTTCCACGTACTAGCAACAGCTACTCTCCCAAGTTCCCTTTATTTACTGCATTCCGGAAGACCACCCCTTGTCTGGGTAGTGGTGTGTATTTGAGGTGGAAAATGGTCCAGGAAATCCACTTCGTTCTGCTGGAATGTAAGATCTGATTGTAAAGGACAGCTTCTAGATATGAGACCCTTTAGATTTTAGCCTCACACCGGGCCTGCCAGGTAGAGTGTTATTTTCATACAAATGGGAAACCAAGGTTCAGAGAGTTTAAGTAGCCAAGTAAGGCCACTCTCCACTGCTGACTAATGAATAGTCCTCTTCTATCTAGGAGAATTCTTTTCTTTGAGCTATTGGTGGAGTTTCCATCCAGATGCAAATGGGGTGCCAAAGGAAGAAGGCAATCAGATCTAATTATCTTAACCTTGGTGACCAAGGGGGTGAAAGAAAGGACAGTCAGCTCCATCTCAGGCGTGCACTAGTGAGTGGCAGAATGGGGACTGGAACTCAAGCTCTTCACATCATCTTACACTGTTAGCTAACCTCATTCTTAGATCTAAGCATCCACTGCTTCCGTATAGAGACCTCCATTTGTTCTGGTGAGGATAGGTCTTCAGTTTGCTGTAGAGGACTCAATCTGCTCATAGCATTGGCTTTTATTCTTTTTCATTCCATTTGGGTCCCACTGGAAGGTGCAACAGTAGGTCAGTGAAGACGTTTACTTCAGATATAGGAAGACCACTCATCAGTGGAAAAGGATGGGATTGGGCTAAACAGGTCAGCAGCCCTACCTGGTTCCTGAATGATTGAGTGGCTACATGAGACTTGGATGAGACTGAGGTGAGTAGAAAGGTGAGACAGATGGCTTGGATATAATCTTAGCAAGGTTTGGGATTGAAAACTGGATCCTAGGGGGTATGAATACCCCCAGTCCAGATGGGCAGGTAAGAGCAGAGGAGCCAGGCTCTTAGGAGCTGCCTTCAGGAGGTGGGCTTCGCCAACTGGCCATCCACCATAAACCAGAGTTCTTTCAACCTGGAGGTGGGCCTGACGCCTGGCTCCCTCTGATCTTGGAAGGGGGCTGTGTAGCTCTGTGGGACTCTTTCTTACCAAATGGGACCGCTAGCTTGTGTTCTAAAACTTAGATGCCCTCACCTTCCAGATCCTGTGATGTAGCTGTGGAAAGTGGCTGGGTGAGAACACTATTAGCTAGGGAATGCCGCAGTGAGTAACTCTTATGTATCCTTCAGATCTGAGTTCAGAAGTCACTTGCTCCTCTGAGAAAATTAGGTCCCTACTACGTGTTTTCATAGTACCCTATTTGCATCATAGCAGTGCTCACCGTTGTAATTATACTGACAATTAAGTTTGCGAACTCATCCTAGAAAAAGTGCTACATACGTCATTGCTGAATATCACTACGGTCACCTTCGAAGTACTCCCCTTGGGAAGCTATGCACCGACGCCAGCGCCTAGTCCACCCTTCAAAGCAATTCTGGAACTCTTTTTCTGGAATGGCCATCAGAGCTGTCGTCGTATTACCCTTGATGTCCTGAATGTCATCAAAATGTCTTCCTTTCAATATTTCCTTTATCTTCGGGTAAAGAAAGAAGTCATTGGGGGCCAGATCAGGTGAGTAGGGAGGGTGTTCCAATACAGTTATGTGTTTACTGGCTAAAAACTCCCTCACAGACAGTGCCGTGTGAGCTGGTGCATTGTCGTGATGCAAGGGCCATGAATTGTTGGTGAAAAGTTCAGGTCATCTAACTTTTTCACGCAGTCTTTTCAGCACTTCCAAACAGTGAACTTGGTTCACTGTTTGTCCTGTTGGTGCAAATTCATAATGAATAATCCCTCTGATATAAAAAAAGGTTAGCAACAGCGTTGCAACAAGCTCACAAACTTCATTGTCAGACCTGTATGTGCACATTTGATTGCCTGCCTCTGCCCCCAGTGCAAAGCTTGGCATGTGGTAGGTGCTGAATAAATGTTGGTGCACAGTACAGTAATAGGCCCGGGCATTGGCTTCACACAAAGGTAATGAAATTTTTGATGTACCACATAACTATAAGATCTTGAGCAAGTTTTTTTCACTTTTGAACTTGTTTCCCAAGTTCATATGCCTGCCTAGGTGCTACATTGGTTTTCTATTGCTGCTGTAACAAATGACCACAAATTATGATGTAGCTTAAAATAGTGCAGACCTATTCTCTTATAATTCTGGATGTAAGAAGTTCAGATTGGGTTTGACTGGGTTAAAATCAAGGGCTGGTTCCTTCTGGAGGCTCTAGAGAAGAATTTGTTTCCTCCCCTTTTCCAGCTTCCAGAGGCCGCCTGCGTTCCTTGGTTCATGGCCCCTCTTCACGTCATTGGAATTCATATCCCTTTCACCAAGTCTGAGTCTCTTGCCTCTTTTCTTCACTTAATCAGGACTCTTATTATTTCCTTGGGCTCAGCAGATAATCTCACTTCCAGATAATCCAGGATAATCTCCCATCTCAAGATCCTTAACTTAATCACACCTGCAATGTCCCTTTTGCCATGTAGCCTAACTTAGCCACAGGTTTTGGGGATTAGGAGGTAGATATCTTTCGGAAGGGAGTATTATTATTTCCCCTATCACAGGTGCTTTAGAAAAGGTATAGGTTTGCTAAGACCTTCATTTCAGAAGTGTAGTAGGGGCTGGGGAGAGACAGCTCTTCCACTGAAGCTAAAGGCACGTTTTTCCCTGTAGAAGCAGCCAGACCGGACCAGTAAGTCTGAGGGACACTTGCTGGGGAAGGGACAAGTATGGTCTAGTTCTGCTCATAGTTGGTGTCAAAATAGTTTTGAAAATAATGAGGGATTGCAAGGATATTTGCAGAACATCTAGAAATACCCAGATGTTTGGCTTTCAAGGAAAAACTGTCACAATCTGGCCCCGTGAGAGTCTCCAAAATCACCTTCCAGGGAAACTAAAGGGCAGAGCAAGGAGAGTTAGCAGATGAAACCCAGCAGATGGATCACACAGAAAGATGGTCCTGAGTTTTCTGGGGTGTACGATAAAGACTCGGTTCTCCCCACCCTGGCTGGGTTTGGGCTCTGCTGAAGGAGAGGGGATTTGCCTTCGTGGACCCACTCGCTCACTGTCAAGGTACAGGGCGACACTCTAGATGCCTGCCTCAACCTGGTCCAGGGATTCCTGTGTATACGCAACTAATTCTTTCACCAACATCATTGCATAAGAGATTGCTTCCTTTGCAATCGGTCTCCCTTCTATTTCTTTGTATAACCAAAATGTGAACTTTCGCTTTGTTTCTGGCTGCTGCATCCCTTGCTTTGCCCTGAACACACCTGGATGTAGGACTCAACTCTGCATCTTGTTCCCTCCTAGAATCCCCGGCCACAAACATGGTAATATGCAATGAGGACTTGACTGAAAATTCACAGCAGACAAGGAATCCCACAGTAAACTACGGAAACATTTTCACTTCCCATATCTGTTCTCTCTCAGTAGCCCTACTCCCTGCCATGCTATTTCTGGGTGTCGGCTCTCTAGCTCTCATCTCACACAGTTCCTATAGTTTTTCTAAAGCCAAAGGAGCCAAGCCCAGGACAGCAGGTGCATCCTCTTAGCAGCCAGGCCTGTGACGTGGCCACAGCCTTCAGGGAACCCTGAGCAGACTCATCTCCAGCATTGGTCTAATTCTGCCACATGTCCTCATGAACCTTTTGTCCTCTGAATCTCCATTTGTGAGACAGGGGTTTGCAGTATGGTTGAAAGTTTGAATTTCCTCTTGAACCCCTCTGTCTCTTCACGTTGTGACATAGTTTTTGAGAAACTACGCTTGTTAGTGGGACGGGGAAAGTCCTATGGTTTCAGGAAGTGGAAGTGCAGTGAGAATGTCCTGGACACCATCAGTAGCCCTGTGTGGTCCAAGGAGTTTGCAGTGCTCAGCTGCAGAGAGAAACTTCCTCATTGATCATTCAGAAACAATAACCAGACTAATTCCAATCTTCTGTGACAGCCCTGTGTCTGAACGTGGGAAATAGATCTTGGTGCCAGAAAAGAAAAATGGGTGAGGGAGTGGCCAATGACAATGACATTAGTGACCAATTCAGGCAGAGTCAGAAGATGATTGCTACCAAATTCACTCCCACAGAGGCAGGGAATTGAAGTGGGGGTCTGGGAGGGACAGGTCAGAATGCTAGCAACAGACAGCAGACAACGGAAGTGTGGCCTCTGTGGGGTTTTGGCCACCTTGACACTCTCTCCCTAGCCAACCAGTAGATCTCGGTGGTATATTTGAAGCATAAGAGCCATGGAAATCCCGCCACCAAGTCATACAGGGAAACGCATGGCACCTTGTCTAGGCAAGGTGACTAAGAAGAATCTAGGTCAAGAACCAGCACCCAAAATAAGTCAGACAGAAAAAGCCGAGAACCATATGAGTTCACTGATATGTGAGATATACAACTGAAAGCAACAAAGGAACAAAACAAACAAACAAAACTCATAGACACAGACAATAGTTTAGTGGTTACCAGAGGGTAAGGGGCTTGGGGGGTGGGAGATGAGGGTAAGGGGGATCAAATATATGGTAATGGAAGGAGAACTGACTCTGGGTGGTGAACACACAATGTAATTTATAGATGATGTGATACAGAATTGTACACCTGAAATCTATGTAACTTTACCAACAATTGTCACCCCAAATAACTTGAATTTACAAAAAAAAAACAACAAAAAAACAACCAGCACCCAATTCTGTTTCTGACTTCTCTCTGTATGTCTGCATGTATTTTCTTTAAAAATTAAACACAAACATCTTTCATGATACTTACATGTAACCAACAAATGATAGAAATGTTGATGATGATTCCTAAGAAAGTTAGAAGACAATGGCAACTGGTGGAACAGAACGAAAGCAATGAGATTTCAAACCTCCCTTCTTTCTGAATGTTCCCCACCAAGCAGACACCAGAGGGACGTGTGGTACAGCATGTATCTACCAATTCCTTAGAGAAAGAGGTTTCTGTTAAAGAGGAAGTTGCATTTAGTCCTTTAAAATAGAAAGCACTATGGCAACTGAAAACATGATTTGCAATAACCTTGTATGTATGACTATTCAGATAAAAGCACTAGGCAATAAAAATAGATTAAAAAAATATGGGAAGGGCTGTAATAGATTTGAAGCCTGCCTAATATGTATCCACCTCAACGTTTTGTGAGAGTATATCTTCAGTTTGAGTTGCATTCTTTTACATTTCTTAAAAATGTGAGGGTGAAGGACAAACTCAGCAACTTGGTGAACAATCATGAACAATTTACTCTGTCCTCTCATAGTAACCCTTTGCCTTTAAACATCAGGCACAATGCAAACTTTCTACAGAAAAAAAGTCTGTCTGAAAATTCCAGAAATGGTGGGTTATAAGAACAGTTTAGTAACAGTAACAGGAATTTTGAAAGTCAGTAAAATGTTGTTTTATAAAATCCCATCCTGTGCCTTTTTCAAAACCTGTAATTGCTGTGTATAGGTGTTACTGAATGAGCATTGGGATTTTATCGTCGCAGCAAAAATAAGTACCGTCTGTTCTTCCTAGGCCCTCGTTCCTTTCTTGGTTAGAGCGTAGGTTGAGCTTTGGGCCACAAGGGTACCGTTTAGGGTGAAGGTTTCCAGAGTGTGAATGTGGACTGTTGGGGAGGGGTTCCCTCTTTCTACTGATGGTTATGCCCGGGAAGTCTGGTGGTACCCTAAGAAGCCCAGGAAGTCTGGTTGTGCCCAGAAGTACTGGTGGTGCCCTGAGAAACCATGCCTGTGCCCAGAGAGCCTGGCTGTGTCCAGAATATTGCATTCACCTCCAGGCTCTTAGCACAGGGCCCCTCTTTCTACTGATGGTGCTTCCCATCTGGCACTCACAGACTTTAGGCTCCGGGGAGCCCGAACACATGCAGAAGACATTCTAGCCAAGCCTGTTTTCATTACTAAGCCATGTTGCCCCCTGAAACCTCATTTGCTTTTTTTCTGGGATGATCTGAAATGGACCCCCTAGAAGGAAAACTCATGTTGCTCTTCTCTCTTTGTCTTCTTTAGAGCCTACAGCCAGTCTTGGGAATCCAACTTCCTCCCCTCTCCTACCTCGTCCTCTCTTAGCCATCCAAGGTCAAAGGTACCTCTAAGAAGGTGCCCCACAAACAAAGCTCGAAAACAGAGGAGGGAAAAGGCCCCTTCATGCCTTCCTTTTTAGGTTTTAATAATTCTTTGCTTTAGTCTGCCTTAGAAAGGTTCCCTTTAATCACTCAGGGCTGCGATGCCCCCTACTGGGAGGCGGATGAGAGTGTGACAGAATTCTTCATTTTACCCAGGGTGTGGCTACTCCCTACCTCCTACCAAGCTTTATCTTTCCCTAGTTGTAGGTCCCTGGTGGCTACTGTGATGCCCTCTCCCAAAAGAAACTGGAGTGGAATTTTCCAAGGGCTCTTCTTACAATGCCTGATAATTCTTGATTTACCATCCTCGGCACAGAGTTTCTGAAGTTCAACACAGAGGAGATTGCCAAGTCTGGGGATTTCAATGTGAGAGTGGATTCTCCCCCTGTCTCTGAGAAATAAATAGCTTCCCCTCGTGCATTTCTCAAAGAGAATGTACTTTGAAAAAAATCTCATCTATGAATTAGTTTCCCCATCATTCTGTTCACCATTAGAAAATGAGTAGTTCTACATAAAGCATTTAATAAAGGTAAATACTCCAGAGAAACTGCCTTCATGCAGAAAAAAAAGTTGTATTGGCCCAATCTACTGCCTTGAAGAGACTGAAGCAAAGCTAATACTATTGACTCTGTAAATCAGTTCCACTCAATGATGTCCAAGGTCTGCCCAAGACAAACAGCAGTGTTTGCCTATGAAAACATATCGCTATACACAACATTTCCTAATCATTGCAGCACAGTGGGAAGTTAAGAGTTGGATGGAAGCCTAACCTGGTGGCTGGTCAACAGGATGTCATTGCCAGTAGTAGTGTTGGTGGGGTCATATCTTTTAGTTTTTATGATACAGCAGCAGGCTTTGGGGTACTTTTTGCCAAATACTCTATGAAACTCAGCTTATTTTGATGTGTGGATGGATGCCTGATGAAGGCCTCATGGGTTCCCTACCCTAAATTCTAGGCCGGGCCATTCTGTCCTTCCTCCCTAAAGATTACGCTTGGAGTATTAATTGGGAAAATTGGATCAGAGAAGCCTCCAGGTAGCGGTGCTGTTTTGCTGCCAGACCGTCCTGCATTCTCTCCCAAAGTTTGTTCCTAATGGTTTTGGCTGCAGGCCTCCTAGCTAAGTTCTTTCCACTGCTTTTTTTTTTTTTTTTTTTTTTTACCCTAGAAAGAGAGTCTTGCTGATGTTCTCCGGGGTTTTATATAATTTGAATCAATTTAGCAGACACCATATTTTCCTTGTTGTGTCATTTAACTAGTTCAATTTAAGGGCATTGGGTCCGCTCTGGTATTTGTTATGCAGACTGAAATACAGTCACTGAATAGCTTAAAATAAAAATGGATTTTGTGTTCTGCACGATTGTCCCAAG
The DNA here is from genome assembly GCF_004115265.2 of Rhinolophus ferrumequinum. Lineage (NCBI taxonomy): Eukaryota > Metazoa > Chordata > Mammalia > Chiroptera > Rhinolophidae > Rhinolophus > Rhinolophus ferrumequinum. The sequence continues at coordinate 10,669,342 of NC_046284.1, forward strand.
AGATAGATCTTTCTTTGGAGTGCCAGTGATTATTAAAATCAAACTAATGCTTGATATTGATATTTAACTTACATTGAGAGTTAGCTATTAAGAGCTAAGAGCGATGGCAGTTCTTCCTAATTTGATAAAGAGATAAACACCCAGAGAATTGTGAACTTGACCACTTGAGGACCTCTAGTGTGTGCCAAATATGGATGCAATGGTTGTTTGCTCTCCAAATAAATAGATTATACTGAGCTGGAAATCTTTTTGAATTAGTATATCTTGAATGGATCTTCTGTTTGGTTGGTGGGTAATACTGGAGTTTCACGGTTCATTTTTTTTAGCTTCTGGCAGTCCTGTGGAAGTAAGTCTGTTGTTGTTTACAGGTAATAATTATGAAAATTCATCAGGTAAAATTATACATGAGAGTATATAAAGAATAATTATTGCCTTTCATGTTTGTTATTCCCGATCACCTTTGCATATTTTCTACACATTTGTGGTATTCTTAGAATAAGTAGCAATATATTCAGATGTGTACAAAAGCACATTGGAAACATAAGCAGGTGGGAAGAAAAAGGAATTCACGATGCAGAAAAGATTGTACAGACCTTACATTTCACCTGAAGACAAAATGTCTTCCCTATGTCCCCTTCATAGGCTCAATGTCAACATTGGGGAACTTAGTTCTGGGTTTCTTATTTCCATGACGTATGACCTAAATTATCATGCCAAATATTTTGGGTTCATCACCAGTGCTGAATTTGTGTTTTAAGGTGAGCACCCTGCAGAGTCTTGCCTTATGAACTTCACAACTGATGAATGTCTCTATTAGTGTGCTTTGATTTCTGGCGCTTGAAAGAAGACAGCATATCTAATGTTGAATTCATTCTGTGTAGACCAGGGGTAGACAAACTATAGCCCGTGGGCGAAATCTAGCTGGCTGCCTGTTTGTGTAAATAAAATTGTATTAGAACACTGGCAGGCTCATTCGTTTACAAATCGTCTGTGGCTGCTTTCATGCTACAACGTCATAGTTGAGTATTTGCAACAGAGGTCGTGTGGTCCTGAATGCCAAAAATACTTGCGTCTGGCTCTTTATAGAAAAGTTTGCTGACACTTAGGCTAGGCAATGGGGAAATACCAGGGGTGCCCAAAAAAGCTATACACATTTTAAGAGATGTTATCTATGTATTACTTTTCAAGGGTGAATTGAATTAGGGTAGCAATGTGTATGTAGTATGACGTTCGCTCAAAAGTTGGCGCTAATGAAATGAATGCTAGTGTCACCATGCGACAGGCAGGACAGTCAAAGAAAATGGCAGAAACACGGTTGTCCTTTGAGGAGGGCAAGTTCATTTGGAAGTAGTATTTGAAATTCTAGAACGTTGTGGAAGTACGATGACAGTGGAGGCGTGAGTATGCAACAGAACCTCCAACACGCCTAACAACTGCACGCATTCGTGATAAATTTGAGACGCATGGTACTGTGCGTGACGTGCACAAAGGAAGATACGGGAAACCTCGCACAGCCACATGTCCTTCTTCTGCTGTGGTGTTGGAACAGTTTACACGCTCGCCATAGAAGTCTACCTAACAATGTGCATGTAAGACAGGAGTTAGCAGAACAAGCATACAATGCATTCTTAAAACAGCAAAATGGAAAGTTTTCATCCCAAGATTAAAATGTGTATACATTTTTTGGGCACCCTCTGTATTTGCACAGAGAAATGACTAGATCAAAGTGGTAACTCGTGACAGTTATTCTAAAAGTTGTGGATAGGAGATTTGAGAATGAAAGGTTAATGAGGAAGATTTGGAGTGTAATCTAGCTCTTAAAAACTAAGGTGCCGGAGGCAGATGTGAGAAACATTGAACAAGTAGAATTAACTCTACTTGACAGTTGCAATGTGAGAGCTGTAAGAAGTAGAGGTAGATAATGTGGGTGTTATTCCTGAGTCACTCAATGATGTCAGTATTAGGAATTAAGATAGGTAACATTGTGGGGCCATCAGATTTTAGAGGCAAAGCTAGGATGAGTATGGTTTTGGACATGACAAGTTTGATATGGCAGTGTGACATCCACGTAGAAATGTCCAATAGGTATGAGTTTGGGCATCAAAAAAGTAATCTGGGCTGAAAATTAGGAATTATAAGTTGTCTACATGGAAGGGATTTATGACGCCAAGGAGAAACAGTGTGCTGAGAAAAGTGGTAGAGAATAGCCCCATTTGCGGTTAGAGAGAAAGAGGGAACTATGAAAATACTGGAAAATGGCCCGGGGCGGAGTCAGGGGAGGAAAAGTGAAAGTATGGAGTTTTCCAGAAGCTAAAAGAAGAGATTCAAGAAAGAGGGCATTGTCTGCAGTGTCAGAGCCAAAGTGTCTTGAGGAATAAAAGATAACTGGGTTTTGCATTCAAGAGTACACGAGTAGTCTTCAAAGAGTAATTTTGGAGAAAAGGTAGGGGCAGAAGCAACACTCCTAAAAGTTAAGAAATCAGTGGATATGGAAAGAATGGACCTTTTGGGAAATGTGGCTAAAAAGGAAGGGGAGAAGTTGGAAAATTGTTGGAAAATTGTAAGCCTTCCCTCGATCCTGTTGCTGCTGAGAGAAGAGCAGGGCTAGAGCTGGAGGGAAGACAGGGGAAGGGCCTAGTGGGTACTTACTGGAGATCGTAGGTGCAAGTCCTGCAGGTACAGAGGAAGGTCAATGGACGATGATTTCCTCGTTCCCTTCCACTCAGGGATTCTGGATGTTGTGGTCACGCTCAGGTAGTGAGGTCACCTTGAATGTCACTAAGGCACATTTACAGCATGGTTGCAGACCTTTCCCAAATAACTCCTGCACTTGGAGGGTCTGGAGCTTGGTTCACTTTGCCATTTTGGAAAGTGTTGTGTGGGGGCTCCGTGTGGGTATTGTACCTACTGGAAAGAACTGGTTTTCTAGTCTGCCTTGCTCAAGGCCCACTGGGTCAGATTGCACAGCACCAGTCACTCGAGATCAAAACAGCATCAGCTGGCAGATAGCGTAAACTGTCATTATGCAGCATAAACAAAAGTTGCAGACGTTACGAGGAAATGAGCACACGGAGGCATAAGACAGCTAAATTTATACCCCAAACGCAGGTATTTCCCTAGCTTTAAAATTGGAAAGTCTGAGGAATGTCTGAATATGTCCCCAGAGAGTCACAGCAGGACTGAGGGGGAGGGAGTTAGGGAAGCTGAATGTCAGCGTGACATATGGAAGAGCTTGGAGACTCCTAGGACATCGTTTTCCAGGACTTACTGTTTCAGCCTGTGGTTGGTCAGCTAGTGGTGACTACACGCTGAAGGGCCTTTCAGCTCTCATTTTCCACAATTCAGTTTCCTTGGTAAGACACAGTGCTACAATACCTTTTTTTTTTTTCTGCAGGGGTGGGGGAGGAGGAATCTTTTATGTCTCTGTGAAATAAAGATCGACTAAAACTTTGTCAGATGGTTAAGGGCAGGGACTCTGGAGTAGTGCTGAGAATCCCGACTGCCTGCTAAGCGCTGTGTAACCTTGGGCAACCTGTCCCCTCTGAAAAATTGGGATGATAGTAGTTCCCACTCGTATATTTCAGAATGTTGTTGGAAGAATCACACACGATCACGGCATTTTGGGGAGGGCTGTGGAGTGTGTGTAAAGACCCCACAACTCCCTTTGTTCAAAGTAAGGCTAGGTGAAGTTCCTGATTCACTTCCTAAGGAAACCAAAATCTTACAGGAAGTGTAATGGGCACATTGAGAGGGAGGGGAGCCGGTAGGGCTTTCCAAGACCCCAGAGTCCCTGCCCCGCTGCTGGGGGAAAACTGTCTCCTTCAAGGTGAAGTCCAGTCAGATTTCTGAAGCTTCACTTTTGGGCTATTTCACAGTCCTTTCATTTTTGTAGGTTGTATCCTGCAACTTTGGTGAACTTGCTGGTTCGTTCTAGGAAGGTTTTATGGTAGATTCCTTAGGATTTTCTACATAGACCATCACATCATGTACAGATGGGGACAATTTTAAATTTGATTTTGTCCTTTAAGATCTGTATGCCTTTTCTTTCCATTTTGCACTAGCTAGACTGTCCATTATGTGATTATGTTGAATTACAGTGCTTTTATATTTGTGGGTTATTGCACCATTCCCAAGGTAGTGACTCAAACAGCCGATGCACTAAATGTACCCGTCTCGAGGAAGGTTTGGAGACATCTGGCCTTTCCCGATCCTCAGGCCACAACCAGGTAACAGCTTTTCAAACCTGGCTTAATACACAGAATCAGCTCTCAGGGGTTCCCGAGCAGTTTCTCTGCTTCTTGCTCTGTGGCATTTAATTAAGGTAGCCCATTTCACCACAGGAAAATGTGTATAAAGCACTTAGCAGAGTGCCCGGCAATAATCACCAAGTAAATGTTACTTGTTGCCATCATTATTATTATTATTATTATTATTATTATTGTTATTATTATTATTCCAGGGCGTCTCAGACTTTAATGTCCATACATATCACCAGGGGATCTTAAAAAATGCAGATTCCGATTGGTAGTTCTGGAGGGATTTTGCATTTCTAACAAGCTCCCTGTGGTGTCAAAGCTGAGGAGCAGACTTGGACCAGAGTCGTGAGGGGGTAGAGGATGGTTATGGTGACCAGGCCCACGCTCCTCCTTCTCTCCGGTCCGTGTCACCTGAGAGAGTTAAAAGCAAGCAAGACACAGGGACTTTTTTCTTACCGGCCTGTGTACGAGGTCTGACAATTAAGTTCGCGAACTCACCCTAGACAAAGTGCTACACACCTCATTGCTGAATGTCACCATGGTCACCTTCGAAGTGCTCCCCTTGGGAAGCTATGCACTGATGCCAGCACCTAGTCCACCCTTCAAAGCAATTTTGGAACTCTTTTTCTGGAATGGTCATCAGAGCTGTTGTCATATGACCCTTGATGTCCTGAATGTCATCCAAATGTCTTCCTTTCCACATTTCCTTTATCTTCAGGTAAAGAAAGAAGTCATTGGGGACCAGATCAGGTGAGTAGGGAGGGTGTTCCAGTACAGTTATTTGTTTACTGGCTAAAAACTCCCTCACAGACAGTGCTGTGTGAGCTGGTGCATTGTCGTGATGCAAGAGCCATGAACTGTTGGTGAAAAGTTCAGGTCATCTCACTTTTTTATGCAGCCTTTTCAGCACTTCCAAATAGTCAACTTGGTGAACTGTTTGCCCAGTTGGTACAAATTCATAATGAATAATCCCTCTGATATCAAAAAAGGTTAGCAACATCGCTGCAACAAGGTCACGAACTTATTTGTCAGACCTCGTATGCCTAAGACCTGCTCAGAGAGTGGGCATGTATCTAATTGTTGTTGGCTCAGCCACGCCATCATGCACAGGGAGACAGCTAATGAATACGACAAAGTCAGGCTTTGGTGGCCAGACCTTACTGATCAGGACATTTTAAACCAAGACGTGATTGGTATGACTTTGTTTTCCTCCTTATTAAGGTAAAATAAACACGAATATAATTTTAAGAAGCGTCTCATGTAACATCTCTGAAATCAGAACAAGATGACAAACAAGCTACTGAAAATGTCTCCTTTTCCAAGGTTACCCTTGGATCCACACACCTGCGCAATGCAGAAATCCACAGCATCTCAGGAGGGCGGCGCCATGTCTAGCCCACTTGCCTCCTTTAAGCGCCACCATCTGCAGCAGGACGCGGACTACCCACCGTGTGTGAGGACAGTTTCAGCCTGCATTCACCCTCCCAGGCTTCGCTCTGAATCACTTCCTCAACCCACTGGATTTTATCCTGCTTCTGATCTTGGGCTGTTGACCTTGCAATTTGCTTTCCTATTTCTGCCTTTGTTTTGCCCTTGGACTTTGGGTTGGAATGCTCTGCAAAGCAGGCCCTTAAGGGGAAAAGGTGCTCAGGATATCTGTGTTGAATGAATAAATGAGTGTCAGGGAGCATTGTTGGGAGGCAGGGGCACCGTATCCCAGGTGAGACTCACAGAGAGAGGCTTCCAGAACGTAAGTGGGAGGAGAGTGGGGAGGGAAGCAGCAAAGTCATCTTTCTTCCAAAGGCCTTGAGAATAACTGCCAGCACGTGTTCTCTTCATCTTTTTGTGTTGGGTGGACATTAAGCTCCAAATAGTAGGTGTTAAAAGAGTGGACTATGAGTCAGGAGTTCTGGACCTGAGTCCCAATGCTGGTAAGTAGCTCAAGGACCTTGAGTATGCCATTTTCCTTTCTCTGGGTCTCATTCCCCCACCTCTAAAATGAGCTGAAGTGGTTCTTGGATTCCATCTCTGTGGGCTCTTTCAGCAATAACAGTATAGGATTTTATGTGCTAATCAACCACTGAGAATCAACCCAGTCAACTCAGTACTTAAACTGCTAATCTGCTCGTTTTTTCGTGGTTTTTTTTTTTTTTTAAATCACATTTCCTTAGGTGGCTTGGCTTTTAAGTGAATAATGACACTTGGGTTTACCCCAGGTCTATTCGCCTTGCTAATCTGCGAGTGTACCTACCAGGCAAGGGATTGATTGATTTTTCTTTCTGAACTTTTGTAAAGAATGTTTTAAAGGCAAGTGCTCTATTGCTCCCTGTATCATCATTTACCAAGTACTTTCTTGTTGAAACTTGTTAAATTCAAAAACTATTTCTACAGGCATTTAATTTCTTCCATTAATTCAAATATTGATTTTACTTTTCCTAGATGCATGAAATAGATGACGTATTTTTATCATAGAGATTTAGAATGCCTTTATACTTTCTCAATTAGAGCTCTCTCTATTAATTAAAAAGTACATACACTAAGTTAGGTAGAGTGGATTTATGGAGCTTAATTCCTTTTCTCCCTCCTTCTTCCTTCTTTCCTTCTTTCCTCCTTCCTTCCTTCTTTCCTTCCTTCCTTCCTGGAGAGTATAGAGAACAGACTTATTGAGTACCTGCTATTGGGTCAGGTCCTGTGCTAGATGCTTTGAAATGCATTTAATCATCACCAAATAATTTTAGTTGGACTTAATTATTACTGTTTTACAGATGATAAAACTGAGGACCACTGAGGTTAAGTGATTCATTCAAGGATATATGATTAGTGCGTCTTCCCCACCTATGCCTGCTCTCTCTGGTGCACCAAACCCAAATTAGCCCTCTCTCAAAACTATTTCATTAGATTCCCCAACCCAATTCATTAAGTAGAAGCAACTTCTAATACTTGCATTGCAATGTATAAGAACATGTTATTTTTTTCCTCTGGCTTTCTGTGGAAATCTGAGAAATATAGATGACCATAGTGAAGAAAATAAATAAAAAATAATTTATCATGCAGAAGTAACCTGCTAATATTACAGTGAATGTCCTTCCAGTATAAAACACACTCGTATCATTTGTGCTTCTCAGCAATCCCATACAGCTTCATCTTCATTTAATATGAGAGGAAGCTGAAGCTCAGACAAATAAGGAACATGGCCAAAGCTTGAAGCTGGCATGTGGTTGAACCTAGACTCACTTCTAAGTTTGACTCTGGTGCAGAATTGATGTTACTACATGAACACGTTTATGTTCAGGGCAAAGAAAGGAGAACTTTGCAGGAATCACTTATCCCCATCATTCAAGCAGACGTCAATGTTTGGTCAAATGCAAATCCTGTCAGAGCCCCACCAGTGATTATTTGCCAAGCACTCAAATGAAGCCAATACTCGTTTGCCATTCTAGAAGGAGAGTAAAGGGTAGCCCGTGAAAAACGTGCCTCGTTAGCAGTGCGCAGTGGACAGAGGTGGCTCTCATGCCCGGTTTGTTCTGTAGTCACGCTGTGGCCAGTTGTTTGGCCACACCCCAGCTTGCCACCAACTTGGAAGATGTCTTAGGAGTTTCATAAACTCTTAGGAGTTTCATAAACTCTTAGGAGTCTTAGTTATGAAACTCTTAGGAGTTTCATAAACCCACTGGGGATCTGACTCCAAGCTGTGGTTTCCTCTAGACACATGTAAATACTCATCTGAATACTTACAGTGGCAGGTAGTTGAAGTACCACCACGGTTTGATGGCCTGTGAACAGAGGCTCTTTAAAAATGGGCACTTTCGGGAAAAAAAAACAAAACATAAAAACAGGCACTTAGGGATCAGAGAGCATCGCTTAAGTGTGCCTCAAGCCTCGCGGCCATCAGGGTGGGGGGCTCCTTCTGCTCTCTCAAAGGCACATGCATCTCTTCCCTCTAGCTTAGGATTTGCCTTTTGGAAAGTACCTGAGGGCAGATGCTCTCAGAATGAAGCCCAAATAAAATTCAGGATATAGGTCGCTGGCTATTTTTAAAGATTTTTTTTTAAAGTAATACAGGAAATACGTGTCTATTTTGACAAATTTAAAACAATGTAGAAACATATAAAATTATAAGAAAGCCCCCCATTTCATTCATCCCCCCTAATAACTCTTCAAGAGTAACCTTGATTGACAGTTTGATGTATATACTTAACACCTTTTATCAGTGCACAGACTAAGTATAAATGAATGAATGCATGAATAAACACATTTATTTTTAGTGAGATATCATATATATAAAGAGAAGTGCACAATTATTAAGTATATACCGTGTTTCCCTGAAAATAAGACCTAGCCGGACAATCAGCTGTAATGCGTCTTTTGGAGCAAAAATTAATATAAGACCCAGTATTGTATTGTATTATATTATTATATTATATTAGACCTGGTCTTATATCGTATAAGACCCGGTCTTATATAAGACCCGGTCTTATATAATACTATATTATATTATATAAGACCGGGTCTTATATTAATTTTTGCTCCAAAAGACGCATTACAGCTGATTGTCCAGCTAGATCTTATTTTCGGGGAAACACGGTATGTTTTTTACATTTGTGTACACCTGTGTAACCGCTACCTAGATCAAGATAAAAATCGTTTGTATAGTTTTTAAAAACCTGAACTAGGATGGTAGCGTACATGGAGCTTTGGAATTTTATGTTATCATTTATTGGACCAACTCAGTGCACACAGCATTCCCTAGTGTGGATATATCATCATTTATTTAATTGTTGCCCTGTTGATAGACATTTAGGTTTTCTTCACCTATTTTGCTATTACTGACAATGCTTCAGTGACTATCCTGATACATACATTTTTGCACGTGGTTCCAGACTTTTGTATAAAAATATTTGGAGTATTGAATGTAGCAATCCCTAACAGATACACAGTGTTTACAAGATTCCATGAGTGGCCACAGTTATTGTCTTTTTGGCTGCTATTAACAACTCCGAGAGAGAAGCAGGAGTGCTTCTGATTACTTCTGTTCCCTTCTTGGAGTCAGACAATGAAGTCACAGAGGTTACAAGCCTTTGACACCTACAAATCACATGGCCTTCAGTGGAGGCAGGAGCAAAAGCCAATCACAGATGTGTGACACCAGATTCCATGGCCCCTTTCATTGCTTCTCAAATGCCTCCTAATAGAGATCCCCAGACTGTCAGCAAGTTGCCTCTGAACAGGAGAGTTTATTCACTCCAGCACACAGGATAAGAGTAAGCATTCTGGTGCCAGGTGAATTGGGTTTGAATCCTAGACATAAGAGTTTAATAAGATAATTTAAATAATAGATTTATTGAGATCTAATTCACGTGCTACAAAAGTCAGCCTTTTAAAATGTGTGTGAGTAATTCAGTGGTTTGTAGTATATTCATAGAGTTGTGCAATCATCACCGTGATATAATTTTAGAATATTTTTATCACCCCAAGTAGACACCCTGTATCCTTTAGCTCTCACCCTACAACCTCTCACACCAAACTCTAGCCCTAGGCAGCCGCTACTCTACTTTCAGTTTGCATACATTTACTCATTCTGGGTATTTCACATAAATGGAATCGTATGATACTTTTGCTTTTGTGTCACACTTATTTCACTTGGCATAATGTTTTGAAGGTTCAGTCATTTTGTAGTGTGTATCAGTACTTCATTCCTTTTTATTGCAGAATAATATTTTATTACATGGTTATATCACCTTTTGTTTATCCATTCATCAGTTGATGGACATTTGGGTAGTTTCTACTTTTTGGCTATCATCAGTAATGCCGCTGTGAATATTCATGTACACATTTCTTTTTGAATGTCGGATTTAAATTCTTTTAGGTAAATATACATATACATATACAGATATATATACACACACACGTATACCGGGGGTGCCAAAAAATGTATACGCATTTTAGGAAATGGTTAGTGTTCTTCAAGCAGTAGTTTGCAGTGATCTGAAGTGTCTGGACACTGATGGTAACCACTTTGAGCACCTCTTGCCATTGCAGAAGTCAAACGTGACTTGTATTCATCTTTTGTTATTGGTATATATTGAGTATTACAATTTTAACACAGTTTTATCCTTTCTTAAGATGTGTATACATTTTTATGGCACCCTCTGTATAAATACTCCATTAATTCATATACTGCATAATTCATATACTCCTAAATGAACTAAATGAACTTTAATATTTTCCACCAGGACTGGAATTGCTAGGTCATATGGCAACTCTATATTTAATCTTTTGAAGAACTGTGAAACTATATTCCAAAGTGGCTGCATCATTTTAAAATTCCATCAGCAATGTTTGAATATTCTAGTTCCTCCGCATTCTTGCTAACACTTGTCATTTTCCATTTTTGGAAATTATAGCTACCCTGGTGGGTGTGAAGTGGTATTCCATAGTGGTTTTGATTTTCATCTCCCTGATTACTAACGATGTGACACATCTTTTCACATGTTTTCAATACGATTCTAGCTATTATTTATTCAACAGATATTTACTAATTCCTACTTTGCGCAAGCCATCCTTATCCTTTTCTGTGGCCCCAAATTCCCCAACCAGACCATGAGTTTTTCAAGAGGAAAGGCAATGGCATGCATTGCTGTATCTCCTCGGCCTTGCTTAATGATGGCCACATCAAAATACCTAACAGAAACATTGACTAAATTAATGGGGGAATTATCACTGGATACGGGAATTCATTGGGGGAACTTGCAAGCGAGCATTTCTTTAAGCATCTGTCTATGGTTGGGCTTTAGTGACAGGTTCAACTCTGGAAATGATTCGTTCTGGCCCCAATCGTCTCTCTGCTCTCCACCAACACTTTGAACTCTCACAGGGCTTTGCCAGTTCTGGGATCCAAATAAGTGTGGGTACTACATGTAAGCACATGGAGGAAAACCAAACCCTGCTCCTGCCAGGAAGTCAGTGTGCCCCCTTCTGGGGCCTGGGTTACCCCTGACCACTGGTGTTAGTGTGTACCCGGTATATTGGAACCCTGCTGTTTTCTAGTGTGAGTGGATCTAAGAAAGTGTTCTGTGTTTAATGCACTTTCAGTTCTGCCAGGAGTAAGCTGACCCAGTCTTGGATGAATTAGTAAAACAATTCTGGTAACTTTGGTCTGCATTTACTGTGGAAATATACATATTTAATAGACCCTCTCATTGCTCTTTCGGAACATAGAATGAAATGACATTGATGTATTCGCAACTTTGACTGTTTTGAGTATTTTATTCCGAAGGTATAAATCATGTTGAAAATTGGAAACAGACCTTATTTACTAAATACATATCTGCTTTGCTTAACACACTTTTCCTCCTCTGTTTTCCCATTAATTATATGCTCTAACACATTAAATACGTTAGAAAGGCAGGGTGGACTCAGGAAGCGCTGGAACCTTAACGCCAAATACAACCTCGTTCCCACTGACCTCTGTCACTTGCTAAATATGTGATCTTGGTAATGTGAAAGGTGGAATAATGCCCTCCAGGGTGTCCACGTCCTAATCTCCAGAACCTGGAATATGTTACCTTCCCATGCAATTAAGGTCACGGACCCTGAGATGGGCCAGGGTCCTGAGTTATGCCAGTGGGCCCAATTGAATCACACAAGACCTTCAAAGCGGAAAACTTTTTCCAGCTGAAGTCAGAGTAATACAGGGAAGTAGGAAGCAGAAGGGGTAATGGCATAAGCCGTAATGGCTTATGGCAATTAATAGTTTCTTGGGCAGAAGGGGAAGTGCCAGAGATTGAAAGCCTGAGAGGAGCCAGGCTCACCTTGGCTGGTTTGAAGATGGAGGGGCCATGCGATGAGGAATGCAGGGGACCCTAAGGAGCTGGGAGAGGCTCCTGGAGGACAGCCAGCAAGGAAATGGGAACCTCAGGCCCACAAGTGCAACGAATCAACCTGAAGGAGCTCGCGAGCCAGTTCTCCCGCACAGCGTCCTGTAAGTAGCACAGCTCTGCCAGCAGTGGGACTGGTGCCTGGGAGACCCCAGGTGGAAGACCCAGTCCAGCCACGCCATCCCTGAGTTAGGCTCTTCAGAACTGTGAGATAACCAATGGATGCCACGTTAAGCTCCGTTCGTGGTACATCGTTGCAGCCGTGGGAGAAAGCTTGCCCAGTAAATTACTGTTTGTAAACTGGGAATAACACCGCCTACCCGGCAGGGTTGCTGTCAAAATTAGAAGTTACATACTTCAATTGCCTGGCATACAATAGGCACTTAATAGATGGTAGCATCATAGGTGGAAGCCCCAGAATGAGACATGGAAAGAGGAGAAGAGATGTTATTAGAAATAAAAAGGGTGTTTGTTCATCTGTGAAGCGGCTTTTGTATGAGGTCACATGTAGCTGACTTGTGTGGCACTGATTGGCCGCTGGTTGCGGGTAAAAGCTTCAGTGGTGAGGGTAGTCCGCTCACCGGCTTCTACTGAGCATTTGAAAACTGTAGCGTGTTCCTGTGAAAAGGAATGCAGGGAAGTGTTGTGAGGCAGTTTATACTGAAATGGACCTTAACAAATCACACTGGAGATATTATGCTGGGTTACTGCCTCCTTTTCTCACTGGTGCTGGAAGAACTCGGCTCCGATGTTCTGTTTTCACTGTGAAGACAGTAGGAGGAGGAGGAGGGAAAAAAAGTCATTCATGTAGAGCTCTGTGGCATGAATTCCCCATTTAAGGGACCCCAGGACTGAGAATGACCCCAAGGGGTGAGCACTAGATCCCCCAGAGATATGGCACAGCCCCAGCCCCAGGGTTGTGAAAGACCTCACGCCTCTCCGTGATACAAGGACCGAATTTCCCCGAGTGGATGCTAGCAAATGAGAAAAATTGATTGTAACACACTTGTCTCCCATGTCCTCCCCTCTCCCCTTGCCTCCATGGGATGGGCCTAGGCATCCCATGTGTATTAGTCACCTTTGGTACCGTAACAAACAACCCCACACTCCCGGTGGCTTATGGCAATTATTTGTTGCTTCCGCAGAAGAAATCACTGGTGGATCTGGGTCTGCTCCTGGCCATGAATTGGCTTCATGTGCTTTCTCATTCTAGGACCCAGGCTGAAGGAGCAGCCCCTATTTGGGATGTGTGACATTCGTGGCTAAGGGACAAGTGCAAGAACCTGAGCTGCGTTGTGCAGTTTAGCTTAAGACTTCTCAGATGTGATATGTGTCATGTCCACTATCATCCCATCAGCCAAGTACAACATCAATGGGGGAGAAAGTATATTCCTCCCGAATGATGCACTACAAGTCACATGACTGAGCCCCTTGGCACCGACTCCCTGAGGGGTTCTGGGGCTGCACGCCATGGTCCAGGACCAGGTGCCAGCTGGTCACATATCTCCAGGCTGATGGAAAGTGTGGCAGTGAGCATTCGAAGATGTTCAGGTAGTCAGGCATGATCATGTGATCCAGCAGTAAGGATACTGCCCCCAGGTGTGAAGACCTAAGACCAAAACAGGACCCCAGTGGGAAAGAAATTGGGGTATACATCATTGGATTAACACAACTCATAGGAGTTAGGCGGGAACGAGACATAGCCCAATTGCTAGAATGTGAGTAAAGGATAACATCTCAGCTATGCAACCCGGGTACAAGATTAGAGATAAAGTTATTCATATCCAGTGATTGGAATACATCGCTTTGTATTTCTTGATCAGAATAGATTGTCAATTACATAGTTCCAAAGCCTTGGTTGGGACTGAGCTTATGTTGAGGATTAAGTCACCACAGCTTCACAGATGAAAAAGCTGTTGGGGTGTTAGGGGAGTGGGCTGCAGAACGTCATGAGTCATTTACTGACATTCAATTTAATTTTAAAGCAAGGGGGTATTGATTGGGCCTCCACTAACTGCCCGACACTAGATTAGGTATTGTGGGGGGCAGTGTGAGACATCCCACTTGTCTTTACTTTTCTGTAAATACATTCCTTTGCTAAGTAAATGATTGTGTTAGGACTTCCGTCTGTACAAGATGGTTTCTTCCTGCTCGTCTCTGCTAAGTACAACTATAATGCCTGGAAAGAATGCAAGAGGCAACCAACAAGAACTTGTAGAGGAAAAAGGGTAAGAAGAAAACAAACTGGTTTTTCCAGACTCAATCTGACCTCTTCCCCACACAACAGAAGACAACCCAGACCTGGCATTGACCGATCCCCTACTATAACGATAGAAGGAAGTAATCTAGACAACACCAGGTGATCCAGTATCTTCCACAAGGGGGATAGATGGACAACCCCACCATATGAGTTTGCTAGGACGGCCATAACAGAATACCATAGACTGAAGGAATGCCTGCAGCCTGTACATCTCTCAAACTCCAGACTCAATTTTCTACTTAATATTTCCAAATGGTTGATTAATAGACATCTAAAATTTGACATGTCTAGACCTGAATTGATTGTTTCCACCGCTAAACATGTTCCTCCCAAATCCTTCCTTTTCTCCATTAAGAGCAACTCCATCTTTCCAATCACTCAAGCCAAAAACTCCAGGATTATTTCTTGAATTGTCTTTCTCATATCCCACATCCAATACTTCAGGAAATACTATTGACTCTACCTTCAAAATACCAGGGGTGCCAAAAAAATGGATACACATGACTTGCATTCATCTTTTGTTATCGGTATATATCGAGCATTACAATTTTAATCGTTTTTTCCTTTCTTAAAATGTGTCTACATTTTTTGGCACCCTCTGTATAAACAGAATCTCACTATTTTTCACCACCTCCTCTTCTACTACCCTGATGCAAGCCGCCAGCGTCATCTTCCTGGACTACAAACTACGGTAGCCTATTAACAGGCTACCAATTTCCCCCTATTTCAGTTTAGGCTAAAGATTAGCACCAGAATGGTCCTTTAAAAATCTAAGTCTGATCGTATCACTCTACTACTTAGAACCCTCCAGTGGTTTACTAGTTACTCAGAGTAAAACCCAGAGTCCTTATAATGGTGTACAAAGCCTTAAGTAATCTTGTCTTTCATCACCTCTTGGATGTCATTCCTTCCTGCGCCCCGCTTCAGTCACTCTCCTCCAGCCACACTGACCTTCTGCTGTTCTTCAGACATGCCTGTCTTTGCATTGGCTGTTCTGCTCTCCTACCGTTTATCTGCATAACTAGCTTCCTTAACTCCTTCAAATCTTTGCTCAAATGTCACCTTCTCAGTGAGGCCTTCTCTGATCATCCTTTCTAATAGTGCGATCAGCCTTTACCCTGGCACTCCTCACCTCCCCTTCCATTCTCTATTTTTCCATAGCATTTATCACTTTTTAATATACGCTATTCTCTATTGTTTGTTACCTGCTTCTCCCCACTAGAATGGGAGCTCTTTGAGGGCAGGAGTCATCTGTTTTGTTCACCATTGCACCCCGAGTGTCTAAAACAGTGCCTCTTGCATAATTCGTCCTCAGTCAGTACTTACTGAATGAATGAAATAATGGCCAGTATTCCTGAGAATAAGGCTCGGGGGCATATTTGTGCAGGAATAATTAGGCCTTATGCAAGAGAAATAACATTAATAGTTATTTGTTATTATTGCACATATGATTATGCAAAGAACCTCGTGGAGCAAGGGTTGTCTGTTTCCAGTTACATGGATAAAAATGTCCTCTTCATAGGTAGGCAATATTTTGGCTACTACACGGGTAATATTCGGCTTTCTAGTCAATGAAATACTTTGGAGGACAATTTATGCCTGAATTGGATTCTGTAGCCACAGTTCCTAGCCAGGTGCATAATAGGTATTCAATAATTGTTGGCTGACTGAGTGGTGGGCTGAATGAATGAACAGAAAAATCTCCTGATTTATGCTCTCATGTACCTTCTCCTTCAGCCATGCTGGACTCTTTGCCTTTCTTCGTGTATTATTCGTGTATGGCACATAGTAAGTACCCACAGTACGTTGAATAGGTGGAAAAATGAATAGTGAGTCACTGATGTGACTAGAAATGTTCATTAAATTCAGTCAAATCATTGCTTTGTCAACATCCCTTGACCATCTCGTGTAGACATAAGTTAAACCCATCGACACTATTGAAGGATTTATAGACTATCCTTCACTGATATTGGTCTATATGTTTTCATCATGTATGAAGAGGGAAAAGGAAACTTTTCTGGGTTTAACTTGGTTATAATCTCAGCAGTATCACTCTTTTTAAATAAAATATCCCCAAATTCCAGCTTTTCCATTCATCCGTTGTCATTGGTATAACTCTATTACCTCCTCAGAAGGGTGCAGCATATTAAAAATAAGAACATACGATACTTTCATGAAAGAGCCTTCCAACATGAATGTAAAATATATAAGCATTGACAGAACAGTGAGATTAATCCACCCCGTAGGGCTATGTTGTTAGGAGCTGACTCATCTGAAATGGTGTTAAAGTATTCAGTTATACAATGAATCTATAAAGAGCTGACATATGATATCAGATTCATTTTTATATTTATCTTTGCATTTTAACATTGTTAAAGGAAAAATGAAAACATTCTTCATAAAAATAAACATTGTATTAATTTAGGTTTATCATGTACCAGCAGCATTAAACTTAAAAGATGTGTAATGGCTCAAAGACTATTTATTTGTCTTCTGCTTTCAGGATGGTATCAGGCTGTGTATTCACAGAGAAAAGGCTGTTAGCATTCTTAATTCAAATAAGATACACTGATTAAGGACACCTTTTGCATCCATTAGGATTAAGTTTGGCTGTGAGTAACCAATATGTGAAAATTAGTGCCTTAAACAAAATGTAGATGTGTTTCAGTCTGGATAGAGACAGTTCAGGACTAGGATGGGAGTTCTATGGTATCAGGGACCCAAGCTTCTCTTATTTTGTTGCTCAGCCGTGTTTGGCTTAGATTCCCAGAGTTCCCTCGGAGACCAAGATGGCTCCAGCCACTGCAGCAGAAAAGGTGAAGAGGGAACAAGGAGGGTGTTGCCTTTGTTTTTCTTGGAAGTACCACACCAGACTTCTACTTATCTTGAACTCAGTGACATGGCCATTCCAAACTGAAAAGAGGTCTTGGAAATGTGTTTTCTTAGCTAAGTAGTAATGTATCCAGCTTAAAATTGGTGACCTTTTATTAAGAAAGAAGGGGAGAATGGCTATTGATTGGGAAGGCAAATAATCTCTCCCTTATTTAAGTGTGAACTGCTGAGGAAGAAAGCTTGCCTCATGTTGTCTTTACATGATGCTTTTATTAATCTTTGTCAGAACTACAACAGGTTCTGTCAAACTCCAACAATGCCTCTGGGGTGATGAGACTGTTTTATGGACTTGTGCAGTTTGTCCCACCTCCTGGGCATAAGTATTTCTCAATAATATTCTTTATGATCAGCTGGATGGCTTATGACTGATTCTAGAGAATTAACTGACTCCAGCTCTTCCCAGATAAACAACAGAAAAGAAAGCCAGAAAGAGAAATATCACTTGTTTTGATATTAAGAATTTTCCAAATGGTATGATAATTAAAAAATATTCATACGAATAGTACAGGATTTTTTGGCATGCTGTTGTATGATTAATATTATCAAATCACTGTTTTAGTGGACATTTGTTCTTTTTCAAAGTTTTATTTTACTGTGGTAAGAAGACTTAACATGAAATCTACTCGCTTAAATTTTTAAATATATAATACAGTACTGCTGACTGTAGGTACAAGGTCGAACTTCAAGAGTTTATTCATCTTGCTTAACTGAAACTTAGGCCCATTGATTAATAACTCTGCATTTTCCATTTTCCCCTACCCCCGCCTCTGGCAGCCGCCATTCCACTCTTTGATTCTATGAATTTAATTCTTTTAGCTACCCCACAGAAGTGGAACCATTCAGTATTTGTCTTTATATGACTGCTTATGTCATTTTGCATAATGTACTGAAGGTTCGTCATTCTTCTTGAAGGCTGAATAATATTGTACTGTATGCATATACCAAATTTCCTTTATTCCTTCATCTGTTGATGGACATTTAGACTGTTTCCACATCTTGGCTACTTTGAATAATGCTGCAATGAACAAGGTGGTACTGCTGTTATCTCTTCAAGATCCTGATTTTAATTCTTTTAGATAAATACCCAAAAGTGGGCTTTCTGGATCAGATGGTGGTGGTTTTTAATTTTTAAAGGAACCTTCATATTGTTTTCCATGGCAGCTGCCCCACTTCGCATCCGATTTCTCCACAGCCTCACCAACACTTGTCTTTTGATTGGACATTTGTTCTTTATATCTCTCCAGCAACCTGTCCCCACCTTCCGTAGGGGAATTTTTCTCTGCTCATTGCAGTTCACAGGTGGGGTAGATAAGTGAAACCAAGCCAATCGTAATACTCCATCCTTCTGGCCTCATTGATTGGTCCAGGCCCAATTGGACCAATGGATTGGTCCATAAGTTGGAAGGATTAGAATTGACAGTTAATTATAGCCATAATTTATCAAGGAGGAACTCTACCCACATTAGAACAGAATGGAGTCAAGCAAACTGGGTGAACGATGGCAGGAATGAGAGAGGGAGAGAGATTGGGCAACTCAACAGCGTGAAGTCTCCAGTCCAAGACCCCGAGGTTCATTCTTTGATTCTGAGAGCCAGTCTATGCTCAGGCTGGTTCGGGTTGGGTTTTGGTCCCCTTCAACCAGAAGAATCCTAACCGATGAACTTCACTTCTTAGAGCATTCAACCACAGTCTCCCTTGGATTGTAGTTTTTTGTGTATACATCTCATCCCCTACACCTTTGTGAATCCCTTGAGAAACAGCACCATGGCTGGTTTGCCCTGTCTTAAATGATTCCTAACAGTTTCATACTAAGTGGGCCTTAATATGCAGTTACATTTGCTAAAGAAGTTAAGTAAACATATTTTTTTCTATCTGTAGAGTCATACTAGTTACTCTTTGTTGAATGTTGGCTATGTAGTAGGTACCTTCTAGAATGCTGTATATGGTATTTAATCTTTACCACCCATTTGGGAGGTAGGCACTATTGTCACCTATTTTACAGATGAGTGAACTAGATTTAAAGAGGATAAAGCCACTTGCCCAAGGTCAGCTAGTAAGTGGTCAATCTTAGACTTGAGCCAGGACTTTTGACTGCAAAACCCATGCCTTCAAGGATTGCCTATCAATCAATATTCGCCACTTCCCCCTAAAAGTTAGGTTTGATATGGCTCCCAAATGCCCACCCTCAATGGGATAATTTTGTTACATTCAAAGAGAGTTTTGATGTTTATTACTTTATACCTGATTGCAATTGAATTGAATACAGGCCTCAAGGGTAAAATTACTGTCTTTGCCCCAAATTGGATTGGATTGAGACAGGTGCACTTTATGTATCAAAAGGTCCTGCTTTCTGAAGGAAGAGAAACTGCTTGAGTACCTGATGTGCTAGAGATCAGGATTGAATTGACTCCTAACATATAGGCTTATGGTATATTTTAGGCATAGAGTTTCATGTTTACTTCATACCACAGTAGTAGGTCTTGATTAAGTGGTATAGAAATTAGAACTAATTATGAGAAACATGCTTGATCAAATAGCCTCAGTTGAATACAGGGCTGCTAGCACTGAAGACCAACTTCACCATTTGTGTCTGTTCAAGTTGCCTGAATTGCACGGCAGTCAGTGAATTCAAGGTGCTTCCAATGCTCTGACCAATTTAAAGTGAGAAAGGGAACTCCCAGCGTTCTTATTGATAATACTCATAAATCTCAGGCTTAAACCTTCTGGAGGCTGGTTAGTGCTTTTTAATGCCACAGATTTCACCTGCACCCCTGTGCCACTGGCCATAAGACATACCCCAAGAAAGCATGGATCACGTAGTGCAACCCAAAGTGTACGTCTTTTTGTGGCTCATTTATTCTTCCAAATTATTGCTGACCACCTACTATGTGTCAAGCACTATGCTAGGTGTTGGAGACTCTAATGGTGAACAAGACACACACAGTTTCTGTCTTCATGGAACTTAGTGAAGGAGATAGACAATAAAGAACTAAAGAAATAAAGAAGAAAATATCAGAGGGTGATTAGTGTTCAGCTGAAAATAGCGTCAGGTAATCTGATTGAAAATCACTGAGTCCTAGTGTGAGGAAGTTGATAAGGGAAAGCTTCTCTGAAGGAGCAGAAACCTGAAATGACAAGAAAGGAGCCACCTGAGAAGATGTATGAGAAGTAGTCAAGGCACAGGGAACAGCTAGAGCAAAGGTCCTGAGACAGAGAGATAAACTCGGTGCTGTCACGTGTTGGAAAGATGATTGGTTAAGTGTCATTTTTCTATAGAATACGGTACATTGATCTAATAGCCCCGCCATTGTTACTGGGGGAGAGCCTTACAATGACCCAAATCATCCTCAGAAACTTTTGCAAATGTTAGCAATGGAAATTCCAGAGGTGAGAGGATTAGGGATTATTTTTGCTTCTCTGTACTTTCTGGTTTCTTGCATAATACACATGCTTTCTTGGCAAAAACACATGCTTTTGCCAAACAAGACAGAAAAACCCATGGAAGGCATAGAAATGCACTTTGGGGACATGAGGAAAGGTAGATTTGGGGATGACAATATAACAAAATTCATTGCAACATGAAGTGTCATGTACTGGAAAACATAAATGTCATTTCGGTAGAATTAAAGAAGGAAGGGTTCAAGAGAGGGGTGGGGCAATCTGTCAGGAAAAGGGGCATTAGAAATGAGTAAATGGCAGTATCCCGTCACCTAAACTGCAGCGACATCTCGGCCTTTCAAAGAAAGAGGGTGACAGTGTCCTTCTGGATGTATATGCTCATGTACCAGTCACCCTCAGTTTCTTGGCCACTGGTTCAGACAAGTGAGCTGGACTCTATTCTTTTTTTTTTTTTTAAAGATTTTATTGGGGAAGGGGAACAGGACTTTATTGGGGAACAGTGTGTACTTCCAAGCCTTATTTTTTTTTTCCAAGTCAAGTTATTGTCCTTTCAATCTTAGTTGTGGAGGGTGCCGTTCAGCTTCAAGTTGTTGTCCTTTCAGTCTTAGTTGTGGAGGGCGCAGCTCAGCTCCAGGTCCAGTTGCCATTACTAGTTGCAGGGGGCACAGCCCACCATCCCTTGCGGGAGTCCAACCGGCAACCTTGTGGTTGAGAGGGTGCGTTCCAACCAACTGAGCCATCTGGGAGCTCAAAGGCAGCTCAGCTCAAGGTGCCGTGTTCAATTTTTTAGTCGCAGGGGCGCTGCCCACCATCCCTTGTGGGACTCGAGGAATTCAACCGGCAACCTTGTGGTTGAGAGCCCACTGGCCCATGTGGGAATCGAACCGGCAGCCTTTGGAGTTAGGAGCACGGAGCTCCAACCACCTGGGCCACCGGGCCGGCCCTGAACTCTATTCTTTATTTGTGGTTGTTTAGACTGGGTCCTGGCCTCCCAGTTTGCCCTTAGAATGGGTCAGCAGTCTCCAGAGCCTCCGCTGGCCGACGGCACAAGTCAGAATAGCTAGGGTAGAAGAGCAAATCCAAGACACCTGAGCTCTCTTACTTGCTAGGGTGTGCCGGGCAAGCTACTCTCTGCATTGGAATCTTGCGTTTTCTCATCTCTAAAGTGAAGGGGTGGGACTAGAACACATTTAAGGTCCATGTCGAGCTGTGAATTTCTATCTAGACTCTAAACTTCTTACTATGAAAATCCTCGTGGCTGTATTTTGCCCTGAGAGGGGCATCGCTTTGATTGAGAAACAAAATTTGGGCCAGTGAGCATCCAAGCATGCACAGACCAGAGAGAAGAAAATAGTTGATATGCTTATTTTTACTTTCCCTTTCCTTCTTAGGCCTTTTTGCAGATACGTTAATATTGTTGACATTCTAAGGGAGCAGGAGCTGGCGCGTAGGCCTTGGGGTTCTAGCTGAAACCTGCTTTTCGAGAGTGGTTCCCCATAAGCCGATAGGTGAAAGGGCCTTTCTAGAACGTCCCTACTGTCCCCTAAAATAACTAATATCGGGTCCTGTAGTGCCTTAATGGAAAGAAGATTTAGAACAGGAAGCACAAGGTACCTCAAGAGGAGGGAGTGTCCATATTTTTGCTGAGGACTGATCGTGTGTGCCATCCATTGTGAGTAAATAGACAGAAGCTGTTGGAGGAAAGAGCTGTACTGTGTGAAGACACACAGCACTGTGACATGGTAGGAATATTGCCGTTGAATCGCACAGTTCATACCCATACATGATTTGGCTTTTTTCTTTGTTACTGTATTAATATTGATAACATTATAGAGAGCTTTGTTCCAATAGGATTTATTCATTGACTGCGGTGGGGTGAGGAACTGAAAACCTCTTCCCTTTTCCTTCTATCAAAGGATTGTTCGGGGATGAAAAAAAAAGAGGATCTAAAATAAACTGATGCCACTCCATGCTGTTGAGTTATTGAGTGATTAACAGCAGCAGTGAGGGCTACTTCAAGGACAAAAGGTATTAAAAACATTAACACATGGAAGAAATTACTTCATCAATTCTCTGTACCTTGATTTCCTCATCTCTAAAATGGGACTAGATTTTTGTATGTTGTGAAGCCTATAAACACATGTATTCATAATAATCAGTTTATTTAACATCGATAATTATGAAATGGAAACTTAGCGGAAGGAAAGGGTTCAAGGCAGTTCCTCAAATAATGAATCCCCTCCTGGGATCTCATTCATCCAGCATGAGATTCTTACTGATTATTTGGTTAATGCCAGCTATATTACCCATACCTACTGTGTGTGGGATATTTGGATATAAAGAAGCATATTACGAGTTAATATTGAAAACCATCGTGAGAACGGTTTTCACACTCAGAGCGTTCAGATGAATTTTGGCTGCATGGATTCAATTTCTCTTGAACACCACCAAGTGTCTGGGGAATTGCTCGTGCTAATCAACTTAGGGGGAGTCTCAGGAAGATTTCCCCAGTTTACTGTCATTAAAATCAACTTTCAATTGGAAATAAGAGTGAATGTAAATTGGCATCACGTAAAAACCTAGTGAATAGCACTTCATTAACTGTAAGTTGTGGTTTTGTATCAGACAGTGAAATCGCTCAGTTCGGGAAGTGGGTAAAGGGTTGAAATGCCAAACGAGGTCTCTTCATATGTGAATGGTGCTTGGTGTCCATGTGAGAATGAACCAGGGATGGAGACAAAGATACTTGCTGTAGTTTGTCCTTCCCCAGTCTGAATTAATGATTGAGATGTCAGTCACAAAGGAAGTAAGACTGTCCCCAAATTTGGTAATAGGGGGCTCCCGGGGAAGGGAACGTGGAAGGCATTATGCAACAAGATATTCTTAATCTTTTCATCATCTTTTCATCAGCACAATTGGACAGTCCATTAAGAGTTGGCGCGTTACCAGCACATCTAGACATCCAGAGAGCCTACTGCCATGAGTCACAAAGGACATTGTGTCCTAGACAACCTAAGCCAACACCACGCAGTCATGGTAGTGTTAGTGACTCAGAGTGTGCCCGTGGGATGCTTTCACAAGTTCAGCCTAGCGCTCCTCACAAGGATTTCTGTGTATCCCATCCTAGGTGTCATTAGAACCATAACAGGACATACTTAGAGGTCATTGTATTGACTCTCCTCGTTTTATTGAAGAGGACACTGGCAAACTGATTCACCCAAAGATGCACAACCAATCTGCTTTTTCTTACTCTGATGATCTCCTTATTATAAGGAATGGTTCACCATGACTCTTGCATGTATTCCTTAAATATACCACATAAGGTATCTGAACTCTATGTTCAATATATACAAGGAAAATCAATATGCAAGGAAAATCATGACAAACACTGCGGCCATATAATAGCACTTTTCCTAAGCTGCTGTGGTGGTCATACCCAAACGAATAGTAGCTTTATTAAGGAGACCAGTTGACAGGGTTCATTATGTGCCAACACCCTTCTACCAAATGGATTCTCTCCTGTTCATAGTACACCACCTGAGAGGTTTTGAATTAGAACTCTAGCGAAAGAAAACTGCCCAGGTCTCTGACCAGTCACTTCTAATCTTGGTCACGTCAAAGGTTGCATAATATTGCCTACATGGTCAGCACACTACCAGTAGGAAAGAATAATAAGCGCTGTCTGAAGGGTATCTTGTTTCTTAAACACATTCCTTCTACACCAACAGCGGTGGTGGCCTGGTGGGCTCAGGGGCTAAAGGCGAGGACCGACAATGAGTCCTTCTTGGCAGAGAAGCTGCTACTACTGTCCCTGTGTGCTCTTTTCCGTTCCCAGTGGGTCACCCTTCTGGGCCTCCCATGTTTGCTCCCATCCCCTTCCCACCCTCCCCTCCATACCCCCTTAGCCTTGAAAGGTGTCTGTTGTATACACTGTTCCACAGTGATACAGCAATCTGGTCCCAGACCACTGCTTTGATTCAGGAAATACTTGTCAGAACACAGACTCAGATTATCGCCGTATGGGATGAATGAATTACGGGAGCAAGCCCTCTGTTCACTTGCCAAGTTCACGGTCCATAGGCACAGAACACTTTCGTGCACGTGTTGACTGGAGACCTATGTCAGTTATATGTTGTAATTCATGGAGGCTCCTTTTGTCCCTTGTCCCTTGTAACACGATTCTACCCTTTAAGTACCAAAGCTTGGTTTACTATAGCCCGTTTTACAGATATATTGTTTAACGGATTGCATATTGTATATGCAAGAGGAGGAAATGACCACATTTAATAAGGTCGCAGAGAGCACCAATAGAAGGGAAGCATGGGAACAGCAGCATCTGACGGTTAGCACATCTCATTTGAGTGCTCAGGGGCTCTTTTTGTTTCCCTCCCAATTCCAGGCTGTGTCCTAGACCAGCGCTGTTCACAGGATTTATTATTGCAGGGCCCCAGGATTCTGCAGAGATGCCAGAGGCAGCCAAGGGGTGTGTGCGTATGTGTCGGGGGACGGTGGCAGTGTTAGGGTCATGGGTTGTGGCAGAGGGAGGCGAGTGATCACAGCCTGCTTCCATTCCACCAGGACCAGTATCCCATCACATCATCTCATGTGTCGGAGGTCAGGTTTCAGTGACAGACCTACACACCGACAAATAAAAGACAAAGCAAAAGCGACAACTATAAACAGTAAACGTCTGTTCTTTTTTTAAAAAAAGAGAACTCTGGATAAGTAATGTGGTAGTGTAATTAGGCGAGTGCTTAGGTACCCTCTCGCACAACGTGCTTTGGAGCAGTGTTACCATGGTTTGGGAAGGCATTGCACATTTTTTAGGTGTGCAGAAACCATCCGGTCCAAAGGGCTGACCTTACCACTGGGGATAAATAACATTTTAAAATTTAAAATTGCAAGTGGAACATGTTTACAACAGGGAAGTCCACCAGAAAGATAATGAGAATCACACACAGAATTTAAAATGTTCTAGTAATCACATTAAAAAAGTAAAAATACATAGGTAAAAATAATGTAAGTAATTTTAATATTTTATCTAACCCAGTAGATCCATTTTTTTTCATTTTAACATCGTACCAATATAAAATCAGACTGCTTAAGTTTTTACATTTAAATTACTTCAAATGATGTAAAATGAAAAATTCAATTCCTTCTTCATACTGATCTGACACTACATTTCAAGTGCTCTGCCACGTGTGTCTAGTGACTACTATGTTAAACAGTATGATTTGAGAACATTGGTGATAAACTTAAAATGTTTAACCAAGATTGGCTGCCCCTTTCATGAGAGGAGCTTGAAGCAAAATCTCATTAATTCGGGCTCCACTACTTTGGAATTTATGATAATTTTATCAGAGTTCAACTGAAGTTTACAATCTGATCTCTCTGTAGAGAAAGGTTTTACTTGGCACATTCACCATATAAATCAGATCACAGGAGGCAAAGCGTGTTTAATCCACTTAAGAGTATTAAGCATTTTGGGGGACTTTAGCGTAGCATTTATGAATGCAAAAATATTCTGTTATGCGCAGCAGTGTCCTGTATTCATTAAAGGACATCTAGCAGATTGAGCTTTCCTTTGGGACACTTTGGTAGTTATTGTTACACTATTTTTGAAAGAGTTATATAAGTCAGATTTCCTCTAAAATTGTCTAACCAAAAATCTGATTTGTGAATTTCAGATAATTATTACCCAAATTACATAAAACTTCACCTGAAAGGTCCGTGAATGACTCACAAATGTGAAATAGCTCATTTCCTACCAGTTCGACAAATGAGGTGTTACAAGGGACAAAAGGAGCCTCCATGAATTACAACATATAACTGACGTACGTCTCCAGTCAACACGTGCACGAAAGTGTTCTGTGCCTATGGACCGTGAACTTGGCAAGTGAAGAGAGGGCTTGCTCCCGTAATTCATTCATCCCATACGGCTATAATCTTGAGTCTGTGTTCTGACAAGTCTTTCCTGAATAAAAATAATCTGTGTCAAACTTCAATGTAAAAATCACAGGGAGCTTTGCTTCAAGGTGATAATATGTTTCTCACAGGGTGGTGAAGTTGAAATGAGATAAGGTTTGTAAACTGCAAAATGTTTCCTGCACGTTATTCATTCATTTAATAAGTTTTTCTTTACTAGCTTTTATAAGCCAGGCTTGGTGCTAGAAGATAGGGATATAGCTGTGAACCAGATGGTCTGGGCCCTCATGGAGCTTACAAGCTGGGGGGGCCGAGGGGGGAGAGACAGGCAAACAAACACACAATTAAAGTAGAAAGTGGTGAGGGATACGATAGGAGAAGTACCAATGGTTAAGAGAACATATCGGATAGCCCCATAACCCAGACTAGTTGGAGGGGGTGATCCGGGAAGCCTTCCTAGAAGAAGTGACATCTAGGCTGAAACCTACAGGTTGATTCGGAGTTAGCGGGCTGAAGGAGTGGACTGAGTCGGAAGACTGCTCCACAAAGAGGAAACAGCCTGTGCAAAATCCAAGAGGTGAAAGGGAGAACGTGAAGCAGTCCTGGAACTGAAAGCAATTCTGTGTGACTGCAGTAGGGAGTGCCAACAAGACATAATGAAGGTGGAGAGGCCAAGAGAACCAGATCACAAAGGACCTAAGGAAGCTGGAATTTATTTTAGTCCAAGGACAATGAATGGCCATTAAAAGGTTTTGTGGAGGGGAGTCTCATGATGTGGTTGTGTTTTGCAATGATCACTTTGGCTGCTGTGTGGAGAACGGGCTGCGGGAGGGTGAGAATGGAAGCCAATGGTGTGAATGGCTGGAGACACTGGGGGCCTAAAGCAAGGGAGTAAGGGGAGGGAGGCAGAATGTGGTAGGTATATAGGAAGCAAAAACAATAAGCCTTAGTGATCTATGGGATGTGGAGGCAGAGGGATAAGGAAGAGTGATATTGGCAACTGGGTAAATGGTGGTGCCTGCCCTTGACTGAAATACAGAAAACTATAGGTGGAGCAGGCTGTGGGTGTGTGTTGGGGTGGGGGCGATGAGAGCATGAGGTCAGCTGTGGTCATGCTGTCGCTGATGTCCCATGGGCAGCCTCTAAGTAAGGATGCCCTGTAGTCAGTTGGATTTGTGTCTAACCAGAGTCTGCTGAGATAAACAGGCCTTTGAGATTTCAGTGGAAATGATTCAGCTCCATCCCACGTGCAGTGGGAGCTCTTCATGCGTCCTGAAGTCTGTCTACAGAGTCCCGAGGGGGTGATTCATGTTTTTCTTCATCGCCCTGGGCTCTGCTGAATTCGTTCAGCTGATGGATCATATCCCTTTCCTGGTTCCATGCCACATTTTCCCAGCTGTTCAACTAAGCTCCCTTTCCTTGATTTTAACAAAACCCAAACCCCAAACCCAACCACCCAAGGCCATTGTGTATGCAGCCGGTTTGACTCATGATTTGTAGAGATGCAAGGGGTTCAGGTGGCTGCCGTGCAATACAATGAAAAGATGAATAGCTGCCATCATGTTCTTAAGAAGCCCTTGGCCAACCTGGGTTGCAGCCTCATCCTGAATTGTTTTGCCCTCTCCACTTTCCTGCTTCAGTGCCTCCTAGCAACAGAAACATACAAACAAAAGCAAAATAAGACAAAACCTCTCATTGTATTATGCCAAATTTGTTTGTGGTTCCTTTCTTCAAGGCCATCTTTGCATATCCAAAGATTCATAATGTGCTGTGCTAACAGTGGTATATCTCTTCTGGATTCTTCTCTACCCTCCCTGCCACCACGCCACCTATCACTATATTTGTATGGAGAAGGGGGTTATAAGAGTTCTTTCACCACTGATATGAAGGATGCCCCTGAGAAGGGAAATGGCAACAGTTCGTTTTGATTTTAAATATCCATTTGTTTCCCTTCATTATACGAATCTAGCGAGAGAGGGCTGAAGGTAGAGGTTTGGGAGTCAACAGAAAGCTTCTACTTGAAGCAGTGGGAGTGGATGTGATCACCCAAAGAGAATGTGTTGAGAAGAGAAGGTGGCCTAGGAGGGAAATCTGGTATTCCCCCAGCTTTTCAGCCTTAAATTTTAAGGGAACCACAGAAGAAACTGAACCCTCAAAGGGGACTGAGGAGGATAAAGCAGGAGGAAAAGCAGCAGAGTGTGTTGTCATGAGAACCAAGGTAGGAGTGTATTATTTCTTGTTACAAAGGAGGTGAAATCTGGCACGTGTGTCTTTGTAACCTAAGGTCAGAGTGCCTGGAGTATAATAAATGCTCAGTGAACATTTGTGGAATTGAAATAGGCAACCTTGCTAATCTAACTTCTACTCTCTTACAGTCCACACAGCAGCTGTTCGAGTTCTTTTCCATATAATCCAAATCTCCAATGTGCTCTTCCCTTCCCCGCTCTCATTACATGAGTTATCTTGAGGTCCTCTGAGAAGCGTTCCCTCAACTTCTTGTTTTCCCCATTTACAGCTTACATTTGTCTCTAAAAGTGGCCTCACTCCCTCAGCATTGCTTTGTCTCTTTCTTTTTTCTCTGTCTTAGAGGAAAATAAATGCCCCCACTCTTTTGGCAAGGCTCACTACACTGTCCACCAGCTCTTCCCTTCAAGGGACCCCTCATCTATGATTACGAGAAGTTCTAACTAGGCAATTAGCCTAGACTAAGAAAACTTACGAGCCTCATTCTCATTAAATACCATTTGATAAACAACAACTTGCAAACCATTGCCTCCAGTGTAGGAGTGCTTGCGAGTGCAGAGAGAAATGAAAAAGGCTCGTGGTGATGGACAAACTGGAAACTTCTGGTCCATCTAATCTCTTCACTTCCTTTCAGCTTGACACTTCTGGAGAGAGGACTATCCTTGCAGTTCCAATTCTTCATAACTCACTGTACTTAACACCGTGTAATCTGACCTGCTCTGTTGCCAAAACTGCTCTCTTGCCAAGTCCGTGGGTTTCTCCTCACACCTTCGCCACTTCATCTGGTTTGCAGTATTGGATCCTGAGTCACTGGTTTCCTGCCCTTGATTCACTGATATTCCATTCCATAGTTTCTCATCTCTTTTCTCCTCTGTGTCATGGAACCTCGTTGTTGTCATGGAACCTAATATAGACTGCCTGTTGAACTTGGGCCTGCACTTTGAATTGTCTGCAAAGCATCTGAATCTAAACAGTCATTTTAAAGTCCATAGCTAAAAACAAATTCATACTTGATTAGATCCTGGTTTCAAAAACCAGCTCTAAAGGACATTATTTGTAAAACCGCGTCCATTTCAATATGGACTAAGTATGATACTAGGGGATTAGGGTTCATTTTTTAGGTGATAATACTGTGGATTTGTAAGGAAATCACCTTATTCTTAGGGGATTGCTGATGAACTCATGAGAGTAAAGCATCATGATAGCAGCAGCTTACTTTTAAATAGTGCGGAAAAAAATATACACACATACACATTAACATGCATAGAGACAGAAAGCAAATATGACAAAATGATAACAATTGTTGAATCTAGATGGTTGCTGTACAGGGGTTTTCATTGTACCACTATGCAACTTGTTTTGTGTGTTTGAAAATGGGAATTATAAATAATGGGGCAAAAACAAGTTCATAATCTCCCCGTTGATCCCTAACCAGCCCCCTTCCTGATTTCCCTGTATCTGGGAATCGCACCAGAGTCTGCAGTGTAGTGGACACTTATGAATTGCCTGCCCCCGCACTCCTTTCCTAGGAATCACCCCTCTCTCAGCCTTCCATATGGCGGCACAGTGACATCCTGTGTTGAGTAGCTCCCAGAGCGCCTGCCCAAATCTGCACCAAGGACTCTGTTCTCTTGGATTTGGGGATTTGGGACTTGGAGGGCCACCTAATGGCTGAAGCTAGAAGATGTAAAATTTAGGTCGCCAGGTTTTTGCCATGTGACGAAAGAGAGTTTGCAGTGAGAGAAGACTGAAGCAGAAGAGCCGAGATGGCCAGAGGCAAGGGATGGAGGGAAATCGCTGAGTGAGCTTTTGGTGGGTCATGATATTTTCAATTGGGGAAATACAATCTCCATGGGTGCTGAGGTATCTGGTATCTGGTAAATTCAGAGCACATTCTGCTAAATGGTGGATCATCTCAACTCTTATTTTTATATTTAATGTTAGAAATATTATGATCCACATTTTTGACAGGTACTGACTTTTTGTCTCCACTCAGAGATGCTTGCTTCAACAAATATTTTTATAAGACACAACTTGTCAAATAAGTTGTCTGAACTTATGATTTTTAAAAAAATTCTTTGCCAATTTTAAATGGTGCAAAGTCATAGGCCTTCTTGATTTCATTCCAGTATGTTACAGAATGTATATTTAAACAATTTAAAAAGGAACTCCTTGAAAAACGTCTTCTCACAAATAGGAATAATCCACAGCATAATTATAAAATTTCAGATAAAAAATTGTACAACATGTGCACTCTCATTGTTTGATTAGTTTCAGTCCCTTCCTTGCTTTTTTAGAAATATATTTTAGTGTCTTTTGCTAACTTCATTTTTTTTTTAAAATAAAGTTTATTGGGGTGACAATTGTTAGTGAAATTACATAGATTTCAGGTGTACAATTCTGTAATACATCATCTATAAATCCCATTGTGTGTTCACCACCCAGAGTCAGTTCTCCTTCCATCACCATATATTTGATCCCCCTTACCCTCATCTGCCACCCCCCTCCCCCCTTACCCTCTGTAACCACTAAACTGTTGTCTGTGTCTTTGAGTTTTTGTTTCTTCATTTGTTTGTCTTGGTCCTTTGTTGTTTGCAGTTTTATATCCTATATATCAGTGAAATTGTATGGTTCTCAACTTTTTCTGTCTGACTTATTTCTCTTAGCATTATAATCTCAAGATCCATCCATGTTGTCGCAAATGGCATTATTTCATCTTTTCTTCTGGAAGAATAGTATTCCACTACATACCACATCTTCTTTATCCAATAACCTATCAAAGGACACTTTGGTTGTTTCCATGTCTTGGCCACCATAAATAAAGCTACAATGAACATTGGAGCAGATATATCTTTACGGATAAACGTTTTCAGATTTTTGGGGTAGATACCCAGGAGAGGGATTGCTGGGTCAGATGGTAATTCTAAATTTTTTGAGGAACCTTCACACTACCTTCCATATTAAAAAAAAAATTCATTTTCAATACATAAAATTCACCAGAAGTTTCAAAAAGTAAAGTTGTTATCAATTCATTTGTTGAAGACTCAGGTAAGATTTTTAAAATATTTTGACCAAAAGGCAACCAAAATTTTGATAATTAATTTACAAGAAAGTTCAATACTATAGGGCTCTTGGGTTGATTTAAAATGTAGTTCTTCAAAGACTCACAAATGTCTAAAATGTAATAGATTATGATTTTTAAAGTGAGAAAACATACATCAATATAGTGGAGTACGTTTTGGTTTTCAAATTAGCTTCTTGATGGAAATGTAGTTGACTTATATAACTGTATCTGTAAAAAATATGTGTACATTTTGACAAATACAGCTTCTATTTCAACAGGGAGACACCCAACTCTTTTGGGTGTATATATGAATTATGTGTGCATCACAAATGAATCAAAGTACATTTCTGCTCCACAGGTTTCTCCTTAATTTAGTAAAAACAGTTTTACAGTAACATGATGCCTCACCTGTGCTTTGTATTTGTATTGCGACTCAAAACCAAATATTTTATCTTCAATGTGGAAGCTTTTAATTGAACTCGCAGTCAAACTCACAACATACAATCAGATTCACCACAAAGTCAGGTGTTTCACCAGAATTAACTTCCATAGCTTTGCTTTGAATCCATGAATTGGATGAAGGAAATCCAATAATTATTGGATGTTCTGTTTGAAGCATCTGATGACCCAGATGCCACTCGCATCTTTTAATTCTTTGGGAAGTTCTTCTGCTAACGGAAGCAATACATTAACAGCTGTAGCTTTACTTTTCATCAAAGTATTAGGAAATTTGGAATGGAAAATAAATTCATTAAGAGCAGTCATTTGATGTAAATGAAAGTCACATTTCACAGAGCGGTGTATGACTACCATCTGCAGCTGCATGTTTTCTTTGGACGGATTCTTTTTTAAAACCACTGCTAACTTTAAAGAAGATGCTGGTGCTTCTTTGGGGTATTTATGTCCTTTAGTTGTCATGTGGGCACGGTCATATCACTGTGGCTCCCAGAGTGGAGAGTAAATGCCAGCAAACATTTTGGGCAAGTTTCCCATTCATCATCTATTTGCTTGCGAAGTGGAAATTCGGCTTAATTTTCCATTACATGTGCACCTTCATATTTTGAGTTTCTTGCTGCCCAAAGGGGTTCTTGCAAAATCAAACAGCATTGACAAATAAGAAGCAGTTGTACATTTACACTATAAAGGAAATAATAGATCCACTGTGCAAGAGCAGTCAGGCTACTTTCCATACACTCCAAGACCAGGCTGTTGGCTCTGTTCCCTATGTCTGTACACCTAACATATCCTGCTTTGAGCCACTTGCAGATCAAGTTCTGGGCCACAGCACAACAGGCTGGTCCCTCAGGTGTCTGGCCAGGGCAGCAGCGACAAATAATTCCTTTTCCACCTGGGACCAGAAGGAGGTCGCTATTACTGGCACTTCATGTCAGAGGACCCTTCATTTCAGCAGTGATTGTGCTGCAGTATGTCCTAGAAAGGAAAGCGTTCATAATGGGAGAGCAGAGATGGTCATCTTTCGATTTGGTCATCTTTTAGATTTGACAGTGTGTTCACGTGAGCACTCTGTGCTCTGCTCACGCCTCTCATACACTTCTCGAGGAAACCACGGCAGAAGCTGGATCCCCTCAAACAGGGTACTAAACACACCCTGGCTTATCCTTTGCAGATAATCTGCTGCTTCTTTAAACTTGCATCATGAGGGCCGGCCTGATGGCTCAGACAGTTAGAGCTCCATGCTCCTAACTCTGAAGGCTGCCGGTTCGATTCCCACATGGGCCAGTGGGCTCTCAACCACAAGGTTGCCAGTTCGATTCCTCGAGTCCCACAAGGGATAGTGGGCTCCGCCTCCTGCAACTAAGATTGAATGGCTCAGTTGGTTGGAGCGTGTCCTCTCAACCACAAGGTTGCCAGTTCGACTCCCGCAAGGGATCGCGGGCTGCGCCCCCTGCAACTAACAACGGCAACTGGACCTGGAGCTGAATGGCACTCTCCACAACTAAGACTGAAAGGACAGCAACTTGACTTGGGAAAAAAAAAAGTCCCGGAAGTACACACTGTACCCCACTAAAGTCCTGTTCCCCTTCCCCAATAAAAAAAATAAAATAAAATAAAAAACTTGCATCATGTGCTGCCATGTTTCTATTTCAGCCTTCTTTCTCTTCAAGACGCTGAGATCCTTGAGAGCATGGACTGTATCTGTTTCTGTTGGAGGTTACCATAGCCTCTCACATCCAGATCTTTCTTAGTGAACATGACTCATTGACCAGTCTTCCCTTTGGAGAAGGCAGCTTGACAAAGTAGGAAGAGCCTGGTCTTAACTCTATTGCTTTCTAGCTGTGCAACCTTTGACATTTACAGTTTCCTCATCTGTGAATTGGGGTCAAGATGCCTATCTTACCAGTGGGCTGGATAGCTTGTTGTCAAACTAGCATCTTTCCCCATCCCTCTCCAAAATTTCTCTGACTTCCAGGGTTTAAACTTGGAGGCACATTTCATAGACTCCTTTTCCAATGTGAGTCTGGGTTATAACATTCCAGTGGGAGGGTACTTGTGTGAGTTTTGAAAGCAAAAGAGAGGGAGAAGTCGGATCCTCTGCAGAGGCTTTCCTTGGCTTTTGATGTCCTCCTGAGACGCCCCACTGAAGTGCTGCAGCAGCCGAGGTTATCACAGTGGCCGCCTTGAGATCTCTGCACTTTTGGATTTCTAGAAAGTGGCCCTCCTGACTTTCACTCCCCTAACCCTTCCAGAGGTTGCAAAGCTTCTAATTCACTGTATTCAACCTTTCCATTGAAAATCCAAAGCAGCTGTATTTCCCTGATAAGCTCTAACTGATACCTGGAGTGGCTGTAAGGATGAAATTACATGTAATATGTGAAGCATTCACCACAGAACCCGACAGTCACCAAGTAGACGCTCAGTCAACAGCATCTGTCCTTATTGTTATTCTTATCAGTAGAATGCCTTGATTTATTCTGTTGCCTGTCCTATTTAGGGACAAAGTCCTGTGCTCTACTTTGTACCTTTGAATCCTTTCTCTGCTCAGACGCCTCTGAAGTGTGGCCATTTCTGGGAAGGCTATTTTTGCTGTCCTTGGCTCCAGACTGCTCCATCCCTCTTTGTTGTTGGCCCGTGGTTAGAAACTCCAAAGGGTCAGGTCGGCACTTTAATTTACAGGACACAGGCAGGGGGATAAGCAGAGGAAAGCCTGGGGTCTTCTGCTGAGTGAGCACTGATGTAGAGCTGGCTAACTAGGGAACAGATGACTTTGCCTTGGGCTGCTGTTAAGTCACCTAATACTCAAATGCTATTCCAGACTGATTTGGGATGATACTGCCCTGTCATCAAGGCAGAGCGAGTGGCACGGCCCCTCCTTATTCCCCTATACACAATGTATGACTTTGTAAAACATTCTGACCCACTCCCACCAATATGGAGGTTGATAGGATAAAAAGAGAGGATAGTATTTGCTCTAAACTCTGACATCCTTTCTTCTCCTTTCTCCGTTCCCAAAGTACCACTTGGAACTATAACTTTGCTCTCCGGCTTTTGAGGACATTAAGAGAACTGTAGGGATGAAGAGAGTTGGCCTCTTTTGCTCTGCTTTTGTGTTTGTCAAATGACTCAAGACAGATCTCACTTGCAAGACCCCAGGTATCTATAGGATGTGCCACTATCTATAGGATGGTGGTAGCACAGTGGAGTTGAAATAGCATTGATACCGTGTTTCTGTGAAAATAAGACCTAGCAGGACAATCAGCTCTAATGCATCTTTTGAAGCAAAAATTAATATAAGACCTGGTATTATATTATTATATCATAGCATATCATATTATAAATTATATTAAAGACCCGGTCTTATAGTAAAATAAGACTGGGTCTTATATTAATTTTTGCTCCAAAAGACGCATTAGAGCTGATTGTCCAGATAGGTCTTATTTTCGGGGGAACACGGTATAAGAAATAAGAGATCTGATCTCAGCCTAGCTATGATACCTCAGACACTCCATTTTCCTTTTCTAGAACTTGGGTTTCTTTGTGTGTAATATTGGGTTATACAGGTCTGTAAAATTGTGAGCTATACAGCTCTCCTTATCCAAAGCTCTTGAGTCTAAATATGAATGAGAATCAATTTTTGGCAGAATTTTAGAAAGGCACTATATCTTATGTCACACCTCCAACGAGGTTAGGGACAATATCCTATAATCAAATACATTAATGTTTCTGCAGCCAAACGTATGAACCTTCACATTATAAATAGCCTCATGTCAGGTCAGCTCAGACTTTTGCCTTTCAGAGGAAGGAACACTGGACCTGAGACCTGAGTGATGAGTTGGGGCCTGCCCTGTGAAGATCGAAGGAAGGGCAGTACAGGCAGAGCGTGGAGCTAAGGCAAAGATCAAGAGGTAGGAATGAACTTGGCAGGTCAATGTGGCAGAAGGCAGTTAGGCAAGGATGAAAGTGGCATAAGAAGTTGGGGAGGAAAATCGGGCTCACATCACAGAGGTGGCCTCGATAAGAGGTTGGGATTGTCTTCTGAGTGTAGTGGGAAGATTTGTGACGGCTTCAAGCAGGAGGCTCATATAATCTGAATTAACTGTTAGAAAGTTCCCACTGGCTGGCATGTGAAGAATGGAGATGATCAAGGGAGACAGAGGAGAGGCCGGGGAGGTGGAGGGAAACCAGGAACTCTAGCTGAGCAAGGCACAAAAAGTTTCAAAAACAAAAATATGGCCGACTGTGTTGACAACTGATGAGGGATCTAGTAAACTGAGAATGCGCAACTGGTGTTGGACTTGGTAATGTGGAAGCCATCACAGCCCGGAAGTAGTCTCAATGGAGAGGTGGGGATAGAAGCCTGATTGGAGTGGGTTGAGGATAAAAGGTTCTGCCGTTAAGGGAAGTAGAAAAGGGGGCTGTGGTTGGAGATGTGGGATGAGGGGATGGTAGGTGCTGTAATCTGAATGTAGGGTTAGGAATGGGACAGAGGGTAAGGAGCTTGTCAGAGTGAAGATGGGGTGGGGGACGCAGAGCAGCCTGAAGCATATATCA
The DNA here is from genome assembly GCF_004115265.2 of Rhinolophus ferrumequinum. Classification (NCBI taxonomy): domain Eukaryota; kingdom Metazoa; phylum Chordata; class Mammalia; order Chiroptera; family Rhinolophidae; genus Rhinolophus; species Rhinolophus ferrumequinum. The sequence continues at coordinate 10,706,269 of NC_046284.1, forward strand.
TAAAATGTGACCAATCACAGCTGATAGCATCCAGCCCCCACTGATGAGGTCAGGATTGCCAATCATAGTTCCTGTCAGCTCGGGAAGTCTGCTGGAGGCTTTCTCTTGTAAGTGTGCTGGGAATAATAATAATTAAAAGCATTTGGGGAAACGTCAGTGCCTGAATACAACTTTCTTCCATGCTCGGCGTTCCCAGGAGGTAATCTTTTCCCTCAGCCAGTTTTTTTTTGAGGTAATTTATCTATTACTCAGGAATTCCTGAGCTTATCTTAGACCTGGCTGGTTTTCTGCTTGGCTCATGGTTTTCAAAGCCCATTCTTAGGAAATTGGAATAATCTGGCACTTCTCAAAGTGAAAGGCAGCTCGCTAGAAGCCTCCACAATTCTTTCTTTGGGAAACAGGAAGTATCAAAGGCAGTTTGTCCTGCTTGGGTACCGTTTAAAAAGAGCAGTTGCATTTCTTACCCAACTGTTTTGTCTAGCAGGGCATTCTGTAAACATTTGCCAAGTGTGTGCCCCATGACAACTCGGAGAGCGTGCCAGTGAGTCAGACTGGTGGTATCTCCTTCCAAGGATTTTTTAGTTTACTTGGAGAGATGACTAATCATTATTCTTGTGCCAGACATTCTGCTGAGTACTTTACTCTCATGACCTCACTGGATCCTTACTTGTGAGATCAATTCTCTAAGCATTCCACTTCACAGACAAGGAAAACAAGGTTCGGAGAACTAAAATATTTCTCCCAAAGGCACACGATTGGGAAGTGGCAAGGCCAGGATTTGAGATTCTAGAGCAGCACTGTCCAAAAGAGCTTTCTTTTTTTTAAATTAAAGTTTATTGGGGGTGACAATGGTTAGTAAAATTACATAGATTTCAGGTGTACAATTCTGTAATACATCCTCTACATATCACATTGTGTGTTCACCACCCAGAGTCGGTTCTCCTTCCATCACCATACATTTGATCCCCTTTACAGCCATACCACACTGAACGTGCCCGGTCTCGTCAAAAGAACTTTCTGCATTGATGGAAATATTCTATATCTGCCCTGTCCCGTATAGTGGTCATTTGCCACATGTGACTGATTAAATAGTAGAAATGTTGCTAGTGCAACTGAAGAGCTGCATTTACAATTTTAATTCAATTAATTTAAATGTAAATAGTTCCTTGGAGCTGGTGGCTACCATCATGGCCAACTGCAGCTCGCAGAATCTGTGTGCTTTCTACTGTGCCCTGCTGGATGACTGCAAGAATGATATAACGAGGATAGCCATTCCTTTGCTCCCACAGCATTGAGGGCACTCGCATTCTCCAATCTACCCCTAGACTGTCAAATGTAAGCTCCAACCCCCAGCATCCATAGCACCTAAGGGACACAATGAATACCAGCACCCAAGTACAGAAATCGGGGGTGAGATGTGACTTAGTAAGGACGAGGGTGATTAGCTAGCCTCGTCTTCCACGGCAACCGTGAAGTTGAGAATCATTAGAACGGTGGGCTTGGGGTACATCCTTCTTGCTGGCCATCGCTCAGGACCCTGCATAGTTCCCTATCCCCCAGGTCCTAGCTCTTCCTGTGCCTCAGCCTATCGTCAGGGCCAAATGCACTCAGGTGGATGCCCATCCATTACTGACCTGAGCAACGCCCTGTATTCGTCCCTCAGAATCCTATTGTATCTTCTTAAAAGAACTCTATGGGACTCATATTTTCAACCTGTTTGGGTGGGGGAAGAAGGGAGGGCCATAGTCTCTGTCTCTGCCTATCGCACCTTTCTTTGCTTAAAGGTGATTTGTCTTTTGAGATATGACCACGGTGACTTCCTGGTACCCTTCTCACTAAAGTAGAGATCAAGAATCTTTTTATGTTCATCTCCCTCCTTATTTTATCTTTAGGGAATGGAGAGCATTTCCCCAGGCTCTTCTAGCTCTGTTTTCCATCCAGATCCTTACGATGGAAATCACCCCCACCACAAAACAGTGTTCTGGTGTGTGGGGGGTACGTTCCCCAGGCTCCCCAAGTGCTGTGTAGCTGAGCCTGAATGCCGCATGATTTTCTTGCTTCCCTTCGCCACTCAAAGCCGGAATGTTAATTTATATGGTTCTTAACTTACCTCTAGATCCTTCCTGTAATTTCAAGGCACTATCCCTGCCCCAATCTCTTTACTCTGACTCACTAGTTTCAGTGTTCTTTCCCGTATCCCCACTCTGGAAGCACACCCTCAAGTTCTTAGGAAGTTGCATCCAGTTACTTCCCTGATTTATCATGTTTGGGCCGGTTTCCCCAACTAGTTCTTCTTGGGGCAAGAAGGAATTTCTGTGGCTGGTGTTCACCTCTCTTGCTCGCTCTTTGCTCTTCGAGAACGGGAAGGCTCCTGACACTTCCTGTCACCACATGGCTGTATTCTTTCAGAAGTAAGCCGGCATGATTGCTGTAATTGATCTTGAAAGTTCTGTGCCTACCGAGTGAGGTTCCCAGAAGTCCCTCCATCTTCACTCACTCCAAAGTAGAAGTTGATTGGCAGCCACAGATCCCTCCTACACGCTGAGAAATGAGAGGTAAATCCTGTGGAGTCATGTACCCAGAATGTCATATTGGTCCCTTTTTCCTCAGTCTGGAATTTGCATCCACTACATTTAATTTGTAGGGTTTTAGAAAAACGATGTGCTTTGGAGAATTTGTGGGTGAGGTACATGGTACCCTTGGATGTCTGTACTCTCTAGCAGCTATAAGAGTTGAGGTATTTTTTCACAATGAATGATTCTCAGTGTCTTTCCCTTTGTCTTAGTGGATGACCAACTCATCTAGACTGTCAAATCGGGTGTCTATGTATATAAGGGGAGACTTATATACAAGGGGAGACTAGTAAGTGCCAGTAAGTGCCAGGGCATGTGCCTGTACACAATATCCTATCACGATCTTAACATCTGATCACAGACCTCTCTCCCACTCTGAAGGTCACTCAGTGAATACCCAGTAGTTCAGAGTTCTAGACCTTTGCTGCCCCAGGGGGTGGTCCCTGGCTCAGTGACATCGGCAACACGTGAGAGCTTGTGAGAAAGGGCAGAATCTCTGCTCCCACCTCACACCCATTGCATCAGAATCTGCATTGCAACGAGATCCCCAGGTGATTCAGAGGCCCGTGAAAGTTTGAGAAGCATGGCTCTAGAACCAAGGTCAGCCATGGAAAGGGCCAGACAGTAAATCTTTGAGGCTTTGCAGGCTGTATAGTCTCTGTCTCAGCTGCACAGCTCTGCTATTGTAGCACAAAAGCAGTTGCAGACAACGCATAAATGATTGGGCATGGCTGTGTGCCAATAAAACTTTATTGCAAAAAACTGGCAGAGTCTGGCCGTATATTGCCTGTGGGCTGTAGCTTGCCAAGCTCTGTCCTGGATGGGGCATACTTTAATTTTTCCTACCATATGAGCTGTAAGCTGCTGGAGGGCCATACCTGTTGTTTTCTCCAGCATGGTCGGTCATTGACACACAGCAGGACTCCCTACAGTCTTGCTGGTTGCTTGCTTTGTCGTGCGGATAAGATGCCTTATTCATGAAAAATTCAAATGAAAGAGAAAATACGTGTGCTGGAGGCAAGACTGTTGCTCTAACACAGGAGGCCTCACAGCATTTGGCTTCAGTCCAGTGCCATCTGTCAATCTCGCAATCACGGGAACAGGCTTAGTTAGGCCACTGTGAGCGGATTCAGTGGTCAGAGCTGGGTTCAAAGTGGCCAAGTTCATAAGACTGATGTATAAAGCCAGAATGAGCAGTTAGTAATGTGCACTGAGAAATAATTCTCACAGGGGCGAGAATATGCTCTGGCATGACGGACACATATTCTTTTCCTCCAGGTCAGCATTTCTTAATCTGGACTCCTGGATTCACATGATCCTGGGGCACCTGAAAACTGTATGCAAAATATGTGTCTGTTGCATTTTTCTTGAGGGAAGGTCTGCAGTTGTAGTGGATTCCTAAAGAGGTTCACGAATGATGCAGAGGGTTAGGAATCACTGCAAGGACACCCACATGAAAATCCAAATTATAATTTCAATTCTAATTTCTTTTTTCCCCCTTTATCCGCCTACGCCCCCCACTCCGGTTCAAGCTGTTGTTTCGCAGTCTAGTTGTGTAGGACACAGCTCCCTGGCCCAGGCTGGTATTGTGAGCCTTGCGCTCCCCCCCGGCTGAGGCAGTTGGTGACTGGTCGTCAGTCGGCCGCTCACAGCACCTTATGGCAGCTCTCACCGGCTGCTGGCAGCTCATGCTGGCTGCCAGCCACTCACGCTGGCCACCAGCCGCTCCTGGCAGCACACGGTAGCCCATGGCAGCACAGGCCGACCTCCGCTGCTCACAGCAGCCCAGCTCCAGGGAGAGCCGTTGTTCACAATCTTAGCTGTAGAGGGCGCAGCTCACTGGCCCATGTGGGAATCGAATAGGTGACCTTGGTGTTAGGAGCATGGCGCTCCAACCACCTGAGCCACGGCGCCGGCCCACTAATTTCTTACTTTAAAATGAGAGCTTGTTAATATTGGGACAAGATAATATTTTTGAAAAATTAACTTCTTCTTATCTCTCTGGCATTTTCAACATCCCCTCTCCTCTCCGTTTCATCTGCTACAGCTGTACCATTCTGTGCCTTAGGGGAAAGATGACAAACTGGATTGGAGAAGTCAGTTCTTGGCTCTTGAGTTTCAAAAGCCTAGCCCTGGGAAAGGTGGTGGATGGGGCGTTAGAACCAGAGTAGTGACAGTGAATGCTAGATTTGGCTGTAATGAGAGCACAGTTTCTCTGTTCTAGCTAGGGCTTCTTCAGACTGAGGGACAGTAAGTCAGTGGTAAATCGGAGAGCGCTTGGGTTTTGGTAGAGTCCTTGAGTAAGTGAACTTATGCCTGCCTCTTTAAGTTTGAGCCCCAGAGGTGGAGGAACACATTATAATTTTATATCATTTGGGGAAATTTGAAAGCAGAGGAGACCTGTGTTTCCTGCTCCCTTTTCCCAAATAGAGTCCTGTGAAGCAGTGGGACCCCAAGATAGATACATCTGATAATAAGGTTAGTGGGGGTTTTGAGAAAGTCTCACAGAATATTCTGAGTCCAAAGTAGCGGTAGAATATGTCTTGAGTACCTGAGAACTACACAGACACGGCATAGAGAAATGGCCAACTTGAAGAAGTCTCGGGGTCAGGACAAGGAGACTGTGGCAGTGATCTGTGTGCACAGATGACCAAAAAGCAGATGGACATGAAGACAGTCCATGGATGTAAGTGAGGTGACGTGATACCAAGGACGAGACTGAATGGATCCTATGACTGTCTTCTTGCCAACTTAGGAACTTAGGAGAAAGGGAGGCAGCCAAGATTAATTCCCCCCACCTGGGATTCAAAATAGCAATTAATTACAGCTATGGAAAACAGTAAAGGCAATTATATTTTCATCAGATTTCTGTTTATCAATGGGAATTCAGACCTGCCACCTGTCACAGAGTCTACCTAGCATGCCCTAAGTCTGTAGGACCACATATTCTCTTCGAATAAACCAATGAATCACAATACTGGTTGCATATTAGATTCACTTGGGGAGATAATACAGTCCTCATCCCAGGCCATTTTGTAAATCAATTAAATTAGAATCTCTGGGTAGGACCCAGACATTTGTGTTGTTTAAGTTCACCAGTAGATTCCAATGTGCAACAACCAAGGTTGAGAATGGCAACCATAGGCTGATCTCCATGGGAAGTGAAACAATGATCAGAAGGTTACATGGTGAGAATGAAACCCAAACGCAGTGAATGAGTTATATGACCTAAATGTATAGGAAGCTGTCATGCAGGGTGTCTGGTCCCGCTCCCCACATAAGAATGCAGGACATGGTGAGGCCAAAAAGGAACATCCACGGAGCCATAGATAGGCGAATCATACCATTATACTCTCACTGGCGGCTGGGTTGGAGACACAGGAAGCAGGAGCCACACGATCCACAATCTGCCGTCCACTTGTGTCTGCCAACCAACCTCACTTGCTAGCTGCAATCCACCGTGCTAACTGCAATCTGCTCTTGCTAGCTCAGCCACCATCTTCTTGCTAGCCCCCATTTTCTGCTAGCGTAGCCATGGCTGTTATATCAGTGGCCAATGGCTCACTGGTTACAGCTGACGGCCAACTAGCCACAACTGATGGCCATCCAATCACAGTTGATGGCCATTTACTGCCTGAGCCAGCACCTTTCCACGTGAGGCCGAGAGCCTGGAAACTGCACTCCTGGCTCTGTCCCCACAGAGGGACAGACAATGAAGTTCGCGAACTCATCTTAGAAAATGTGCTACATACCTCTTTGCTGAATATCACTATGATCACCTTCGAAGTACTCCCCTTGGGAAGCTATGCACCGACGCCAGCACCTAGTCCACCCTTCAGAGCAATTTTGGAACTCTTTTTCTGGAATGGCCATCGGAGCTGACATTGTATTACCCTTGATGTCCTGAATGTTATCAAAATGTCTTCCTTTCAATGTTTCCTTTATCTTTGGGTAAAGAAAGAAGTCATTGGGGGCCAGATCAGGTGAGTAGGGAGGGTGTTCCAATACAGTTATTTGTTTCCTGGCTAAAAACTCCCTCACACACAGTGCCGTGTGAGCTGGTGCATTGTCCTGATGCAAGAGCCATGAATTGTTGGCGAACTTTTTCATGCAGCGTTTTCAGCACTTCCAAATATCGTGTTTCCCTGAAAATAAGACCTAGCCGGACCATCAGCCCTAATGCATCTTTTGGAGGAAAAATCAATATAAGATCTAGTCTTATTTTAATATAAGACCGGGTATAATATAATGTAATATAATATGACATAATACCTGGTCTTATATAATGTAATATAAGACCGGGTCTTATATTAATTTTTGGAGCTGATGGGCCCTGGAGAAACACACTATTCCCCAATATTCCCCAATAAATTTAAAAACAAAACAAAACAAAAACAGGAGATTATATGGCAGCTACTACAGACAGAATGTTTGTTTGTCTCCCCAAAATTCATATGTTGAAACCTAATCCACAATGTGATGGCATTTTGAACTGATGGTCCGGCTAGGTCTTATTTTCGGGGAAACACGGTAGTGAACTTGGTTCACTGTTTGTCTATTTGGTACACATTCATAATGAATAATCCCTCTGATATCAAAAAAAGGTGAGAAACATTGTTGCAACAAGTTCACAAACTTATTTGTTAGACCTCATATTATGTTCAGGCATTCGTCTTCACTATAAGGGTGGCCTTGATGACGGGGTTAGAAACTCTTAGCCTATGACAGGGTTTGGACCCCATTTGCCTCAGCTACTGTTTGTCTTCTGCTTCCCTAGGTACCGGGGCCTCTTCTGATGGACACGTTCTTTCTTTAGTCATATTAATGGGTTCCTTTTGGTTATCGTTTAGTCCTTCAGGCTTGGGAGACTTTCTGTATCTTAAAGAGTGATTGCATCTCCCTGCTCTAACTCATTACATGCTGATTTTAAAGGTTAACTCGGAGGCTAATCTTATTTTCCTCATTTCCAAAGTCTGAGGGGTGTTTTACTGTAACCCCACCCCATCCCAGCCCTGACTGCATGTCCCATCACAAACCACATAGCTCTTCAGAAAGCCTATTAATAAATCATATTGCCAAAGGTACATCTGTCACTGATTTAAAAGGAGATTCCCATCAAGAACTTTCAAAACATTCAAATGTCATGGCAGACTTTCTCCCACTGTGTCCGATAACAACGGTGGAGAAATAGCTTACAAGTGTGAACATGCAATGTTATGTCAGAGCATATGGAGCAATGCTTTTAAATGCCAAGCAGATAAATCTGCTAGCAAGCATTTATTGAGCACCTAGTATCTGTCAAAAGATGATGCTAATGAAAACAAAAATAAGAAACCTGATCCCTGGCTGAAGAATGTCTTGATCTAGTCTAAACCTCTCTGGACACTATGTTTATTTCAATGTGTGCATTGTAATCACTTATAAATTTCCTGGAAAAATGCCTGCATTTTGAAAGTTAATGATCGGTTTTGATGATAATGTTAGGTTTATCACACGCGTGTACACACACACACACACACACACACACACACACTTATTGCCATTCTTTTCGACCTAGCCTAGCTTATAAAAATATACACACAAAAGCCCTAAGTATAGGTAATGCTTCTTTCTTTAGAAGATAACTGAGTAAGGCCATTTTCGCTTATTAGCTATTAATAGGGAGATAGAAATGCACATTTTTTCCTTTCAGAATATTACTTCTCAAATACACTGTGCTTTTTCTTGCCTGTCTAACCACTATGCTGCACACCTAAAACTAACATAATATTGAATGTCAACTATAATTGAAAAAAATTAACATTAAAATTAAAAAATAAAAATAAACTAATTCTCAATAATGAAAAATAATCCACATGGTAGCTAGATTATTTTAAAAATCATTATATCCCACCCCTATTTGAAAGTTTAAATGCCTTCTCATTACCCTTAGAATAAAATTTAAAATCTTAAATTTTAAATGACTTGCAATTCCTCTCTCTCAAACCTTGCAGGAAGCTTTTCCTTAATTTCCCACCGCACTCCTACCCTCACTGGATTATGTATTCTTTCTGGGTTCTCCAATCATAGCAAATACCACACTTCATTATAATTGCTTGCTAAATTATCCATTTTCCCAATAGACTGTAGAGCCAAATCTAGATATTTGCAATTGTATCCCAGATACCTATTCCAGTACTTGCCACACAGTAGATGATCAATAAATATATTTGATGAATGAATGAAAGAAAGCCTCTGTCTTAGTCTGTTTGGACTGCTATAACAAAAATACCATAGACTGAGTGGCTTAAACAACAGACATTTATTTCTCATAGTTACGGAGGCTGGGAAGTCCAAAGTCAAGGTGCTGGCAGATTGGGTATCTGGTGAGAGCCTGCTTCTTGGTTCATAGTTGGCTATGTTCATAATGTGTCTTCACATGGCAGAAGGGACTTGCTCTCTGGAGTCTCTTTTATAAGGGTACTGATCCCATTCATGAGTGCTGTACCTCATGATGTAATCACCTCCCAAAGGCCTCAGTTCAAAATGCCATCACATTGTGGATTAGGTTTCAATATATGAATTTTGGGGAGAGACAAACAAATATTCTGTCTATAGTAGCTGCCATATAGTCTCCTGTTTTGTGTGTGTTTTTTTTTTGGTTTGGTTTTGTTTTTAAATTTATTGGGGAATATTGGGGAACAGTGTGTTTCTCCAGGGCCCATCAGCTCCAAGTCGTTGTCCTTCAATCTAGTTGTGGAGGGCGCAGCTCAGCTCCAAGTCCAGTTGCCGTTTGTTTTCAATCTTAGTTGCAGGGGGCGCAGCCCACCATCCCATGTGGGAATCGAACCAGCAACCTTGTTGTTGAGAGCTCCCGCTGCCATCCAACTGCCCCTCCAGCAGCTCAGTGGCAGCTCATTGTCTTCAATCTACTTGAGGAGGGCGCAACTCACTGGTCCATGTGGGAATCAATCTAGCAACCCTGTTGTTCAGAGCTTGCGCTCTAACCATCTGAGCCATCGGCTGCCCCTAATCTCCTATTTTTTGTTTGCTCTACTAAACTGTAAATTCCTAGAGGGCAGGGATTGTGTCTTTTTCATCTTTGTGTCCTCACAATGTCTAGAACTAAGTAGGAGCTCAGTATCTGGTACATGAGTGAATAAATGCCTTTCCCTCTTTGTTGAATGCCTTTCTGTTCCCCAGGTCCTCCTTCTTTCTCTGTATAGAGAAAGTGTCTTCAAGAGCCTAGCTCATTACTACCTCTGTTGTACAACTTTCCCTGGTACCCATAGGCAGAGCCAAATCAGTTTTCACCGTCCCCTTTCTGCACTGTTACAGAGCCAAGCCCCAGGCAGGGCATGCAAACTTGACTGGTCACACAAGGCCCCACACTTGGGAGGAATCCCTCCCTTGGTTTACTGCTGTGCTGTCATCAA